>NC_046659.1:100940664-100948042 GCF_010883055.1 Belonocnema kinseyi | reverse complement strand
ACGTCTACCGGTTAAGTAGTTACTTGTCGAAGCAGAATAAATATGCCAAGGTGTATTTCTAATGCGTGTGTAATGTGCACAAACTACACGGAGAAAAATAGATATTGATAAGCAGATATTAAAAACTTCGATGTTTAACCATAATATATAGATATTACGGCATACTATCTAATATCTTCTATTCAACATACACAATATTAAAGGGCAATATCTGTTTATATTGAAAGTATAAAATATGTGATATTAACAGTTAATATCTAAGATATTAAAAAAGCTAAATTTTATCGGAGTAAGGTCGCTGACGTGTGGCGTGGCGACAAAAGATTTTGTCTGTATCTTGAGCTTTCATCGTGTGTATTGTGGTTTTTCGGATATCTATTGCACTGTAAGTTTTGTCGGAAAATGGATTAAATGTTTTTGGATACATTATAATTTTCTCAAGAAAATGAGGACTCAGCTACAGGCATCTTTCATATTAGCCTTGAATAGTGTGTTATCTGTTTAACACAAAAATCGCATAATTATGCAAAAAGCCGAATGCTTGAGGATGCGGATTTTCAAAACAGGGGACTACGATATTAACATTCTTTTGCATGTTACAGAAAATGGCATGCTTTACAGGTAATTTTTGCACAATTAAAAAATATTTCTTGAATATCTTAGATTTTGTCCTTTAATATCTTGGATATTGTCAGTTAAAATCTTCTTTTTAATATCTACGGATGCTCTACTTCAGTATCTAGATTTCTGTCCCATAGTTAAACCGCTAATATATTACCTATTAATATCTAGATAGTCTGTGCTAACATCTATTTTTCTCCGTGTAGTCTGCACGCACACTGCATTCTCCAACAATGAGCGCGAGCGCATCCCATTCGCATAACACGCAAGGAATAGAGCAATTAGAAGCAATTTTAATTTATAATCACCGTCGATTTAAAAAATGCAATCTAAAAAGGACAACAAGAAAACATAAAAGACAACAATCTCATAGGAAATGTTTTGTATCAGTAAATGTTCAAAAACTGGATGATAAGATTGGTAAAATGCTAGATGTGTCAATATTCTTGTTAGGTACAAACTAGATAGTAAAAAGAGACTTTTACTGTATGAGCAAAATACAATTATTCAATTACCGAGAATATTTTGTATTTTCGAGGTCTGCAACAGTGTCAGCGATAATTCACTATTCTATATCGGATTTTTCGACGAGGGAAAACCGAAATTGTTCGCAGTTTCGGTCGCTTTCATAGCGAAATTTATGAAGCCAATTCAATACGTATAGTCATAAATATTGCGAAAAAACAACTCGAATCAACGTCTCTTCAGAACGAGCACGTTTCGTAACGCAACTAAACTAAATGTTACCAGTGCGGTATAGTAGCGTTATATAGGCCCATGCGTGTACAAATACTGAAACACAAGGTACCACCAAGTTTCCAGAGATACGTTGATATTTTTTTTCGATCCGTAATTAAATCGTGATTGTAACGCACAGCGCGTTGCGGCATGCTGTGAATTGCAACGAAATGGGATGGAGGATAAGCAAACGTCTGTGGAAACGCGAAGCGAATCGACATTGGAAGTTCGAAGGATGGGTGCAGCTCTCTTGCCTGTTACGAGCTTGTACCGCATAACGAACTGAGCCGCAATGCGCGATAGTATAGTAATTTGAGAAAGCCGAAACGCCGGGAGTTCGCCGCGAGTATTCGGGTATTAAACGGAGCACTGCCCCGAGAAACCCTAGAGAATAGGATTTTCACCGTGACCAGCATCGCTAAAATCGTATTGGCGTCGAGCGTAAACTCAACTTTCTTAGGTTCGATTTTATTACGGTTCTTGCCAAGAGTGCTCTTCACATCAATGAAATTATATGCCGATTAGGACGTCCTTCCACTTTCGCGAAAGAAGAATTTCTGAAATCACAATATCCAAAAATAGAATACGGTAACTTTGATGGAAAATGCTTAAATAAAGAACTTTAATATCAAACAATAAGATGAGATGCTGGCATCTTGGAGGAAGATTACTATTCTTTTGTTTCACATTCCATGTTTTAGAATTCACATTACTCTTTTCTGAATTTCTCTCAGAGAAAAAAAAGAATTGCGAATTAATGAAAACAAATATTATGGAATGTGAAATCTAAAATGTAGAATGTGAGATAAAGGAATGATAATCGACCGTCTGGTCTATTGATTGTCATGTAGACAGGACGCTAAAGAATATGCTAAACCGGAAGATTTGATGTTATCATTGGGAAATATGATACCTCAATATTATGTCCCTTACGTTATAAATGGACGTTCGAAATTTCACACCATAGACAATCCTGGAGTACTACTTTGATTTAGAAGTTGGATTAAAGTGATATGCAGCACAGTTCAACTCATTTGATTAAAATGATCCAGATTTAATATAAAAATTTGTTAACAGTTACATGTGAAGATTAAATTTGTCTTTTGGGGAGATCTTCGAAAAAACAACAATTTAACATAAAAAAAAGGTGTGCTCAATTGCGTTAAATTTTAATGTGAAAATTAAACGCTATTTCCTGATGAAGCCACGTATTATTTCAGAGAAGTGTCAAAATTTGTCAGTGGACCACTTTTTTTATGGGTTGTGATTTTTCTTCGGGAATGCGTGATAAATTAGAGTTTCACATAAATAAAATGGCCATAAAACATTTTTGCAAAATTTTTATTTTTTAAGTCGTTATTGTTATTTAACTTTTTTAGCATTGTCCTCTTAATTAATTTTTTTCTCCCGATCGGTACAAACAATCGCCATAATTTTTGACATGTTTCGTTAAATATGTTCATTCTTTAAAATAAAAATCATTTTGCCATTGTTGCATGAATATGGATGAAATTAACAATTTTTTTAAACAAATATAATTCGTTCTAACTTCTCAATCGATTTCAATGCTTTAGTTGACTAGTTACGATAGCTCGTTTAATTACGAAGATTTTGGTAAAAAAAATTGGGGAACTCGCATATCATCAAAAGTTGTGCGTGTTTTCGTGTTGACGTTGTGTAGTCAATAAAAAAAAAAGTAAGAGTCATAGTAAACAAGTAAAAACACCTCTGGATTCGTCTCGGAAATATCTAGATGTGCATTTTTTTTTGTTTGTAAATCCGTTTTTTAAACAATTAGAGCATTTGTTGATTAGGGCATTTGTTGATTAGCGTACTGTTGCTCCGTACCCGCACAGAAAATCGCCGATCCTCCAATGTACACCTAAATCGGTGTTCAATAGAGTTGCAACAAATTTGAGCCGCACAGGTTCATTCGGAGAATCTAGGGGAAAAGCATCATTTAGACACTGTTTTTTCTCATCCAGTGCAACGTGAAGTATCGTCTACAAGCTGTAAGTCACCCGTCAAGATCATTTTATCGGTCGTTATTTGAGTGAAACAGATGTTAATAAGCAGGTAAGTTACAATAATAATTACCTAACTTTTTATTTCCTCCCATTTACCAGCGACTAAATAGTCTTGGAATAAAAATAGTCTTGGAATAAAAATAGTACTCGGCGTGATGTAATATCTAAATGTTAGGTTAGGCAAAACCTACTATATGACATTCAAACCACCAAAGCCGGGATGTACAAACTAAGTCGTGACCGTCTGCATCGAAATTGATGCCTGGTCGTTCGAACAAATTTCCACTAGATTTTCTGCGGAAGTTTAAAGTTATCTTAGATACCTACTCTTGCAGTGGCTAATGTCATACGTGAAAGATAAGGTAAATACAATTGTATAATAAAAACAGAAACTTGTTTTTCGCGATGAGTAGGGATGTAAATCTGCATGAAACTTTAGCCTTATGAAAAGTTTCATGAACCATTGGGAGTTCCGTGAAACATTGCAATGTTTCAAATATAGCGGCGGGAACATTCAAACTGATAAGATAAAAGCCTATTACGTATTTTCACTTCAATAAACAGCTAACTTCACTTCGTAGATTGCTGAGGGAAAAATAAAGGACCAGATGTATGGGATTCAGTTCATTTTTGCCCTATTTTGCTAATATCTTCGTAAAAGGTAATTTTTTCGATATAAGTGTAATTAAAAAATAGTTTTTATTTTTTAATTACTATTTAATGAAATAATAAAATAATAATAATGATTATTAATTACAAATATATTACAGAAATAAAGTTTTGTTCCATGCATTTGATCCATTTTCCCCCTCAGCTTTTAACAAAGTGAAGTTAGCTGATGGTTGAAATGAAAATACCTAATTGAGGCTTTCATATCCCAATTTTTTCCGGCCGGCTGATTTGATTTATTTTTCCGGTTTGTTCTGTGCACCAATGATGCCAATGTTGGCACGCTGAGCTACTGCGCTTGCGTTAGGGCTGAACGTTGGTTGGCCACACTTGGCGCGCGATTCAAAATTAAATTGAAAAAAAAAACAATTCTTGTAATTTAAATAAATAATTATTAAAATATGCACAAGAATGTATTCAAATTGTGTAAATTTTGATTTCAGACAAGAAAAAAGTGTACAACACATATTTTATAAATAATAGTTTATTTTCATTGAACTCCAAAAACTGGCTTATAGTTCACAAAACATTTTGTAATAAATACATTTGTTGAAATACCATATAATGTTTCTGCAGTTTGATATATAGAAGTTAATTGTAGAATTTAATAATGATAATATTTGAATTTTTCTAAAAATAATTTCAGCTGAGAATATTGTTCTTTTCGATTAAAAACTTATAATGAATTATTTTCAATCACTTTTCCAAGAAATTTCTTTTCGAATTAAATATTTTGAGAAATATTAGTCTTTCAAATTCAATGAAAATAAACTGTTATTCATCAAATATATGTGTTATAAATTTTTTTCTTGATTGAAATCAAAAGTTACACAATTTGTATACATTCTTGTGTATATTTTAATAATTATTTATCTAAATTGCAAGAATTGTTTTTCAATGTAATTTTGAATCGCGCTTCAAAGGGTAGACAATCAGCGCTCAGCCCGAACGCACGCATGAATGAAAATTATTATCATTTTATTATTGCATTAAATAGTTCCTAAAAAAGAAAAACTATTTTTCATTTGTACTTATACAGAAAAATTACGTTCTACGAAGATATTAGAAAAATAGAGCAAAAATTAACCGATTCCCATGCATTTGGTCGTTTGTTATCCCCTCAGTATTCAACGAAGTGAAGTGAGCTAGTGATTGTAGTCAAAATACCTTATTGTATATGTAGACGGTCATGACTTTTTCTATACATCCCGGCTTTAGTTTACATGTCGATGGGCATGACTAACCTAACTTTGGAAGTTGCATTAGGAAGTTATAATTTTATTCTAAGTGACTGGTACGCCCTATTAAATGAAAGAAATTTGAAAATTAGGTAAATATTGTTTCAATTGGTTTCCATACAAACAATTATTCAGGCTAATATCGCAAAGCGAATAGATGCTTTGACAGGTATTCAGGTGGCTGACAGCGCGGTTCAGAACTTCACAACTCTGCATGAGCCAAAATTCAGTCTCCAAATGATACTTTCCCCTAGATGCCCACATGGGCACCTGCGTTCAGAGGAATACATTTGAGACTTGAAAACTCTCTCAAATGATCACTGGGTGCCCAATGAAATTTGAGCTGCAACAAATTTAACACCAGCGTTTTTCTGTGCTTAGATAAGGATTTCAAAGTAAAAAAACTAAGACTCATGTCAAAAAAGTAAAAACACCTCTGGATTCGTCTCGGAAATATCTCCCTGTGCATTTTTTTTTGTTTAAACAATTAGTTAAACAATTACACCATTTGTTATCTTTCTGCATTTGTTATAAACAAAGTATGCATCAGATCGAAAAACCAAGTGCACCATTGCATTCGTCAACTAAAGCATTGAAATTAATTGAGAAGTTAGAATGAATTCTTTATGTTTATAAAAATTGTTGCTAATTTCATCAATATTTATGCAACAATGGTAAAATGATTTTTATTTTATAGAATGAACATATTTAACGAAACATGCCAAAAATTATGGCGATTGTCTGTACAGATCGGAAGAAAAAAATTAGTTACGAGAACAATGCTCAAAAAGTTAAATAATAATAACGACTCAGAAAATGAAAATTTTTCAAAAATGTTTTACGGCCATTTTATTTATGTAAAACTCTAACTTATCACGCATTCCCGAAGAAAAATCACAACCCATAAAAAAAGTGGCCCACTTGACAAATTTTGACACTGAATCAAAAAGTTCTGCTATCATACTTCTAACCGTGTATGAATATTTGTTGCGATTTACAAATTGAAAATTGTAATCGTTTACGAAGATAACTCAAAATCAAAAAACTAATAACATAACAAATCCGTCAATTTTCCAATTTTTTAAAACTAGGATTTTAGCAGAGTTGCGCTAAATGATAGCCAACTTTGATAAGATCAACCCTTTTCGAAAATAAAACTTAAAATCCAAATTTTATCAACATTAATAAACTTAGAAGCCGTAGATTTTTGGACTGGACAGTAGAAATCTTTAAATTGTAAAATTTTCGACTTTTTGATGTTTTATTTTTTTTTTCTTGTAGGAAAGTGTGGTCTGGTAAAAAAAAATGTGTGAGTCGATATAAGCAAATTAATTTTTGAGTTTTTACTTATCTAAAAAACGATTATAGTCACAGTCCTGAAAAAGTCTATACATGCGGATAGTTTGTACATTTATATATGCTTGTTACACAGTTGAGTCTAAGCGTACGGACCTGTCAAGGGGAAAAAAGGAAAGGGGGCGTGAGTTGTGACTATACGTCCGGGCACAAATCACGCCCCCTTCCCTTTCCCAACACCCACTCCCCCTTTCTAGGTCCGTACGTTTAGACTCAACCGTAGTATAAACGTGCATAAACGTACATAGGCGGGCTTTTAAATTCGGCCAATTTATTATAGCTTCTCTACCTTTCCGAACATTTACTTGATTAGTAACTGACGTATCTAAACGTATCTCCATGTAGTTAAACAACGGATCGCAGTCATTTCCGTGTGAATGGAAATTCTTGAAACTAAATGCTAAACGAGTCCACTCTGAAATTGAAATTAGGCACTTTGGAGGTTAAAAAAAGTGCTGAAGTGGCAGAGACTGAGTTCGGCCGATGCGGGAGCGTAAGTTCAGCGATATCTGTATTTGTAGATATCCGGGCCAACTATCTGCAGTGCGGGCGTGGAAAAAGTAAACGTTTATCATCGTTCGTGCAGCGACAACGCGATCGATTTCTCCTATCTATCTACACAGATGTGCGATGTGGCACTGGTGGCAGTGCAATCGCATAAATTGTTGGCCTACATCCGCCTTCTTTCAGTGGCAATAAAATCTTTCCTCATCCCTCTTTTTTTCTGTC
>NC_046659.1:100917975-100940654 GCF_010883055.1 Belonocnema kinseyi | reverse complement strand
CCCCCACTCTGAGCTAATTGCAGGGAGTGTCGCGTCGTCAGCGACGGTTATTTTGACGGATTCGCGTTTGCATCGAAACAAGATTAGCGTATCATCGAGTCGTTCATGATTTATGAAACATTTCGTTCGTATATCCACCGAAGACAGCCGTCATTACGAAGGTATCAATAATAGACATGTATGTGTTTTTCACGCATAAATCTTTCGGAGGCGCATATCGCGTAGCTGACATGGATCGCTGGCCAACACTTTTGATGAAATTGCTTTTTTTCGACGCCTTTCCTTCACTCCTGCAAATATTAGATCTCAATAGCAATTTTTTTTATAAATTTAATCTTGCAATACTTGTATTATAAATTGCTTGAAAGCGACAAGTAATGAATCCTTATGGAAAAAGGACAAAACATAAAACGAGTTTGAACCACTTTGCTAATCCGTGACGTCAACTTGGACACGCTTCCGCACAGGTCAGTCCTTGGGTTTGAAGAGAGCGCAGCGGCTGACTTTAATAAGACGCTTCCTTATTCTCTCGGTCATAAAACAAACATAAATTACTAAGAGGCGAGACGAGGTCCATACTATAGGTCTATACTCTATAGAAGTATAGGGAGACGGCACTGACCGGAACGACCGTCTACCCTTGCTGCATTTCTTGCAACGTTGGTATAACGCGGGAATAGCGTGCGTTTCTGGTAACGACTAGGGTGGCCCGTTAAAATGACGGGCAACACAATGACAGGAGGTGTGTGCGTGTCGGAAGGAAACGGAGCAACCGCGGTTTCACTTTTTGTCTCACTGAGTGATCACCCGCACTTATAATATCCCTCTACCAGCGATAACTCAACTGCAGACTGGAAGATTTATTCCCCAAATTATAGCTGCTAGAATATCACGGAAATGTAGATTGAAACTCGCAGTTTGGAAATTTTTAGTAACTGTTGTGGTAAAATGATGAAAAACATTGAATGGTTTCTTAAAAACTTAGCTGGAAATTCACACAAGTAAAATGGGAATGCAGATGCTGTTTAAAAAAAGATCATTAAATCTAGAATGCCTTTTTTCTGATTAGAAAAAACGCGGTAGAACCCTTTAATCATGAAAGCCTGGAAGCTAGAATTTTATGCCGTATCCTAAAACTACTTAGAAGATCTACTATTTCCTGTAATCGATCCTAAGAAGAGTTCATTTTCTACAGCCTAACGCGCTTCGGGAACTCATTTCCTTCGAATATCTCGCCAATGTTTACACTGAATCTCTTGGAGTTTAAAGTATTTAAACTCTGTTAAAGATTTAGCCAAGGATAACGAATCGGTCCTAAGTAACATCCACTTTTTTGCTACTCGCTTTTTCCTCCCCGACCTCGCCTTACCTTGGAGACAGAATAACGTTAAGGGGTGATCACGATTTCTCCGATTCCCATTTACCCACGGCCTCAAGATCCACGATACCTAATAAAAAAATGATGCAAGAAAGTGCTTGTTTCTTCACTAAACTGAAACTTATTGTACAAGGTTCTACAATTTATTTCTTAATTTAGCAAGTTCTCACTCTCGGTAACATAAAAATCAGTGAACTGAAACTTTACTAGTAAAACCTCAATGGTTACAAGTTAAAATATTATCAATTACGTGACTCACTTCTATGTATACTTAATCTAATTAGGCTATTGAAAACAGTAAAAAATTACAGTTCTCAATACATCAAGCGCCGATTCTATAAATCAATGAGATTTATTTGTCGATATATCAACTAAAGGCGTGAATTGTATCCATGTTAAATTATACCAAAAAATACCAGTAGGTATAATTAAGTTTAAAGCTACATATTTCTTGCAAACGTGACCTTCACTCAATAATGTCGGTGTATAACAGTGGTCCATAATATATAGAATATTTATAATATTTTGAGAGGATTTTCGTCTTGAAGCTCTATGGAATTTGAATATAAATTGAATATCTCTTCCCCGGAAGTATCCAGCAAATTGCTTATAGAAAGCTTCTTAAAAATGGTTTTCTCAACCCACGTAAGAAGGCTTATCTGTTGGGTGATCTCGAGAGATACTTGAAAATCGATTTAACCCAATGAATACCTGTAATAGCTACCCATGATGAAATTAAAAACATCCGTACCCCGATTCGACACCGATAAAATAAGGCACAATCGGTTCGTCAACCTTTATCTTCAGAGATCTATACTGCGATCGCTCATATGGTCTCCAAGAATTTTTCCACCCAACTTTCAAGGGTGGAGGTTGTTTCAAAGACCATCTGCGGCACATAAGATGCTAGGATCGTGCAGCAGTCCTGAATAGATACATTCTATGTTCATTGGTGCGGTGAAAGAAACACGATCCTACGCCTATTGCCTATTGAGACTAAACTTTTCTCAAAGGCACGCAGCGAGAGCAGGGGGGGCTTACCTGGATTCTACCTGAGGGAACTCGCCAGAGCGTCAGAATGTAAAGTCCCATGGGAAATCCGTAACTTGTGTTTGTTGGACGTCTGGGATAAGCGGATTTGTACCCTCTGACCATGCTTCTGCCCAAGGATGCCTATCGCGGATTAATAATGCGAAATTCGTAATCTACCAGAAAAACGGTACAAATTATACAAACTCCAATGATTTCTTCTTCACCCTCCTTTTCATTTTTCCTAATCCTAATCCCTTTGTGTCTGGTTCAGAGTTTCCAAATATTGTGCAACTTCAATTTAGACTCAAATATATATATATATATATTTTTAATTTTAGCAGCAATAACTGAATGTTTAATTCGAGATCACCCTTAACAATCATTTCTCTATTTCAGCAACAAAAAATTTCTAGGTTGAAACTAAAATACATGCCACAAATTGAAAGTGAAAGACCGTCGATTGTAATTCTATAATCCTCTCTAGGACTCACCGAAGTGTGAATAATGAAAGCGCGATTGGTTTCCAGAGAGAGGAGTGTAACACAATACTAACAGCGTGAATGCATCTTTTTTCCTATAGGAGATTATGTTTTCGTTGAATAGAATCAAGTAGTACATCCTATGGACCTATGGGCTATCGATATTCGTAAGCATTAGCCGTAAAACCATAAAATTGCATTTTAAAACCGCCCGCTGGCTATCGCTTCAAAAGGAATGTCTCACTCGCACCGATGACATAGCTATAAAACGCCCACCACCTGCGATTTTTACTACCCTACCAATTTACGTCTTCATATCTTCGCCGATGAAACTAACTGCACTCGCGAAGAACGTATGAATTGATGACAGTATTGTTGCTTTAAGGAGTTGCTCGCCTACTGTTTTGAATAAAACTGGTTACGAGTTATAGCTTTAATTTCGATCTACATATTTCAATTTATCCTTTGTTCTCAGTTTAGATTCGGCATCTAGTCATTACATAAGGCACTGAAGGTTCTAAAAGACTGTATCATTATGATATTGGACATCGATAACTCGTAAAAATAGAGGGCGTATTTTTACGTCGCGTCAGACACGCATTGCGATCGATTGCCGCCTCCCAAATACAGGATTAGCATGTATAAAGCTTGGCCCCTGCAGTCGAGAGGGTGCACGAATTTCCAACTCGGAAACTTCCGCGTCGCATGCACGTTATTGCACGGAACAATGGACAAGCCGATCGGCTTTGCCGCTTTGGCGTGCACTCGATCTTAACGTGAATATTATCTTCCGCCCGCCAGTCGCGCCTACACAGGGTTCGCCTAGCAGCCCCCTACGCTATGTTCCTCAAGTTAAACCGAGCAGAAGATGTACCCCCAACGTAAATATATTCTTTTTTTTTAACACATTAAATTATTTACACTCAGAAAAAAAGGTTTGCTTGAATCAAACAAATTTCTATTACTTCAGCAAAGTTAAGTTTTAATTGGTTCAAACCAAACATTTTATTGTCTGTATAATAAGTATATTCTAAGATTAAAGCGAAAATAATTTTGTTCACTCTACCAGTAAAATATATAAAAGTATAAACACTTTTTATCATTTCTATCATAAATAAATTTGTTCTAAATCACATGCAAATTTTACAAGATGTTTAAGACTTATAAGAGCATTTATCAATTTTATTTTAAATTGTTTCCAATGGATTTTGGGCTTGCACACCAACCATAGGTTAGGGAGCAATATTCTGTTTAGTATTGATAAGGGGGTGATGACAGCTTAAACGCTGATAAAATGCACCACATCTGGAGAGGCGACCCCCCTTAGAATGTAACACTCAAAAAAGAATATTTGCAACTTAAATAGGCGCCAAGAATATATTCTTGATGTAAGATGGAGGCCCTCTCCCCTTGAGAATATATATTCTTTTTAAATTATTCTTGTCTATATATGATAATAAGGTTTGGTTAATCTTAGACTACAGAGGCTATGTCTCGGTGTGACTGCGCGAAATAAATGCATAATAAATATATGTAAATAGTGCTTTGCGAAATCTTTAATTGAAAAGTAAATAAATTGTGAACATCAAAGCCCGAAGTAAGTATACTGTTAAACTGGGTAAGTAAAAAATGTAAAAGTTACAAAATATTTTTCCAATTGAAAATTATAATGTTCTAACCACATTTTGACACATTTTGATGAAAGATATTCAATTAGTTGTATGTTATACTTACCACTTTTCTTTAAAGCGAAACGCTAAATGCCCAAACTTATTAAAAAAAAAGAAACTGGTCTGAAAGCACGTGGCAAGAAACATTAAAAGACATTATTAAACTGAGCAAGGCGCATTTTCCTTCGCGCATTTATTTTTCCCAACAATATTCTTATTTTAAGCATATTCTCTCCCTGTACTTAGAATATGCCTGTAAGAATATGATACTCTTAATATTAGAATATCGTTTTTTCGGTGAACTGAGTAAAATGCTCCTTAACTTTGCTGATCGAATGAGAAACCAAGTGAAACATATTGGATCCCTACTTTGCCGAGATATTTCTACGGAATAATTTACATCCACAAAAATGAAGACATCAAGCTGAAAACTTGGGAAATTAATTAAAATTGCACTGAGGAACGTTTGTATGGTTCTAAATTTCTGGAACCAAAAACAATTCCGTTTTTGAAAAGAAATTTCTTTTTTTTTTTTATCTCCAGAAATTTTGTTCCATGCGAACTTAATACCTTTTAATGAATTTCTCATATTTTCAACATAAATCGGGTCGAATTCAAACCACAACTTTTAAAATTAGACAATCTCCAGAAGAACATTAAAAATCGCAGACTTTTAAAATAGAAGCCATCCGTATTGAGACATTTTTATTTCGAACCCTTCAAACAAAGAAATTTTAAATGTAACCTATTAAAACACAACTTTTTGAAAATCAAAACGTTTTAAATCGGAAAATTTTATATTTAGAGGAAATTATTCAATTTAATTCCATTTTAAAATCGGTAAAATTCAATATTTTCAATATTAAAGGCTATAAATTTAGAATTGTGGATTTTAATTATGAGAATTTTAATAATTCAGTTTGATGAAGTTTCAACCTATAATTAATCAATTTTGAACATCCTGCATTTCAAATTCCGTATTTATTAATTAATGTATCCCTTTCCAAATTAAAACATGGTCAGAAATTTCAATTTAACATCAAACCTCCTTTATATTT
Source organism: Belonocnema kinseyi (assembly GCF_010883055.1). NCBI lineage: Eukaryota > Metazoa > Arthropoda > Insecta > Hymenoptera > Cynipidae > Belonocnema > Belonocnema kinseyi. The sequence goes on along the minus strand of NC_046659.1, from coordinate 100,935,037 downwards.
CAACCCAAAAGTATTACATTTTAACTGATGTTAAATCAAATAATAATTTGAAAAAGAGACTAAAAGTGACTCACTGACTGGCGTTAAAACGCAATCAAAATTGTACATTTAAAAACTTCTAACATTCATCATAAATCATTTAAAAAGTTATAAATCTAAAAATGGTAAAAATTCAAACTCAGGACTTCAAAATGAAATAATTTTACGCTAACTATGGGTGAAAAAATTAGTCATGTGGCTTGAAGCTTAACTCAACAAAACAATTCTAGTGTAAAAGTAAATAGTTATTTGAAAGTCTAAATTGTCCCACTTGGCTAAGCCCGAGGACAGTAATGTAAACAAGTTTTTGCTTTACAAACTGAAATTTTATTTTAAAAAGTAAGGAATTCGACCAGATGTAATAAGAGTCAAGTTCAGAGTAGTATTTTTTAAACAAAAGACAATTAATGGGATTTTTTTTTAAATTCCTGAATTTGGACCAAGCATTTATGAATAAATTACAGCTAACAAATTTTTAATTAATAAAAATTGTTGCTTAAAACTACGAAAATGTACACCTATACTATTTTCACTTATAATAAAGATACTAAAGCGATTCAAATTCCAAACTGCAACGCAAAGGATATGTAATTATTTATAATCTCCAGGAAAGATCTGATTGTGGTTTTTCCGTGAAAATTGCGATATTTTAAGACATTTTTTTGTTGGTAAGCAAGTGTTAGAATCCACCGGAAGTACCTTTTTTGCCGCCGATAGCTAGTGTATTTCTTCGATCCGTGCTTTTAAACTCCTGCCCAGGCATTGACGCCCTCTCTGACCGACAGCAAAAAAAGGCACCCCCGTTGGTTTCTAACACTTACGTTCCAACAGAAGTATGTCCGAAAATATCGTGATTTAAAATTTTAAATGAAAATAAAATACAATCTCATCCTTTGTTACACTTTTTTTTTGCTAGATTCAAAGCCACCTGACTAATATTCTCTCGCCGCTAATAGGCTTAAAAATTGAACAACTTGAAATTAGAAGTGAATACCTTCCAATCGCCATCGGAGCTACTTTTACGAATATTGAAACAAACGAATATAAGTGGTGTCTACTAAAACTATTATATAACAAATTAACGTCAAAAAATAAAGTAATTTTTTGGTTATAGCAGGTTATAAATAAAAAATTAAAAAATCTTTCGCTTATCGTATGTAACATTGATTTTTTTATTTTTCATATCCCTATATATATATATACACACACACACACACATACATGTGGAGAAACACCTGACAGATTCAGAGATTATCTCCGGTCCTTGTGAAGGGTCGAAAATCGTTTTTTAATGACTACTATTGTCAATTCTTTTCTATACTGAACACAACCCACAGTAAAAAGTGCGTTTTTACCCCTTTGATCGAGGGGGCAACAGCTTGATGCAAATGCACGTGACAAACACGTCAGTATTTTTCTAGCCTAGGTTTTATTTAAAAAGTTCGCATGCTGGCGTTCATGGTCACGCTAGGGGCGCGTGCCGACTTTTAAATCGGTGTAAATGCAGTGCAAGATCATCCCCAATGCATAGAATCGTAAGCCCTGTTACCACTGAGAATGGAAGCTTGGCATACGAGGGGTGACACGCATGGCTAGAGCGATTATATCGATAATAGTTCCCTAGAGAATTGATCCCACTCCTCACCTCTCCTGTTCGCCTCCTTACCACGATAAGACTCTATTCCTGCTCTTTGATACGCCCTTTTCTTCGTCCTTTATATAGTAAAAAAAGATGAATGGCATTTCCACATGCCAAGCGAGAAAGTTTTGGTTTCAAACTCGCTTGTAAAGATTCAAAGTGAATTTAGGACGAAAATTTATCGGGAAGGTAACATTTTCCATATAAATAATGTCGAGAATATAAATTATTATTCAGCGAAAAATTCAATCCTACGCGTATATATCACATAAGTATGTAAATATGACCCATATAACTTCATGTAATTTACAGTTACTAATTTTTAACGATAAATTATTCGCGGTTTTATAACTGAAACACTTTATGACTTGAAAGCATAAATAATCGATTTCAGCCTTTCACAAGTTAGCTAAGTAGTATAGAAGTACCTTGTCACACTTTTCAGTAAAGGACTTTTTGAATAATTAAAATTGTATTCGATAAAATCTGGAAAAACGAAACATTGAGCATAAGAGTTCGTGTTTTCAGCTGAGAGTTTCGCTCCTAGAAACAAAAACAAACGTCAGTCCTCTGGTGTCACGCTTGCGCTTAGTCTTGGAGTAAAGAGTGGCGTAGTACACGAGAACCAATTTGCCTAATTAGCCTGCGGTGTAATATTCCCTTGCACGCAATAATGCGGAATAAATCACGACGGTTAATCAAACGCGCTGGAACGCGGCGTACGCGTCGCGGTTTCCGATAGCTTTAAATACCACTGGGAATTTGCATTTTTGGTCACAGTTACGTATTTTCGTCTCTTCCTGTCACTCATACCTTGCCACAGCCAGACATGTTTTATTTAAATGTAATTCCACAAAAGTCTTTAAACGCATTTTCACATTAGAATTTCATAGAGGAATTTTGCAGAATATTTCATACAAAAGCATTTAATTCTGTAAATGAAAAATGTGGATAATCGAGTAATCAAGATCAGACTGAATAAACTAGCAGAGAAGACGAGGGATGGCAGCTAATAAAGATTTGATACTCGTGGATTCATAAAAGCGAGAAGAGTGGCTAATATAAAACGTAGCTGGGGTACAAAGGAAAACCCGTTTTTCTTATCATCGAGTATGCGCATCCGAGGAAGTGCCTTTTTTCTTAATAAAAAAGGAATCAAGCCCAAGCTAAAATAACTAAGTTAGTGCGTGACTTAGCCAGCGTCCCATGACGGAACGGTTTCGCGCGATGGCATAGCGCGTTGTAAAACGCTCTTCGAGGCACTTCTGTGTGTAAAAAGTTGCAGCCATTAGACTTCCTATCGGAACCGAGTAGGGTCTGGGGTTTCAGTTTTATGGCGAATCGCTTTTAGCAAGTATCTAAATGACGGTTTCTCGCTAAACGACTGGTATACCAGTCATCCGCCAACGATACCTTCTTTTTCGATTGTTTCGCTTTTTTAATACTACTCACACCAGCTAATACTTCGATAAAAAGAAATGCGTGCAGATCCACCGTATGCTTTCGCGGTGAGAATAATTTCCTTGCTCATATAATTCTTTATGGATATGAGGTCTTGATATTCGCCTACAAGCCAGAAGTGCCTTACTATAAAAAGTCTAAATACCGAAAACGAAAATCCTTAATTGGTCTTTACGAAATTTAATGGTTACGCGTTATACATCAAACGATAAGAGATTTGTTTAAACTGCTGTGAATAAGAAATCACAAGCAATTCGAATCCAAAAATTCTTTCACGCTCCAATTAGCTAAAGAAATTGTAGCAGCTCATTTTTATATTTTACTTTAATGAATACTAATGAAGAATGAAATTAAAACAGATCATGTTTCCTATTAGCATAAATCGATCAATTCAAAAAGGAAATATAGAGAGAGGTGTGTCAGTAAAATGTATACAAATTTGAGGGCTCTATAGTCTATAGGTCACAGTAAGAAGCAAAAGCAGACATATGATCCCAGACTCACATGGGATAGACTTGGGTGCGCCCGGGGGCACACATCCTGCTTCCCTTGAAGAACCTCGATAAATCAAAACCCGTCCGGATACATAATAAACTAATTGCAAAACGCGTCAAGAACTTCTGTCTCTTTAATCGTCTATACATTTGTCTACGATGAATATTTCAGTAAATCTCTCACAAACCCTATTGCAAACTCTATATTCCGGAAAGTATTATTCGAGCTTCCGTTTTCTCTAGAGAGTAGCTGAGAAGTAGGAAATTTCTTTTACTTTCAAGCTTTGCGTTCGTCAAGCACGCTGTGACGACAATTAGGCACAATGAACATGTGTGCTTTGCCTAAATACCCGGAACACGAAGAGATTTTGAGGTTCTTTCAGAAAAGAGAAGACTCGGTTGATGTTTCAAAACTCCGAAACGGGACTATTCTTATGGGTAATGCAACCGTGAAAATCGCAGTTTGCCATCCTGTTTAACACTTGGACGATCATTCGGGGTGTGGCAAGTTAGGAGCTTTTCTGTCCAGTGTCTCATTGCTGGGGTGTGGCTGAGGATTTCTGCCGCAAGGGGCTAACAGTCGTTCCCCTCTCGACTCTAAAATCCTCAATAATCAAACAGGCCGAAAATAGTTGTAAGAACATAATCACAAAGCCATAATATGATTAATAACGTGTCGACAAGATAAACACAAATAGTGTCAGGATTTATTAAGCACCAGAGTCAATAGGTCTTTCGCACAAATAGTCTTCAAATAAGACCTCTGATGGAAGCAAACTTTACATCCCTTGTTTGGAAAAAGTGCAAGGTATAATATTTCTAAGTAATTTAAAACTCGCAATACTGTACTTTCCGCATAAGCAATTAGGAGCGAGAGAAACGAGAAGAGTCTTGGAGTTCCGTGAAACTGTAAACTTCGTCATATTGTGTGAACGAGAAGAAGCTGAAAGGATGCATTGAAGAGGCGGAGAAAAGTAAAAGGACTCCAAAAAGGGAGCTGGTACTTTGATCCAGTAAAAACTGAACACGTCGTCGTCGTACTAACCGGGTACATACCAAGACGAAGAACTTCCAGACAGTCCCAAAGACTCGACGAAAGCGCGAGACGTTCTTGATTCATCGCACTAACTTCGCTCAAAGCCGTTAACCACCTATCCGTTCCGCAAACCGTCCTTCTTCCTGCAGAAGTCAATATTTCTACCGCTCTCGATTATATGCTGAAGCGTTCCGCCGATAATCGATGACACTTCTTTCGAATGCGACGGTTTTCCCATTTACGAATATTTATGTAAATATGGAGACGTAAATCAATGGAAATTATGGCTTTTCCTGTCTGTAAAGCTGGGATAATTAATCTTATATCGAGTTCGCGCTGTGAGATTCTTGAGAAAATAGGTAGTCCAATTATCTTATAAAAAATATCTTTTCTTGTTAAAAATTGTTTTAGAAAAGTTAGCGCTCGAAATGGTTGGAAATGTCTATTTAATATATTATGACACCAGCAAATAGAATATCTCGAGAGGACAGTGCGGACTAGGTTTTTGAAGTCATAGTGATATACTTGAATATATTCAAGTATACCACAAAGAGATAAGACTGTGCGTTTATGACACATTATAAAAGTATTACGACTAAGGGGAATTGGCAGTCTGGATTCACGAAACCGTGCGAAATTGAGGTCTAATGTGAAATTCAGAATTATACCCGAGCAGAGGGGTGCACGATCCCTGAGCACATAACACTCTGCGTAACAACAGGGCTGGTGCTACGATAGCAACGTTAAGACAATAGCGATTAAAACCAGAAGCCACTAAACGCGCTGTGCTGCCTCTTGCGAGGAAGTTTGGGTCGTATCGAAGGGCTGAAATTCGTTACCCATAGGAGATCACTAGATTATATTATATCCCATTGTTAAATTATGCAGGCTATCGAACGTCACAAATTAGTATTTTAGATTGATTAGTTATCTTTTTCAGACCTTTCCTAATATGTCCTTCAGAGACAGAATTACGTACTGAACGTTGCATTGAATGCTTATTCTTGGTCTCTGGGCTACTATGCTAACGGACTTTCATAAATTCATTAAGGTCGGACCCCCTATCGCGATAATTACGTAAAAAGGTTTCAAGAGACCATACTGTAAAAAAATTGAGCTGTGACTAGGATATTATTCCTTATTATAGCTAAACATTTAGCTGAAAACGAACGAAGGAATTATTTAGAAAGATCCCTGGATCAGCGAAAATTAATGGAAACTCGTTTACCAGGTATATATTATAATTACTACGCATAATAACTGTTGCGCCTGAAAGAATTATCGAAAGAGTCAAGAAAATTGACCTCCGAATGCATTATATGGATTTCAGGCCAAATCATTTTCTCGATATCAGACGAAAAATTGTCTACTCTAAGTTAATATATTAATATATTCTACTATCGGCGAGAAAACTATAGGCATCTGCCTTTGAAGCTTAACAACTCAGCAAAAAAATGCTAGCTTTAGAGCATTATTTAGTATACAAGGAGTAATTGGAAAAATTTGAAAAAATTCATCAGTATGAGGAAAACTTTTGTGAATCAATTGCAGTTGAGAAATTTGAGAAATAATCAAAATTGTTGCTTAAAAGTGCAAAAATGTGCAACTATATTATCTTCAGTTATAATATAGATATTAAAGCGATTCAAACTGCAAACTGTAACGGATAGGCCCTATCATTATTTTCAATCGCTCAGAAGGATGCGATAATCTTATTTTTTGTGAAAACCGCAATATATTTAGACATTTTTTTGTTGGAAAAGAAGTGAAAGAAAGCAGGGGGGCCCGTTTTTTTGCTGCTGACCGCTGGTGCCTTTCTTCGAACCGTGGTTCTGAATCCTCGTGTGACACCTGGCCACGGGTCGACGAACGGCACCAGGGGTCGTCAGTAAAACAAAGCCCCCCTGCTTTCTGTCACTTGTTTTCCAACAAACAAAAAATGTTTACAAATATCGCGATTTTCAAAAAAAAAAAAAAAAATGAGACTATCACATCCTTCCGGGTGATTGAAAATAATTACAGAGCCAATCCGTTGCAGTTTGAATCGCTTTAATATCTTTATTAGAATTGAAGATAATATAGTTGCACATTTTTGTACTTTTAAGCAACAATTTTGATCATTTCGCAAATTTTTCAACTGCAGTTGGTTCACAACAGTTTTCCACATACTCATGAATTTTTTCAAATTTTTCCCATTGCTCCTTGTGTAAAAAATAATGCTCTAAACTTGACTGTTCTTAAATTTACCAGAAAATTCTTACTTTTATTTACATTTTTCAGCCTGCAAAACACAACATTTTTTTACATAAACGCCTTCAAGCTCATTTACGCAGAACACTTTTAGCTTTCATATGACTATTTTTTTATTGCGCTAGCATTTTTTGTTGTCTTAGTTGTTAAGCTTCAAAGGCAGATGCCTATAGTTTTCTCGCCGATAGTAGATACACTCTTCCCCCAAGAGATTTTTTTCCGCTAAGTAATCTAACAAATCATATAATAGAATTATATCGACATTTCGAAATTTCTACTTTTCGATTCTAATGAGTGAAAATATTCATAAAGGTTTCCGATGCCAAAGTGTTAACTATATTAATTTCGTTCGTAGATCACGAGATGAAAGTTTCGATCCGAAAGAGGCAAGCTCCCGGGAGAATGGAAAGGTGAAAAGCGTTTACTCAAGCTCACGTACGAAACGTCGAAGTTTACCGCTGGTGAAGATTACCTACGTGTCACGAGAGTAAAGGAAAGTGGGAGTAGACGGGGGTGGAGACCGGAAGTGGAAGAAATAGGAATTTGAGATAAACGAAGAGGAACAGGAGTGGCGAAGTTTTCCTAAGTGAGATGACTTTTTGTGGGGGCCAAGTAATTTCAAGTTAGAACTTCGGGCCCTGTTCAGGTCGCAAGGACGTCAGCTAACATCGCATGCTGTGGGGTTTTCTGAGATCCTTGGTCCTGGAATCTAAAGAACGAGACAAGGCTAGACCTAGAGCAACTCAAATGTCGAATAAGAAACCAAGTGCCGAGTCATCGGGTCGTATCGATTGTGTACCATCGGTGCTACTACATCGGCGTAGGTATTACGCTAGATGTTATATCACTACCTTCCAGAATAACCCTCCTAGCTGACAAAGCATTTACCTGTTTCCATTTAACCGCGCGTTCGATGTCGTAGGGCGTTGCTGCACGCTTCTACGTGGTATCTAATGTAAGAGGCTCGCATACGTATTGTATAAGCCGGCAACAGTCCTGACAATGGCGTAGGCCGTAGACAGAGCTTCATTCTATTCTATAAGAGCTAAACTATTCTGCTTTCAAAATTTCATAAATTTGGGGATTTCTAGATATATTTTAATAGTTTGCATAGGTATTGATTATAAACCTGTATCAGTTCTTTGAATAGCGTATTCACAAATAATTTTCGTACGAGTTGCGACAAAATTCAATTACAGGCAATGATATAGTCACAACTACTGATATTCAGAGTTGACGCAATGCCAGATGTTATTCCCAATTCAAAATTCGATGTATGCTTACTTTATCATTCCTGCATTAAGAATCCATAAGAGATCTCACAGTGGCGTAGAACCTTTTTGTCTGAGATCGAAATTCCCGTGACCAAATCTGTTAGATCCAGTCAAAATTATATTTCGTTACGGAAATTCTCTGTCCCAAACTCGAAATGTTCAAAAATTGATAAGTAATGTATCTGAAGTGCTAGAACAAATCAATTAGCCTTTACAGTGGCGTATGAAATCCGATTTCAAAATTTCAGTGCCCGGCTATTCAAAGATTGATAAAAAAACTGCCCATTCCAATCTCTTCTAAACTTGTTAATCCCCGGAGATATATTAAGCGTTTAACGAAAATTATCGAGTGTTCCAACAAGTTACACTGAAATGTTGCAAGTGACTTATTCTTGAAAAACGGAATTTAAGAACTTCTGTAGCAATTTTCTTCAACTTTATAAATCATGATTCAATGAAATACAAAAAAAGCATTCGCTTTTTCTTAATAATCTAGACATTAACTTCACCACATCTTTTAGATTCTCAGAGAATAGGTCATAGATTGTAATTAAGTACTTGATGCGAGTCTATCGGATGACGCAATTACTAGATTTCGCAATGTGCATGGTTGATTCGCAGTGTCAACGGGTCCTTCATTCCATTTGCAGCTACTGATGCTGCTCTTGCAATATATTCTCTTGGTAACCATTGGACCTGTACTATATGGTTGGTTTCCCTCGGAATTGTACGAATCTCATCTTCAACACCAGACAAAGTTCAATTAACCAGGGATCTATTTACTGGTTACAGATACCATTCAATAGATAACCAGGTTCTGCGCAATAATTTTGCCGAGTATTAGTGTTCTGACTAAAAGGTTTCTAACATCGAAAATGTGAAAGCGACCGTACCTGCCATTTTTACTCGATTATAACTAATTTGTGCCGTGTAATTTTACACTTAGCAATCAGCGCGGAGGGCTAAGCCAAGGAACTAAGCATTCACAGTTATTTTCAATAATTTGAGATGAACAAAAAGACCAAATATCGAAACTCCGGAGAGTTGATTATCATTAGAGATTTCTCGGAAACAATTAAAGTAATTGCTACGGTTTTTTAAAGGAGAGATCGTACAAAAGAGATTCTGATCATGCATAATTTCTCAGGAGCTAGTATAATTAATTCCTTATCACTGTTTCATTTTAATACAAAAGCCAAAAGTTTTAATCTCTCTACAAAAATGTGCATAATTATGTATTCTCAATTTGAAATAAAATTACTTCTTAGTGAATCATAAAGATTGCAGAAAAAGATGGAATAAGACATTTTAAATTGTCGTATCGATTCAGGACAGTTGTAAATCAAAAGAAGACATTTTGATTTAGTTAAGTAGTTACATAACCTTTATTTCCGCTGATCGCGTTACACTTTCTGCTTCAGCTAGTGACTGTGCGTACAAGACGTGAACACGATGAAGGCACTCGTCCGTAAGACATACTAGTCAAATCAATGAGTCGTTTCGCAGGGAGTAACGGGTGGAAACGGAAATAGTTCACGCTCGAAAAGACGCGCCGTCGACACTAAAGTAATATTTTCGAGTGCGAACAAGAGTTCCCTCTTATCTCATATAAAAAAGGATGGATACTGTGTGTTGTTAGTCCCCCACTTTAAGAAAATTTCGAGGCAATTAGTCCGCTTGACCCTTCTCTCGATTTTTTTATGTCTTCAACAAGTTTCGAATTCTTCTCCGAATTAAATAAGCCTCTCTTTTGTTAAAATGTAGACCAAACTATTAATGAGTAGCAATTTACCAACTAATAAATGAGATCATTTGGCCCACTTGGCAAACAATTAAAGTAAATAGAAACCTTAACGAATGGACATAATGCATAGGCGTACTTTACGCATGTTGAGTCTTCAGGCGATCATACGACAAATATCCACACGTGTCCCATTAGAAACATGAAACTATTCTCAGAACTTCCGTGGCATAATTGCTGCGTTGATAAACCAACAATGTAAGAGTAGAAATTGTTTCTTCAAGGCACCGCTATTGAAATTTCAAGTTTTGACGAGCTAATCTACACTCTACAATACAGGATTAGGTTCTTTGAATTATTATTTTTCCTGGCCAATCAAGAAACGAAAACAAGCGCGGGTGCGTGGGATGTATAACTAAAGTAGTATCGGTTCTCGTTTTGTATTCAGACGTATGTCGTACAATTTGTATAAAGACAATTCTAAAGTTACCATACAGACTTTATTATTCTTTAATTACTCCAAAACAACTTTCCTTCTTTTTAAGTATATAATACGCTATTCAATTGACACAGGCAAAAAACAGCTGAAATTTTTCCTAAAAGGATACGGTGTTCTAAATCGGATCAATTAGAAAGAAAACAAACGCGCCCCAAGAAATATTTCAATTTACAGAAGACTTTTACAAAAATCCTGTTAACAGAACTTTAAACACCAATTTCGTAACATGGACATTTTTACACGATATGTATAATTGTGTAAGTATATGAAATCCGGATGAACAAAAAGGAAGAAACTAAACTCTGGCAGAAATATAATTACAATAAAGAAGAGTGTATTCCGAGGTTAAAAAGACGTCCCAAAGAAACTGGAGGTGCAAGATGTAATTAAGATTCTTTCGACATGTGTTCTTATTATACACTTATTCATAACATCTTTTTTGCTGCTACTCGTGTTTCAATATTATAATACTCTTTTATATTCGCACTCTCATTCATTTAGCATCGTAAATATTTTTATTACAGTATCACAGATTTCCAATGATACGTTTAACTCAAAGTTAATAGCAGAGTCATTCCAGTTCAACATTTTTTTTTTCGTTTATCGCAGCTACTATTTATAGACCGGTTTCAAGAATCAAGTTATCGAAGCAACTTTTCCGTGGGGAAAAAAGGCAACTGTTGGAAGTGCGACGTCGCGACACGCTAAAAGTCGAGCATTGCACTTTGCTCGAGTAATTTGCGAGTAATTATCGCGGGTAATAATATTCCTGGTCGTAATGAACCATTTATATGATTAATAGAGGCCAGTAGTTCTCAAGCTTACGTTGCTTGAACCACAGCCGATACGACGGCTCTTGCTCGAGGTATGCTATTATCATAATTGCCGCCAATAACGGCCCATGATTGGCGCACTTCACGCTTTTCGAGTGATCTTTTTCGGAAGTTTAGCTCCACGCCGTGGATCGACTTGGGCCTCAATCTCCTTTTACCCTTCTCTTCACCAATCTTCTTTTTTCATATCTCTCTTTCCTTTCCATTTGATCATCCTTTCGCCTCAAGGCAGAACGGAGGCAACGCAGGATAAAAAATATATAAATAAAAAGGCAAAGATAACTCGTCACGATACGTATGGGAGGTCATCTTGATGTCAACTAGCACCTAGGCCTAGTTTTGGCTACCAGGCTCCAGAAAAGTCGCCCTGGCTATAAGTAAGAGACCAGCATTTACCGAGGTGAAGATCGCACCATTCTCCGGATGTGAGAGAACAAGGTCTCCCTCTGACGGTGAATTTTGATACCATAATGGGTCGTCTACTGCTGTTGTCGCCTATGGTGGGATATTTTGAATAGTAAACTTTAAAATGTTTGTATGTAACACGAGCTCAGTTTTAATTATAATCAATTTTTAAGAGTTGGAATGGAATGCCTTGAAATCTTTAAAAATATTCTAAAATCTTTGGCAACACCTTGAAATATATGAAAATTAACTTTTTTGTTAAAAAATTAATTAATTTAATATAATGTATTGACTACTTTTTTTTACTATATTATGCACTCAAGATTTCATTGTCTACAAATGTATTCCTATGCCATGGGATACACTGGCTCGTATGTAGGATTTAAATTGCATAATGAATTTTTATATAAAATTTTCACAGTATAAGCAAGAATGAAAATGATCCTAAGAAATGAGAGCCCTGTATTAAACTAAATTGTTTCATTTGAAATTCGTAATTTCGCCTGAAAGGAAAATTGGCCGTTTTCTTTTTAATTTCGACCAGCTGATCATTGAGAACTAAGAGTCCATAAAAACGCGGAAACTAAGAAATGAGCTTTTTAGACGCAGCAATGGAAATTTTCTGGAGAAAAATGTTATAACATGTGTTGGAAATACCTGGCAAAGTAGTTTCGTGCAAGGAGGAGGATCGTTGAGAAGTAGAGGGTAGCGGGGCAAAAATAAGGATCAAGCTCGCAGTTTAGTACTAATTTCCGATTCGATATGAAGATTTACGTGGCCTTGCGACAGAGCGGGTACGCGGCGTTAGACAATGAACTGAGTTCCCATGAAAGGATCGCCAGTGGATGGAAGGCGCTGCAATTACGCGGTAATTCGCAGGTGTTGTGAGAAAACGGCGGTTACTGGATGTTTTCTACCTTAATCGCAGTAATTTTTCTGCTATTACTAGGTTTATCGGCACCGTTCGTTCGACGCGTTGCGGCTTAAACACGATTTTATTATTACGGTCGCCTTCACGACGACGGATTGCCTTTGATATGCACGCACAGTGGAAGCTAGGAACAGTAAAGCGTGAAGGAGGGTCATGTGTGCAGCTGCAACGAACGTCAGTCATTACACAGCAAATTATGATATAAATATGCTAACGAAGCAAAACTGGAAACGTTTCACTTTTCTACTTTCATCTCATATTTTAAAAGTTCGAACGAAATGTCTAACTGTGTAACTTGCAGTGTTATGTGGGATACAGAAGAACAGAAAAAGTAATAGGCACAATCGAAGAGTAGAGGTAAATAGGAGCAAAAAAATATTCATCAAATGAAAGTATTGCACTTGAAATTATTTCTGTTACTGACAGTGAGTTTTAACGAATTTTGTTTTCCTTTGTGGTCGTCAGTAAATTATACACAAAGTATTGATTTTTTTTTAAACAACAGGATTAATTTGAGATTGTTCAGCGGCATGTTGAAAAAGTATAATGATGCTCTAGACCAAATAATGTATAAATCAAACGATTATTGGATCAAGTCGAGTGAAGTCAGTGGGGATAAAACAGTATGATTACCAATAAATAAGTGACAGACGAGAAACAGGTCGAGTGCGACTAGTCTAATGGTGACTTGGAACCGAACAGACAGGGCTCCTCCCGCTATTGGATAATGACAGATTATATCTATCGTAGCTTTCGTTGTCCAATCTTCTTCATTCCCGAGACATTTAAAATGAAATTGCCGAGTGGAGTAATTCGACGTAGAGAGTGTTGGGTATTCTAAATGTAGATCAGTTCATTCAACTTGAAAGTTGATCCCGTGGAGAACAAATATTGGGAGAAAGTTTGAAAAATGAAAATCATAAAATGCAGAGATGAAACATAGAAATTCAGTTCTAGAGAAATATGTATTTATAAAAGTCCCACTAAAACCATCAGTCACGAGTGATCTTATCAGTGAGTTATATTATTATTCATTTTTATTTATAAAAACTTGCATCCGACTGTAGATAAACTATAAACGTCTGAGAAATGTTTTCCTATTACGAATTTGTGTTGCTCCAGCATGTTTGAATTATTGGAAACATTCCGTCTATCCAAATTCAAATTATTTTTACCCCATCTGATATTGTACCCTGTTTTTTCGAAAAAGCAAAATATTTCAAAAAGGTTCGACGTATTTTCTTCGCTAAATAATCTCTAGAGAAAAGCTGATAAGTATTGAGTTATACTATTTTTTCTTGTTTGCTTATGGATCAGTTATCATTTATCATGGGATAAACGTCTTGAGATAATCTGGAATTTAGAAACGATTCGAAGAACTTTTTTCCTTTAATGAGAACGCATTGACTTTCCTTTTTCGTTTTTTATTTTCTCTCGCGCTTGATAAATGCCCGTTAATTCTTAGCATAATCAGTGTAATCGCAGGACAAGAATTTGAAATTCAATGCGCCTGTTTCTAATCGCAGTTAACGAACCTAACGGCACTTTCTGCTATGACAGGACGACTCGTTTCGATCGCGACAGAAAGGATCCAAAAAGAAGCTCAACGCTCGGATCAGAAGACAAACTTGTTTAAGATGCTCCTGTGGCAACAAAGCAAACGACGAAATATATATTTTTGTTCATTTTGTATGTGCCGCACTATCTCAAAAATCTATCTTGATTCATCGAGCAATCGATTCCTAGTTTCGTCCTTAAACATAGAGAAGAAATCGGCGAATCACACAATTTTCTTTGAAAATGAAATGACACTTTAGGATTCTTTTTATTCAATAGTCAAAAAACGATAAAAAAAAGCCCCCTCTGCCAAGAACCGATTTGGAATATGAAATTCTGTATATTTTTCTAGAAATCGTCAATGTGCCATTTTTCTCTAAGGGACAAGTTCTTTACCTTCAAATCTTATTTCGGATTTTTCAAAGGCCCTGTCAATATTACAACCGGTAGTGGTAGGTCCGCAGGGCACTTTCCAACTACCAGCTACCTGAGGCGAACCGTCAAAAGGGCCTTGGACAATAGTCAAAAGAAAATACACGGTGGTTCTATTCACATCCATATTCCGAGATTTAAGAAAATTTGTTTTGCAGATGGAAATATTTTAAAAGGATGGCGTGAGTATTTTCGGAGCAAAGATGCTATTTGTTTCAGTAATAATCAAGTTTTGACAGGCGATCTAATATTTGCGTGGACGATGTCAACCCGATCGAATTTTGTTGAGTAAGGATCATTAAATTGTCAGATTTAGTTGAACTTTACTGTAAAAATATGTCCATATGATTCAATAGACAATAAATAATGCAAATAAAATTGAGATAACTCATATAAATCTGTCAAGAATTCATAAATAAACTCGGGCTAACTTTGAAATAAAAATTAACTTTTTAAGTAGTTTTATTCAGGCAACAATTCTCATGCGAAAAAATGTGCGAATTTTGAGGTTAGAAAAACGCTGTCACTGGTGTATAAATGTCTGCGTTTTTTTAATTGAAATAATAAATCTGATATAAAATGAATGTGAAGTTAAGGTAACAGTAAGTTATATTTAACAAAGATGCTGTTGCTCCAATTTGTTTTCTAACCACCGGTAAACGTGAATTCAAAAAACGGACGGCAGGATGAAGAGACTTCTCTAAAATAATTTTCTCACTCCATTTCAAAAGCTTTTTTCTTCTTAAAATAAGGATATAAATCTACATCCTAACACTCGAGAATTCTCAAGTTACGCCATCTGTTCCTCACCATCCGTCGGACCACACAACCGCGTTTTTCCAAACCCAAATCTCGACACTCAAACAGAGAAAGTAAAATACTAATTTCTATTTGACTATTACTCACAATTTGAAAAACTACAGAGATACTGCAGTACATCGTACAGCGTGCAACCGTCACTCTCACAAATAAAATTATATCACTCGCGGTTGCTTTGGAACGACACAAGATGTTACACAAACGTCAAAACGACACTCAAGATAAATCCTGGGGCACAAAAGCGTTCCTTTCTGTATATCCAATCGACTTCTGGTAAATCTGGTTCAGCACAAGGGTAGAAAGTGATTTTTGAGGATATAAAACTCGCAGATATTTTGTCTAAATACCAAAAATGATTGGAAGCACTCTTTATTTGGATTGATTTTTTCACCAGCCATTAATTTTTCCAACTCGAAATGAGTTTCCGGGAGAATGATATTCACGATTTCCTCACCACGCGACACCGAAACTACCACAAAGGTTTTGGACCACTTTTTAAGTTTAAAGACCACGCGTACGCCCGCATGGAAAACCAAAGTTTCCCGTAATTGTCGGCGAAATCGACAAAGCGAATCGATCCGACGCTGAGCGGCGGATGATCGCGTATCGAGAGTAATACGATAAACGCGAAGTTCGCACGATGTCCTCCCGTCAGAGTCAGCGGCGAAACTAACTGACGAAAGGGACGGGAGAGCGTCTCTCCCCCTCCTAGAAACCAGGTTTCCCCCACCAAGCGACTCAGGAGAGAACCCGGTGGCTCCACTCTCCCGTCGACCGGATCCCACTACTCTGCCCTTTACTCACTGTCTCTCACTCTCTCTCATTCGCATTCACGCATTCTCTTTCTCTCCCGTCCTTGCACCGAGTCGCACAGTGCACAACCCTACCCTACCCTACTACAGTACTACACCCTTAGCCCCACTACTCCTTCCAAGGCGACTGAAGGAGATTACTCTCGTCGGTATCTCTTGCTCGGTACTTTTGGCTTTGCTCTCTTCGCTTTCAATTGTTTCTTAATCTAAAAATCTGGATATCTAATTAATCTAGAATCTAATTAATCTAGAATCTAGATGATGAGGTTTCACGAGTGCCAATGCGATTTTTAATAGAGTTCTTTACATAGTCAGATATATTCAATGCGTGGCTTTTTCTAATTATCTATAGTTACGGAATTTTCCGTACACATGAGATTAACCAAGATTACAGTGGTTAACTCCTTACTTAAGACTAACCCTTTTCCAGCTTGTTCAGGGCTAACGCTACAGCAAATTCCGCAATACTAGCTATATCGCTATACTTAACGAGTTAGTTTTATGGAAACTTTCGCAATACCGGTCAGTGCATGGATCTTATCAGTGAAAATAAAAAATTTCTACATTGCATTTTAAGCAAAGATTTGAAATTGTAATTGCGTCCCTTTGCCCGAGACCTTTTTGCGGAATTTACCCTGTCTTTAGCATTCCTAAAGATAGAAAAATAAGTTAATAGTCGTTTGCCTAATCTGAATTTCAAGATATGAATATCTTTTCAAACGTTCCCAGATTTAATGGTTAGTCATCGTTTCCAACACTTTTTATTCATTGAATGAAGTTAATCGCAGACTTGAAAATAATGATAATATTCAACATTTTTAACAAAAATCGAAAAATTTA
>NC_046659.1:100914621-100917875 GCF_010883055.1 Belonocnema kinseyi | reverse complement strand
GGACGATAGATATTCGTGAATCATTTTACTCTTACACGATGCTTAGAACTACGAAAATTTTTTATTGAAAAACTATGCGCTTTTCGGAAAATTTGTCAAGAAAAAAAAGTTCTTGTAATCAGCCGAGAAATACGCCTGAATTTTTCTGGAGCGTTTTGAGCAAAATTTTGAATTTTGCAAAAATTGTTCATATGTAAAATCCAAAATTTTACTCAAAACGCTTCGAAAAAATTCAGGCGTATTTCTTGACTGATTACAAGAACTTTTTATTCTTAATGATTTTTGCGAAAAGCGCATCGTTTATTGTAAAAAAATTCATGAATGTTTTCACAAAAATTTTGCCATTAAGACGCCATTTTGAAAATACTAAAACGAAAAATCGATCTTTGAACCATGGATTCTCAAAGTTTAGACATTTATTTCACCCCTTAGTGAGATTCCAGTTTAATTACAGACTCGAAAAGCTTTGGAAAATGGTTCACAAAAAAAAATAGGCACGAAAAATCTCGTTTTTTTTTTGTTTAAACTGCATTATGAGATAATAAGAAAATTTTTTGAGAAATTTCATTGACACCGTCGGAAAGAGGAGATCTTAAGCAATAAAAATATATGTTTCTCAATTTTTTCTAGTGTCGAATAGTCTTAGTTATTGGCCGTTGAAAAGCAGTGTACCGGTAGTGGCGTTTTGGCCGTTTAAGGGTTAATAAAGACCATGTCGATGAATGTTTTAGTAAACAAATATTAATACCAAATATTGAGAAATCTTCGTCAGAAGTTAGTTAATTTTATTCCAAGAATTTAAGTTATTTACTATTGTAATTTTTTTCTGATTCAAATTACTTTCCTTTCTGCTTACGCAGACGTTCTCTGCAAAGGAGAGTGACACGTTGACGCTATTATGAAGGAGTTGCAAGATATATTTTTTTTTGAATCGCAAACGACGTCAAAATTTTATTGAAGGAGACAGTGAATTACATATTACATCGCTTTTGTAATGGAATATGACGTTTCAGAAATAAGAATGTCGCAAAAAGCAACGAAAAGTAGGACATTTCGTCACCTAAATTTTTTATGGGAATGGAAGAAGGAATATTTTTAGGTAGATTTAGTTTAATATTTCAGTAATTTTGTGCATTTTTACCAATGAATTTCATTAGTTTTCTGAAATACGTATTCCAAGATGATATTCTTATATTTGTAAAGAAATTAAAGAAGATTAATGGACTTTATTAACTATGGCTGGTCACCTTTCCATTAAATTTTTGCGGAGTGTCCCAGACCCAGAGTATCCTTTCCTTTTTTGCTTCTGAAATGAGTCAACACAACACTGTTCCATTTTGAATATATATTATAAATTAATCTTCCTTGGGATTCGGTCTCGCCGCCCACCGGAAAGACCCATAGCCTCAAGAATTTAAGCAATGATGTTCTCGTGTCAGTTGCGGTCAAAACATTTAATTTATTATATTGCTTTGGTTTGGTTTTCTCACATCCTGGTATGTTAAGCAATTAGGCGATTATCATTCGCTTTAGGATAACTTTTACTTTCTTTTTGTGAATTCCGGATTTTAACTTTTAAATTTATTCAAAATCGAAATTCTTACATTTTAATTCACTTTTCGAAACTCTAGGTCCAAAGTTTTTTTTTTTTTTTTTTAGTTACAATTGTGATTATATTAAATATGTATTTAGCTCTTAAAATCAGTGAATATAATATTGTAAAAATTCTCTGCATTTCTCTCATTATTTCATTAAAATTTTTATAGTTTTATTTATAGGGCTGTTGAATGATAGGATCGATAATTACATTACATAAACGCATGTTTATGTTAATTTAACTGTAACAAGCACTAACTCTCCTCGGAAATTCATCACATGGGTGATAATAACGGTGATGTTCCGGACAACTTGCATTTCAACCTACCAAAAGTCGATAATTCCATATCCTTATAACAAAGCATTACAAATAATCAAATATTCAATTTAAAAAAAATTGAAGCTATTTTCAAATGCTACAGTTTTGTTTCTGCCCTTTTATTGTGCAGAGTTTGAAAGTACAACAATTTTCTGTTAAGAAGAAAATTACTGTACTTTACGACAAAAGGTTATTATATATTCATATCCATGACGAGCACAACATAAGTTACGGGAAGTTTAATCTGTAGAATAATTCTTCAGTGTCGTAGCCAGTATTTGATAAAAGAGAGGGCTGGGAAGGTTAAACAGAAAAATTAAATTTTTATACGAAATTTGAAATCGTATGATTATTTAATGTGAATAGTGTTTAATGTTTCTTCAATAATATATGTAACAGGTACCTATATTAGTATAATAATGTCATATACTGCTGAGTTAAACAGTTAAGTGATTAACTATACTTATGACAGAGTTGGAATTAAAGGAAATACCAAACTGAACACTTTTCTATTTTAGTATATGATTTATTTCCTTGAACCCTGTTCCAAGAAAAATATTTTGTCTAAATGGGTGCACTTTTCTTTTATGATAAGTACTTTCAGTGACCTACCCGTTTTATACTCTTCTAAAATTTGACGATTTGAAAATTTTCGTATTAGAAATATAATTTAAAAATAAAAATGTTTATAACGGTTTTATTGTGAGAAGTTTTTCCAGAAATATTTACAAGTGCAAAGACTTTATAGATTATTGCGGAATAAATTTTGTCTTTCAGAAATAAATGGCTTTATGAGGGTTCAGGATTAACTTGAGCAAATTTTTATTGGGATAAGGGCTCATTACCTGCGACAAAAGGCGGTAAATAGGTAGGAAGGTGAAATACATAAATGGACCTTAGGACCTTCAATTGTGAACAGGGATTTTCGACAGTTTATACAAACAAGAAGTAAATATGCCTCCTCAATCCCACAAGGGGTTCTAACCATAGCCACTGAAGGGACGGCTTTTGAGAAGTGAGATATGTCACCGCATTGGTGTACTATAATCATAATGTGCATTCCGCTATGCGCTTTCACTATTACCTGTTTTGACATTTTTTTCAACAATATTGTCTAATTCTCACTGTTGAATTGAACAAAAATAAGTATTCATGTAACATGAATTTTAAAAATTCAGATTTCGACGATAAATGAAAGACAGAAAACAAAATGTTAAATATATTTTGTTTAACTTTATTTACAAATCAAAAAATCTTTAATATTCAGCTGATAAGTTTCATTATATAAAAAGAAACTTCCAATTTGGTGAGAGCACATTTTTTCTGTTAGTACGCCTTT
>NC_046659.1:100898373-100914521 GCF_010883055.1 Belonocnema kinseyi | reverse complement strand
AGCAATAAAAATATATGTGTCTCAATTTCTTCTAGTGTCGAATAGTCTTAGTTATTGGCCGTTGAAAAGCAGTGTACCGGTAGTGGCGTTTTGGCCGTTTAAAGGTTAAGACTCTGCTTTTAATTATAAAAACTATACAGTATTATTTTATTTATACTTTTTCATTCATAGAATCGTTCGCGTTTCTTGGCCTAAGCGTTTTCAGGATGAGTGAGCCGAGATAGGAACATAAACGTCGGATCGGACAAAAAATCATGCGATTTATAGCTTAAGAATTACTCGCGTCACTGACATAGTCACTGGCGTGATTGACGCTCAAAAATCTCTTTGGATTTCACCCGATCCCCCCTCCTTTTCACATCTATCTCTTGCGAAATGGGGGTTTTTTTATCGGCGAGAAATATTCGCGCCAAAGATTCACGATCGTCGGGGCGATGTCGAAGAAGTCGTTAAATGACCGTGACTGTCGTGCTGTCACCGAGTTATGCTCTTGCCATCTGCGGACGACTACCGGTTCTATCGCGGAAACGGCATAGACTCCTCCTCCTTCACCTCATGAATCTCCTCCATTGACGATCGACGTTTAAGGACCCATTTTTTATTGACAATGAATTTTCCTTCCATGACAACAACCGTCGGCTTCATGATTCCCGAACGATCGTAAGCGCAACGCTATACTCTTTATTCGATCACAATCCGTTGCACTTTTTCCGATTAGGCACTTAACGAGAAGAATTCTCGATATTTACCCTGAAACTTTACGTGCAAGGCACATTTGGATTGATAAATAAACTAATAAAAAAGGAAGAAGTTTACATTTTAAAACAAGAAGAACTTTTGAGGGTATAATTATATCCAGAATCAGCTTTATTATCATAATGACGAGAACAATTGGTGGAATTCGGATTACCTTCTGTGCTCAGTGAAATTAATATCCTCCGAAACACGGAAGTTCGTTATCGCTGCTTCAGGGGAAAAGGATTTCAAAAGCAAGACAGGTTGAAAGCACTGACACATTATCCTCAACAGAGATGAAAACTGCCTCCGGACAAAAAGGCACCCTATTCGCGAAACCACATAAACATATGAAATCGCGATTCAGTGCCTTCTTCGTAGGAAGTATTTTAACAATAAGTACATTTATGTTAGGAACTTCGTCGCATATAAGATCGTTATACATTCTTGCCGACTCTTCTGCCCCGTAGGGGTCATAAATTTTAGAAGTTCGTTTCACGCAAAAGAACCGCTCCGAGGACCACTGAAACAGGGTTCTTTGGATCGGACCACCATGCATTGGAACGCGGTCAGGCAGACGACCTTGAATAGTTCTTCTAGCGTCAAAAATCAACGGTACCATAATCTCTGATTGAAAAGCGATAATACGAGCGCATAGTCACGGTTCAAGGGATTGTCAGCAAACGACATACTGGGTGTTTTCTCAGACGTTCCGATTGAAGATTCTATATAATTTGTGATACTTTCCGCGCACTTTCGCATGCGATTTACATGCCCTCGATACTCACTCTTGCACTTTTTACTCAACGAATTTCTGCAGGTGTTTCGTGATATTTTCGCATTAAGTGAAATGTGTAAACAGGATTTCAGAACAATAGCATTTACCGTACTTCAATCGAAATTTTTCTCTCCGTATGCTCAAAGAAATTAAGATAGGCCTCTTGAATTGACAAGGAAAATATGTAGATACGAAGGGCATTGTGCAAATAATTTTAAAATAGCTAAAATTCTCATTATTCTAATTAAAACACGTTCAACTTTTTACTTGATTTCTAAATTCAAATTTGCTCAACCTTTGAATTATTCTAATTGAAGCTGTTTGTCAGGATGTGATATAAACTATTAAAATCTCGATTTCGATAAAAATCCAAAAAAGGTAATTGGTATACATTTGAATTAATAATCCCATATCTATTTGCAATCAAGGAAAAACATTTCTTACCGAGGAAAAGAGATTTCCTAAGTTACAAAATAATTTCTCTTTTGCTTCTTAACCTAAGACTCGCAATGTAAGAACTATTGGAGAAAAATTAATATAATATGAAATATTTAAACCAGTATTTAATTGGCGTTTATCGAAAATTGTCGTTTTTTTTTTTTTTTTTTTGATACTTAGATCCATTTTCAATAATGAGAAACAAGTCATGATTTATAGCTGGTATTTTTCCTTCCTTTGATTCATTGCATTTTTTTATTTTATAACATTATTTTCCTTTCGCGTGGCTTGAAATCATTTTCAGTTTTTTGAACCAGGCCATGTTTGCTTATTTTGTTTGATTTGGACCAAAACACTATGCAGGCACCTTTTTGACAAACAAATTCATCTGAAAAAAATGCGTGAAAAAGGCTTATCATTAAGCCTTCTAAATTAAAGTTATTAATTTTTAGGCACTGACTAGTAAGACGGAATTTTTCTTAATACTAATCGGTCAAGTATAGGGTTGCGGCTAGTATTTGAGAATTTTCTGCAGCGTTAGCTCTGAACCGATTGGAAAATTCCTTAATGGTAGACAGTTCGTCATTTTTGAATGCTTTTAATTAAAAATGGTTTAATTTCGAATTGATTAAAAAACAAATTTTTCCATTTTTAATGTTCGGATAATAAACATCTTTCAACCTTTCAAATTCATACATTATGTTATGAAGATTTTATTGAAAGGATTGTCTACAAATATGACATTTTTAATTTTTGCTGTATGTACGCTTAAGAGATCAAACGGTTGATTTTTAAACGATGCCAGTTTTAAATAATAAAAATAATAGCGTTTTCAAGATTGGTTACATATGGTAGTTTTGCAAAATTATCGTATTTGGACAAGTCAAAATAAATCAAACAAAATCTTTGTTTGATGTAGAATCAAACAAAATTTTATTGAATTAACCAAAGATGTGTTTGGTTCAAATAAAATTTATTTGATTCAAACACACAATTGTTTGATTCAGATCAATTTTATTGAAATCAAACAAACATTTATTTGATTCAAAGAAACATTTTTCTGAATGAATACCATTATTATGAATTTAATAATCAAACACACTAAGATAATAAATTTAATTTCATTCCAATCAGTTTCTTTCCTTTTTGCATTGTATTTCGGTATATGAGCGAAGCGGGTAATGTGGCATGATCGCTTTAGAAAAATCTGCACGAAGAGACTTTCGATATCAATATTTGATTCATTCTATATGTATAATTAAAATAAAATGTAAGAATTTAGGGACAATCGGGGTAGTGCTATAAAGATTCCTGCTATAATAGGAGATGATAGTATTTCTTTATTTATTATTATAAACTTAAGCGAGAAAAAATTAGTATTCACGTTTAGAAAAAGTCTTATTTACTGTTTGCATATGGTGAGTGTGAAAAACTGATAATGGTCAATAACAAGTTTTGTAAAAAATATCGTCAAAAGTAAGAATTTTACGCAACATAAGTTGTAAGAAATGTACAAAATTTTAGTATTCTCAAATAATTTGTAACCGAGCCGTGACTTGGGATTCCCCGACAAATCTCTTTAATCATGCGTGCGTTTTTAGTACAGAAATTGTTGTAACTAGCGAAATTGAAATTAAAGTTTAAACTAATTTTAAATAAAAGATTTTTTATTTAAACTCTCAATAGTTTATACATATAAAATAGAAGCTTTTAGCACTTTTCAATTGAAAAATTTCAACTAAGTGCAATTAAACGGCAAAACTCAAACCTTTATATTTTGATAAATTGAATTATTTAAAGAACTCTGGTTTAAAAATATGAATTAGCGTTATCGTTTTAAATAGTCTAAATTAAAAGTAATCCTCAAAGGTAAGAAGTTTTTATCAAAAATAAATAAATATCTTTTAAATTAATTGCAGAAAACAAAATAAATAAATACGATCAACCCTAAAGTCAATTAAAAAATCGTCTTTACTGGTATAATAGTTGGGTCAATTGAAAAACAATATCTTTCAAAAAAAAGTAAAGATATCTAACTATACGCAAAAATGAGTGCCTCTTCCTATTTAGAAAAACTTTAAAGAATGCATTTCCTTCCTTCCAGTTCTATAACTACCATAGCAATAAAAAAAATATTTTAAATTCAGAAAAAATCGAAAACGAACACTTCCTCTCCTCCTACTCAATAACAATAAATATTTTTTAAATATCCTCTTCTAATTCAGACAAAAGAAACGAAAATCAAAAAGTCTTTCCTCAAACACAATAAAAATCCTGAAAATAAAAAATGGCCTCTTCGAATTAAAAAAAAAACTGTATCTCTTCCAACTCAATAAAAACTTTAGAAATATAAATAGTACTGCCAATTTACCAAAAATTGGAATTTTCTATATTTTTTAATTACCCTCTTCTAATTCAGACAAAAGAAACAAAAATAAAAAATTCTTTTCTCAAAAACAATAAAAACCTTGAAAATAAAAAAATGGCCTCTTCCAATTAAAAAAAAAAAAAAAACTGTATCTCTTCCAACTCAATAAAACTTCACAAATATAAAATGTACTGCCAATTTAACAAAAATTAGAATCTTATTATTTGAAGATTGATAAAAATGTTAAAAGTACGATACTTCACATTTTTCCACACAATAAAAATGTAAACCTAAAAAAGTTCCTCTTGCAATTGGAAAGAAATTAAATACCGAAATTAATTTTTGTTTAATTTCAGTCGTTTCAAATTAATAATTTTCAATCGTTACTTTACGTTACAATAACAAATTTAGCGTTAAAAGTTAAATGTTGCACTCTGAAATTTTTACCATTCAAGGCTTTCTATTTCAAACTATTCAGTTTCAAATTGTTTACTTTTGAATATTTGATGTATAATTGCTCATTCAGACATTTTAAAAAATAAAAAGATCGAACTGATTTGGTTAAAAATGCAATATTTTCGACTGAAACAATATTTGAATAGGATTTTAAATTAAATAAAATCGTCGAATTAATAAATATATTAATTTTAAGTTATTTTCACCTTAAAATTAGTTTATAAAGTATGAATCAGACCTTTCAATTTGCTTAATTATTAAGGATTTCGTATTGAAAAATTTGAATTTTCAACGTCAAAATCTGTAAATTGTTTAATTTAAAACTGATTTATATTCATCTTGTAAAATAATTATTGTGCAATTTTTGAAACTCGAAATACAGTTTAGTTTTAAAAACCATTAATTAATTTATATAGTTTTATTTTAAAATTTTTCAATTAAAAATTTACGTATAAAAATGACGAAATAAAACGAAAAATTGGAAACTAAAAGATTTTTGAATTAAGCATTGTAAATTAAATGATATAGTAATTAAAACAGTTAACAACTAAACTTAACAAAAAAAAAGTTGAAATCGAATTTATTTTTAATTCAATTATATTACATGATATGATATTTGTGATATTCAAAGTGATTTGATAGATGGTTATTCTAAAAATTTGTGAAATTCCTTGTGAATAAATAAACTCTCTATCATACTCATTTCTCGGCTTTTCCGGTTTAAAAAATTCCCGGTCATTCCCCGGTTTTCGGTCCAGCGTCTATCCCAGAAATGATAAGTTAACAAAGCGTTTTTAAGTAGGTTCACATTGCCATATTTATTATTTTATTTTAATAACTTTAAATGATGAATAATTAATAAATATTTGTACGTTCTCGTCAGAAAAGGTATTAGGTTTATGTAAAATTTGCCCCCCCCCCCCCCCAATTTTTATCAAATGTCCACGTTTTGAAACCCCCTGAGTCCGAAAAACAGGTTTTTACGAAAGTGTCAGTCTGTCTGTATGTCTATCTGTCTGTCTGTCTGTGAACATGAAACTATTGAAAAAATTAATCTATTAGATTGGCCTTTGGTACACTTATTGAGTGTCCTAAAATAAAGGTCAAGTTCGGTAGCCAGATATTTTGGATGGAAATTCAAAAAATGGGCACGTTTTGAATATTTTTGAGACCACTTTTTTCAAAATTCAAAAATTCTCTGTATGGTTATTCATAGTATTCAAAAAATTTAACAATTTATTCCCATGACTTTTTTCAAAAAATCAAAAATTACTGGAGTTATAGCATTTTCAAAATCCAAAAAAACAAACTAACATGAACAATTTAATCCAAACAACGCCTGATACGAAACAAAGTCTAGAGAAGAAAACCGTTGCTTTTTGAAAGCCTTACCAGATTATGATCACAACTTTTTCAATTTGGTCAAAAAGTTGAAAATTCAAAATTTGATCCTACACAAAATGTTTGAAACTATATTTTTGCAAGATGTAAAAATTCTATGCACGGTTGTTCATATTCTTTCAAAACTTAAACAATTTATCCTTCCGACTTTTTTCTATAAAAAGAAAATTATCAGAGTTAGAGCATTTTGAAAATCCAAAAAAAAAAAAAACTAAAATGAACATTTTAAGCTAAACAATGCATGATATGAAAAAAAGTCAAGAAAAGAAAAACTTTGCTTTTTGAAAGCTCTACAAGATTATGATAACAAGTTTTTTAATTCGGTCGAAAAGTTGAAAATTCCAAATTTGAACGTACCAAAAAGGTTTGAAACCACATTTTTTTTAAGATTTATAAATTCTATGTACAGTTGTTCATAGTACTTAGAAACTCAAAAAATTTATCCCTATGACTTTTTTTCTATAGAAAGAAAATTATCAGAGTTAGAGCATTTTTAAAATCCAAAAAAACAAACTAAAATGAACATTTTAAAACAAACAACGCATGATGTAAAAAAAAGTCAGGAGAAGAAAAACTTTGCTTTTTGAAAGCCCTACAGGACTATGATAACAACTTTTTTTATTTGGTTGAAAAGTTGCACATTCCAAATTTTATCGTATCAAAAATAATGAAAAATTCAAAAATTCCATTTTTGGTCAAATTATGCAAGATTGGAAAAAAATAAAAAAGCTCAAATTGCGCGCCCTGGAAAGAACTAAAAATTTATAATGAATCTTCGATATAAGCTACGAAAAAATGAGACAAAACTTGTTCATCCAAAAAAGAGCTATAATTTTTGATAGGGCACATAGTTTTTGCTTTAGTCGTAAAAAATAACATTCTAAATAAAAATATTAAATTTGTTTGAAAAAACGACACAAGGTATGAACTTAAATTACCAGACAACAGTTGTTAGCATAAAAAGATCTATAAATTTATTATTAATCATTTTTCGATAGGACGAGTACATTTTCTTTTAATCGTAAAACATAAGATTAAAAATTTTAAAATTAACTTTTTGGAAAAAGCACAGAAAAGACGAAAGAGGACATAGGCTCCTATATAAGACCCTATATACGTGAATGTATTAGACCCTAAGAAGATGCGTAGTAGTTTTTATTTAATCGTAAAAAACAATATTAAAAATGTTTGAAAATTATAAAAACAAGGAAATAAGAATTAGTATGATTAAATTTTTATGCATATTATGAATTGTAATGATATACATTTATTGAAATGATACATGTTTCAGAGCAGCTTAGAATAGCATGTAAAAAACATAAAAAACATGTTGGACAAAATCGAGTGCGAAGCACGAGATACGTGATGAGAATGTGCTCGTTAAAGCCAAAAGAGCTTTAACAAAAGAGAGTCAAAATGACAAAAATACAGTTGTCGTTCTGTTCACCTTTGTTTTTAATAGGTCTGTGCCTGCATACGGAAGAAATGCAAAGCATAAGCGCGGAGGGCGATTGCAATCAGTCGTGTGCCGTTGCAATTTGTAACAAACAATGAGGAAGCTCATTTTTCTTGTAGGTTCAAGATAAGAGTTCAATATATTAAAGCCATTTTTCGTTAAGAGTTGGATTTTTTAGTGGTAATTATAAATTTCCTAAAAGCTTGTACCATTAGGAAATTTCTTGTCCTTCTATAAAATTACTTTCATAAATTAAGAAACACTATTCGATTTTATATACAAAAATTATACCGTTCCTATACAGTTATCTATTTATAAGGACGAAGAAACAGATTATTCATAATTAACGTGTGTAATTGTTCTATACTTATCATAGTGGTCTAAAAAATATCCTTATTTTTTTCTTCTTAAATGGCTAGATCTCTAAAAATTGTTCCTTTTCGTGGAAAATGTCCATTGTATATTGGCAGAATTAAAAAAAAAAGTGGGTATCTCAGTCCATTATTATTACACCATTAAGCCATTTCCCTTTCGGGGTAGGCGTGACTCACTCGGCAGGGGAAAGGAGTAGTGTGTGGATGGGATAGAGATTTTTCAGATTGATCCAGAATTCTCGTGCTATTTATGTAAATAACACGTTCGTTCCGCAACACTGCTCCGACCCAGGTTGCTGATCAATCTCTCTAGCAATCACCCCAAGCGAAGAACCTCACGAAGCTGTTATGTAAGGATCCCCACTTGGGTTTGCAAAAAATTGCTTATGTTATTTTAGTTTCCGCTGTTAATGGTTTTTTTTACTTTAGAATAGATAAACGATAAAATGCATATGTACTGAAATAAAATTATAAATTAATAGTGGAAATTAAAAAAGCAGTTCTGTGCAAAAATAAACTTGAGATTCCTAAATATTAAAAAAAAAAAAAATAATGACAATATTCAGGGGACATTTTGACACCAAAAGGAATAATTTCTAGGGCAGATATTTTTAAAAATATACTTTTTTGGACCACGCTTAATTTATTCACTATTTTTTATCACTTTTAATAGACTTATTTAACTACCATTTAACCATTCACAGATGGATAACGGAAGGTTTTTTAAAAAGTATTATGTAATATTTTTTAAGTGATGTAGGATCAGAATTGCTTTAAACAATGTGATATTTAATACTTGAGTGGCTCATTATTCAGGAAAATTATACCTTGGGAAAATAAATAAATATATATATATATATATATATATACCTGGCAGCTACCTACTCAGAATTGTCAGGGAATTTTTTTTACGGAGTTTGAGTAGACGCCCTGAAATAATTCTAAGGATAATATTTTTTAATATTTGTATTGATATCTTTCAACATATAAAATATGTACAGAATATACCGATCATTAGTATAGATTTCCGCGATTCTTTCTCAAATAAGCTAATAATTACTTTTACATTCTATAAAATGATAAAACTGAAACTCCACAACTGTCGCTTAATACAGAAAAATATATTTTTTAAATTATTCTGTCTGTTAGTCTGTAGATTTTTAGTTTGTTAGCATGATAACTTTCGAAAGAGTTCACAGTTTGGCTTGACCTTTGGTATATTTTTGAGTGTTCTAAACCAAATGTCAAGTTCTTTAGCCAGCAATTTTGGATAAAAATTTATAAAGTGAGCGCATTTTAAACATTTTTGAGATAAATTTTTTCCAAAATTCAAACATTCTCTGTACGGATGGAGAAAAAAAGAGAACCAAGAAAACAAAACAAACGCGAATCAAAATTGAGAACCTACAGAAGCCGGATGTGCAAATAGATTTCCAAAAGAAGATAATCGAAAGCATAGATAGGGCAACATGGGAGGACCGTATAAGAAACAAAGGTATACAGGGCGCCTGGACAAAGTTACGGGATTTCCTTGTTAGATGTACGATCGAAGTGTGTGGTACCGCAGTTGTATGAAGAATGTCTGGTGATGCATGGTGGAATGATGAAATTCAGGCTGCCCAAAAAGCAAAAAGAAAAGCGTACAGGCGAACTTTGAACATCGCAGGTCTTAGCAATGAGGAAAGAAATAGATGTAGAAATGATTATAGACACGAAAACAGGATACTCAAACGATTAGTTAAAGAAAGTAAAGATACAATTAGAGCAGAAGAAGAGATAAAAATACAAAACGACTTTGAAGGAAGCAGGAAACTACTTTATAAAAAAATGAAAGGAAACAAAAGTACAGAAATTGTCAACATGAAAAATAGTAGGGGGGAAATGGTGTATGATGCAGACGGAATACTAGAGGCTTTCAGAGACTATTTTAGGAGACAATTCGGAGATGAAGCTATAGGACACCACAACTGCGATGTTGAACATGATGCGATAGAAAACTCAATTGAGAAAGTCTGTGTCACTGAGGTTAGGGACATAACTAAGAACTTGAAAAACGGTGAGGCTGCCGGGGTAGACGGTATTAACAGTAAAATGCTTAAACGCGGTGGCGAGTGCATACCACATAGACTGTGCGAATTGCAAAATTTATGTTTCGAGATGGGAGACGTGCCAGACGATTGGGAAAAAGCGATTATCGTACCAATATACAAAATAAAGGGAGATAAAAGCGACTGCAATAATTACAGAGGGATTGCCTTATTGAGTACCGTAAGTAAAATATACTCAAAGATACCTATTCGTAGGGTAATGAAAATAACAGAAGCAAAGATTTGGGAAGTCCAAAGTGGGTTTATGCCAGGAAGGTCATGTACGGATCAAATATTTAGCTTAAGGCTAATAACAGAAAAAAGTTTGAGATAGAAGTAAACTTTAAGAAGTCCTGAAAGGGTATGGAGTCAATGGATGGCTCCTACAAGCTATGAAAACAATATATGCGGGTAGGAAAGCTACCCGCAAGCTACTTAGACAAGGATGCGTTATGTCTTCATGCTTATTTATATTATTTATGGACAAGTGTTTTTAGAATGGCTCTTTTCGATGAAGAGGGTGTGGATCTCAAAACAGTAAGGGTACTTGGGTTAGCATTCGCAGATAATAAGGTTGTTATGGTAGAGTAAATTGAAGACTTACAAAGAATGTTGAATAAACTAGATGCAAGCATGAAGAGCATGGGCCACAAAATTAACGCAAATAAAACCAAAACTATGGTGCTCGAAGGAAAGAGTGAGAAAACACTATGAAATATTTGATTAAATGATTAGAGAATTGAACAAGTTGATAAGTAAGTATACCTTGGTAACTTATATACTAGGGACGGGAAGATAGATAAGAAATTAGATAGACGAATAAATGAAGGTAAGAAGGTTATTGGTAGAGCAGGTCCCCTTATCAGAAGTAAAAATATATCAAATAAAGCTAAAATGGCAATACATAATTCTATATTTGTACCGACTGTACCATACGGTAGCCAGACATGGACTTATTAAGAAAAAGATAAGAATAAATTTAACGCAATTGACGTGAGATTCATGCGCATAATATGCGGGAAAACTCTGACGGACAAAGTAAGTAACGAGATAATTCTAAAAGAATGTGTTGCAGAAGAGACGCTGGTAGACACATGGAAAAGAAATCGGTTAAGATGGTTCGGGCATGTTGAGAGAATGCCAAATGAACGACTAACGAAACCAGTGTATCAAGGTAAAGTAAACGGTAGCGTACCCAGAGGTAGACAGTACAAATAAATACTTAAAGTTATATTCGACTTAATTTCAGATTTGAATTAAATTAAGGAAGTACCTGAATTTAAGTGTGCAAACTATCTTCAATAAAGCACTAACTTATCTTAAATAAGAAATCAGCATTTTTCTACTGGAATAAAGTAATGTATCCTCCTAAATTACAATATTCAGTTCTGAAAGTAAGTTGAAGGCAACCTGAAATAATCTGTAAGGCTTTCGTCGCCTAAAATAAAGAAATATACCTTTCCTGAATTTCAGGTTCGTACTACCTTGCATGACGTTACAGAAAACTTGCGCTACTATACAGCTCGTGGACATTTATTCTAGTCTCAGTCCATTCCAATATTCCATGTCGAGTTGGTCAGTCTCGGCTATGATACTATGTTTCCATAATCCGTGGAGTTTTCGTTTCATGGATTTAAAAAAGCTCAATTGTCTGCAGATTTTGGACCGTACCTGCCCCCAATATACCGTTTCTTCCATCTTTCCTACTTTTCCTGTATTTCAAATAGTCCCGACCTGAATTTCAGGAATCTAATTCCCTTAATTTAGTGTTCAGATGTCATTCTCAATTTCAGATTGCCGATGCTTCTTTTTGTGACACCTTAAAATAAGCCGAATTTTCCACTTAAATTAAGTACTTTTGTTGTTGTGTAGACCGCGGAAAGGATGGTTAGAATGTGTGAATGAGACCCTAGTTAGAAAATACATAAGAAGTCACAGAAACACAGGAGCCTGCATGAAAAAATGCATAGACATAAAAGAATTTAGAGACGTATGCCAGGACAGGAAAGTATGGCGGTAAATAGTTGATAAAAAGATTGTCAGTAGAGTGAATGACGCCTGAAACAAAAGACCTTGGCCACTAATGGACACAATTGGGGAACCTTACATAACGACTTTGTGAGAATCTTCACTTGGGGTGATTGCTAGAGAGATTGATCAGCAACCTGGGGCGGAGCAGTGTTGCGGAACGAACGTGTTATTTACATAAATAACACGAGAATTCTGGATCAATCTGAAAATTCTCTATCCCTTCCACACATTACTCCTTTCCCTCACTGAGTGAGTCACGCCTACCCCGAAAGGGAAATGGCTTAATGGTGTATATAAAAATACGAACAATTTATCCAAATGATGATTCAGAACTTCAAGCCCATGCAAAGTACGGAAAAAGATTAGTAGACAGAAATTGTATATTTGAAAAAATCTAAAAATTTGTTATGAATCACTTTTTAATAAGGTGCGTAGTTTTTATTTTAATCGTGAAAAACGTAATAAAGAGTAAAAGAAAAAAATCCGTCTGCTGCGTGGGCACATTCTTATCACAACTTTGGTCTTTCAATTTCTTGTTTCTCTCGTGTGTGGGGTTTCAAAAAAATTAATTTTTTTATGCATAAAAAAAATAAATATATATATATGTGTGTGTGTGTGTGTGTGTGTGTATGTGATAAATAGTTAATTAAGTCTGAAGCACCTGAAATTTTTGACCCAGCTCTATAAGTTTCTCACAAGTCGTGATACGTTTCTCTCGTTTAGTAGAAAGTATCACGAGTCTCAGCGAAATTCGTGCGATTTACAGACAGAAGATAGGTTTATATATGCGTATATGTATTAGTGTAATCTTCGTAAACAAATCCACTGTAGCCAGAGAGCTACCATTCGAGCGCACACACACATACACACACGCGCGCGAGCGTATATATATATATATATATATATATATATATAAGTGTATGAAGTCCATGTAATAGTGTGCGTTCATACACTTCTCTCTGTCTTTCTTTTTGCCATGCGCCAGCGTTAAACAAAACATCACGTGCCACCATTTTTCGTATAGTGGTTTAGAAAGATTGCAAGGCGTTCGTAACGAAATGTTCAACATTCTGTTTCACATCTTTCAACGCACTATACTAATTTTCGTTATTCGAATACATTATAAAATTTAATGCATCGACTTGGAAATACTGTAATTTTTTTATGTAAGTGTCTAAAATTTGTACGATTTATTCCAATCAGAGATATTAGTCTGTATTTTCATAGTCACTATTCAACTTTTTCTAATCGAACCTCGATTATCCCTAAATTCGTACACTTTATTTGAATTATGGATATGCGATAAAAGAAATATTTACATCAAAAGTCTCTCCATGTGCGTATTATGAAGGAGTGAGGTCGGGTTCAGAATATGAATTTATGAATGTAATATCAAAAGGAAAAAAAATTACAAGGATAATTGTTTAATTTTTAAGGTGAAAAGTTTGTTTTGGATATTTCTTAATTATCAAATAATTCTATTATATAAACAGTTGCGAAAAAATAATTAAAGCTTGTACAGTATTTTAATCCCAACTTATTAAAACGTTTCTATTGATTTTCAGGCTTTTGCGAAGGATTTCATGTGTTGCGAATATGTAAGCTTATATTTAACGTCAACAAATAAAAGTTTTATTTTAATACTATACGGAATGCGGCTTCGATGGCCATTTTAATGAAAAAATGTTAAATACTGCATGTTCACTCACTTCTAAAATGTAACCAGCAATTTTGTTTTTCACTGCAAATTAACTGAAACTTAATTTTAATTTTCTAGCACATGATATTAATAGTGCGCACTGCACTTCCCAACAGGTATTTTTCCATTTATCGATTATATTTTCTTTAATTAAATCGATATGTGTGTGTGTGTGTGTGTGTGTGTGTGTGTCACGCGTGCCGCATTTTCCGATGCTCCCATAATATTTGTTTACAGTACGAAGGCAAATGAAACATTGATAAGAATTTTCATAAATTACTACTCTTGAATCACTAAGCATAGGGTTCGCCCTATGGTGCACATTGAGCTTGAATATTGCATCTTGTGGTTGTGGAATTAATACACTAATGGGCATACCAAGGATGCTCCATAGGCGATGAGGGTGTCGATGGTTGAGGATGACATTCCATTTGACCCCACTGACCACCAACCGTTTCATGTTTCGCCCACATCTTGAAACCATGTTAGAAGAGAATATATTATTGTAAGACTCACGCATGTCATTGATCCGTTTTCAGGTGTATTCACATATGATTATACGCTAGCTTGAGAGAAGATTACTGCCTTCATTTAACCATGATTAAGACCGTATTAGATAAGCAGTTGTATTCGAGTTTATCTAATCCCTCACATAAAAAAGTCTTTATATCTAAATTAATATTTTTAGGGGAAACTATGCAAGAGTAGGGAACTAAAATTTTAAACCTTTTGTATATATTTGTAGAAAATTATCCCGGGGGGTGTGAAAGGTTAGGAGATGCTTTTCTCGCAACATGTATCCAAACTAAAATGATAGAAAGACATATTTGACCATTTTCCGCGATTGTTGTTTTTACATTCTCATTCCTGAGAATGTAATGTAATCGTCCAAATTTTCAATCTCTGAGTTTTAACGGATCTTTACGTTTCGGCACTCACAGAATCCGAAAATTATAAAATTTCATCGGTGTATGTATGTCTGTATGTATGGTTACCTGAATGTTGTAGTCACGCTAACTTTTGAAGAATTTGTTCAATCGAATTGAGTGCATTTTCAAAATTTTGAAATTTTTGTTGTTGAAATTTTATAAATTTTTGTCAAAATTTCTTATAGATGGGTAAAAGACTTGCAAATTATCCAAATAAAATTTTTAATTTTTATGCAAATCAGAAAAGTCATATACTTTCCAGAAATTTGAAAATCTTCAAAAAATAGAAAAAATGATTTTTTTCATAGATCCAAAAATTCCCACTAGATACCAAATATATTTTAAATCCATTTTAGCCGAATTTTTCGATAAGCCCACACTTTTAAAAATTAGAGCCTGTATAATTTAACAGTAGAGCGTAATGCAAATCCCGCGCGCGGAGCGCGAGGTAAATACATTATCGAGCGCGAAGCGCGAGAATGAACAGTCGTGCGCCTTAGGCGCGCTCAAACTACTTTTCTGACTACTTTTTCTGACCATATAAGAAACAAGAAGTACTTCGATAATAAAAAATTTTTTTGTAAGTTTGTATACAAATAAGAAATCTCTCCAGAAAAATTTTTTCTTCGATAACAACTGTTCAAATGAAGTACTCATACTTCTTGTGTCGGAAATAAGTTTTTTTTTTATTTCAGAGATTTTTCAATCATAATATCTCGACAAATTTTCTTTCAGCTGTGCTGCATACTGTTCCTAATGTTGTGATTAAAAGATTCAAGAATTTTTGTTGAAAAAATTCGGATGAATTGAAATGATCACAAAATGACCTATTTTTGCAGTTTCCTCTATAACTAGAGTCTCTCACATCCAAAATTATTGAAAAATTCATATTCATATTCTCTTTAAAATCTTCATGAATGAAAATTATAAATAGTTACAATACAAACTGTATGTGTAGAACATTTCACACATTTTAAAATCAAATACAAAATTTTAAGATCTGTGAATTATTACCGCTCTAATATAATTATTTGACAAACCACACTCCTAACCTAGCCTCATAATTTACCGCGAATTCATAAGTGTCATGATCAGGCAATTACTCTTAATAAGGCGAAATTAATTTTGATCAAGTTAGGGAGTTTGTGTTAACTAATCATTCGTTCTTAATTCAGAAGTTTAATCAAATTTACAGTCTGAACGAATCGATCCTATCTATTTTCAGCACCGGAAAGGACTGAACGTACAGTCTATGATAAATAGCCCGATTTAATTATTGCTATCCTAGATAAATAAATCGTAAAAGACTTTTAACAAGTGTTGGATAATACAACTCGCGTCTAAACGAATATTTATTACGGGAAAAGTGATTGACGTGCAATAGCTCTAAAGGTTT
>NC_046659.1:100881233-100898273 GCF_010883055.1 Belonocnema kinseyi | reverse complement strand
AATATAAAATACATGTACAATCTCGTTCCTGGATTATCAGAGAAAGGTAATATAGGAAATGTAGATTAATTTCAGAGATAGAAAGTCAGTACTCACGTGTATGTTTTTCGATGTCGTACAATTACTCCACTTCTCACGATTAATCTGTAACAAACAAAGTAATTCATTAGTTTGGGTTTTCTTCAGTGAAAGCATTTGTAGCTGTTAATATTTTTATTCTTCTTTTCTAATAAAAAATCTATACAAAATTGATTTAAATGCATATTAAAATTATCATGTTATCATTAAACCATTAAAATGACTGATGTATTGGAAGCATTTTTACAGAAATTCTCTTTGAACATTTTTCAGGGCTTAATGGTAAAACATCTGGATGGAAAATTATTATTAAATTGAAAATAGCGAGGAAAAATAACAATATAAAATCAAAATATCAGAAACGTACATCAATTTTAGAAAATTTAGGAAAATTACGACAATTTTAACATACCGCCTAATGCTTTGTTAGCTTTAGACAATACAGTGTATTTATTTCAATTGAAATACTAAAATGATCAATAAGTCTCAACTATTGCCAAGCTAACACCAAAATTTCGTTTATTTGTTTAAATAAATGATTTAATTTATACATTTGAAACTCTTCCAAGTATTATTGTCTATATAAACAAGGTACGCAATTAATCAGCAGACCGTAATTATGACCAATGTCGATAAGACCAAAGAGTGAAGAAACATGTATAGCATGGAGCAGAATCTGCTAAAAGTAGAAAAAATTTGATTTCTTGTTGAATTTTAATAAAATTTGATGTCAAATGTTACAAACTCAAAATGACAGTCAAAATTGTTAAAATTTTACATAATGTCTGAAACTTGGTATGCGGGGGTTTTGGTGTCCCTGATATTTAACTTAGCATCAAAAGTTACAAATTCGAAATGGCGGATTTAATATAGAGTAAAAAATGATCACAGTATTATATATTTATCTGAAACTTCGTATGCGAGGGTTTTTGGGGTATTTTATTTTTAATTTGAGGTCAATAAAAGATAAATTCATTAAACGGATCTAATATGGTGGGAAATGGTTAAATTATCACATATTTGCCTGAAACTTGGTATAAGGGGGAAAACCATATAATTTGAAAACAAAACATGTTAATTTTGTAATTTGAACCCCTCTACCATTTTCTAAGGTAAATGGTTCAAACTCGAAGTAAAAAACAATTGCTTCTCGATAGATATATAACAAAAAATATCACATTTTTCTAACAAAGACGTATAGCCAAATAAGGTCAAATTTCTTAAGTTTAACTGTACGCCAATAAAACTTGGGAGACGGAAATGATATAAAACTTTACTCACAAATCAATTAAGGTGTGTAAATATATAGGAAACATATTTAGTTGATTTAAATTTAAATCCACAAGAAAAAATTATTATCAATTATAAATATACCGTCACGTGTTATTTAGTGTTTTACGGAATTTATTAAATAATTTTTTTGTAAATATTACCAGTCTTGCCAATGATGATTATTTAATGACTAAAATTCGCTGCTTAAAATTAATTAGTGAAATGAAATTACAGCATCAGATCAGGCGATTTGCAAGTTGAGAGACGCACCATATAGATTCTAAATTCACCAATCATAATTAATGTGCTGGCAATGGACAATAACGTGTTGGCCAATACATTATTATTTACGTAATAATTGAATGTTCGGAAACCAAAAAGGGCCAACCCAACAAATTTTCAAAATTCCTTTTTTTTGGCTTTTCGCATTGGTTGAATCCGTCCTATAGGTGTTGTGCTTTTTCCAGAAACTGACAAGAATTGAATCTTACTATTTTTATGAAACAAACAAAGTTCCTTAAAATACTATCCCGATACGTGTAGTCGGTGAACAGTTTTTCCGTTCTCCTGAAAAATTTTCCGAGTAAGGGTTAGCCCTTTATGGTTGCCGACCATTCGGTTTATTATATATGGTTTTGAATAGAAAACATACATCTTTAATTTTTAAAACGGCACTAGGGAGACTCGAGTCAATATGATGTTTTGTCTGTTTGCAGATAACTTGAAAGAAAAACTATAATATTAGGAATAACAGTAATTAGTGATCGTTATTATCATAGGCATAGAAATTACTCCTTTAGAGTATATTCATGTCTATAAGTGAAACCCATTTTTTTAAACATCAGGGAAATTGAATTTTGCGCTGTACAGAGAATTACTCATATCGACGTGTCCAAATGACAAGGTTCCATCTCGGGGAAACCAAACGAAAAAGCGCTAAATTGTGGAGACCAAATAAAAAGGTGCTTCAGTGTTGAGGGCGCTGATGCCCACAATGCAATTCGTATGGGGTTTTGAAGCTTCCAAACATACTGCGTACAGTCCCATCTTAAAGAATATAAACTTAGTAAAGTAACGAAATTGCGCCATCTAGTGGAGATATAACGAACTACAACTCTATTCCGGCAACCCTTCCACCCCGCTTTTCCACCCATTCCATGCTAATTTTAATATATTTTTAAATTTAGATTTACAGAAAGAATAATTTACGTAAACAAACCGTTTCATGCAATATAAAAAAACATCAAATAGCGCATGATCAAAAATGAATTGCGGTTTTTATATATTGCATGAAATAGTTTGCTTGTGTAAATTATTCTTCCCATAATTCTAACTGAAAAAATATTTAAACAGAGACATTAAGCCCAACACTTAAGAACCACTCCGAACAGATCGGTCCTTTTTTCAATTTGAAAATAAGAATAATGTAAATTTGTTTCAAACAGAAAATGTAAATAATTAGGAGACGTGATTATTATAATCACTCACTCGTTATTTACATGTCCGCCATGTTCCTATATTCTTGATCTTCCCCTTCTACTATACAAGCATCAACACAGACGCCACCTAGGGGAGATAGAAATCACTCAAATTCGTTCACATTTTAGCCTTAAGACTGTACCTAGTGTGCTTCCAAGTATAGAACCTTGTAATTGGGATGCGCCGATCTGCAAATAAATGTTAGTAAGAATAAAAAACAATTTAGATTGGAAATGAGCCTTCGAAAACTGATGATGACGGTAGTAGGTACCAAAAGTATAATTCGACTCCTAAATAAATTGAGGAACTGATCGCAAAGTGATACCCCAGAGTCATTTGGTTTTCATTAAAAATAACAGCGTAAATTTATTCTATTAAAAAACGGAACACCTCGAGTCTAAAATAACAACTGCAGAAAATGATACTGTAAAAAAAGGAAGTTTTACAGTGAGAGGCCATAAAAGGCTATCTGACTCTAAATATGGCAAAAGAAAGGAAAGTAGCAGAGACATGGGACTATGAGTATTTCTCTGAGTGGGGGAGAAACGATAGGTGGCATCTCATTAAGTTGGCACCACTCTCGGGTCGTTCCCCTTTAATTCTTTGGAGCTTCGAGCCCGAGGGTGGGTTTTCGAGGGGTCTTGGGTCCCTTAGGGCCATTATCCCCCACCCTTCAGTTTTCTGAACACGCTGAGTGAGACGTCACGTATATGAAATGAATGCATTCGATACGTGTCACAATCGTGGTCCCTATTCGCCGGAAATATTTGAACAGACGCACACCCTTAAGGGCACTCATTTCAGCCATTCGAACGCTTTCAAACAAATTCAAACATATTGAGTCCCGTGACACTATTCGAGTTGTCCATGTAAAGCCGTTTATATGTATATGTGAATGATAGGGACACTAGGACACTACGCCACTCGATGTAGCAGTTGAATGGACACAGTGTAGATTGTCTAAGGAAAACGGCCGATAATGAGATTATAGATATACAGCAGGGATTGCGGAAATCCCTCGGATGCAAAATCTCGTATTAAGAGCTTTATATATAGATACCCGTAATACCTGTAACGACGTTTCAACTTGAAACCACTGAATCGCTAATCCACGATTATGTGTAAATGTGATTCTCGCGAAATACGTCCGTATAATGAAATTTTGAAACGCCAGAGCTAATAAGCATCGAGGTCGTGTAAGTAACCATGCCCTCGAGAAATATCGCATATCAATGAACTTGGTTCTAGAAAAAGTTATTTTTTGCTTCCAATGGTCTCCTGTCTCATAGAATAATAATATGAGTATTGCCGATTGCCATTTAATTTTTTTAAACATGAAATTTGGATATGGTAATTCAAAGTGCTTTTAGAATAAAATTTCAGGTTGAGCCTAATTATTTTTTTCTTTTAATAAAAAATAGAAGTTTGGTATACTTTACATTCATTATTTTACATTAAAAATGTAAGGGAAGGACAATTTATTACATAAGGGTGGGGGGGGGGGTCCCAAAGAATTTCTTAACACAAGCTTCCTTTTTCTAATTAGTTTTGAAAAATATTCCAAATGATACCTAATTTGGCTATTAAAATTACAGTTTATACTATTACACACATTGTATTATTTATTTCAATTTTTTAAAAATTTGCAATATTTGATATTACATACGCTAAACAAATATAGCGTGGAATTTCCTGGACATTGTACGCAATCTCCTAAAATCCCTTTAAAATAATTAAGCTCAACGGAAGTCCCTTGAAATCCCTTAAAAACTCGAGAAATTCCGTGAAACTTTCGAAAACCCTGAAATCGTTAAAAATCTTCCAAAGCCCTTAAAATTCCCTTATAATCCTTTAAAATCTGTAAAAATCCGTAAAAATATCGTATAAAAGATTAAAAGCCTTAAAATTCCATGAAATACTTTGAAGTATTATGAGATTTCTTGAAATCTTCGAAACCGCTTAAAGTATTTTAAGGTCCTATCAAATCTTTTAAAAGCCATTAAAAAGCCTGAATATTCCCCACCTCCTTCAGAATATTCGCAAAACTTTTAGAGTTTAAGGCAATGAAACAGTTTTAATAAAACAACAATTTCGCACAATGCCAGAGTGTCAATATTTCACTTTGGTTGAACGCAATTTTTATGTTTTCATAATGAAGCATGGACTCGATTTTCAGAATTAAAAAAAATGGTAAGACAGTTAACCTCTCGGTATCCTTTGGAATCGATTAAAATACCTTAACACCTTTATAATCTCTTACAAATCCTTTAAAATCTTTCAAAAACTCATAAAATCCCTCAAAATGTTTAGAAATCTCGTTAAATTCCTTCAAAGTGTTGTAATTATTTTAAATACTTTGTATTCCTTTGAAATGCGTTAAAATAACTTAAAATATTACGTTGTTCTCACACTGTAAAATTTAAGAAACCATCATGAGCCCGGGCGAAGAGGTTTACATTGTGACTTTGTGAAGCTCTTCGTCTACGGTGATTGCTAGAGAGAATGATCAGAGACCTGGGTCGGAGCAGATGATCTCTTTAAACTCCTTAATCCCCGACATGAAGTATAACTAGGCTGGGACCGAGTCAGTCACGCTTATCCCGAAAGGGATTTAGCTTAATGGTAATATTTTTTAAATAAAGAGGACTCATGTCCAATCTGGAAAGGTCTGAGAATTTTTGATCGGCTCTTAAAAATTCGAAATTTACCGTTGAAAATTGTACAGTTTCATATTTGGAAGAGTTCAAATTTGTTCCTTTCTTTGCCCATATTTAAATTTAGCTAGATTGTTATGGCCTCCGCCGCACTATAGTCACTACAGGATACCTTTCACAATTCATTTAGGAGTCAAATTGTATGCCTCTGTCTTTTGTTGAAACACGAATACCTCGCTTCACATCTGTCCCCTACAAGCTCATAAAATTTTATTAACACAAAATAGGATTTTGACCATAATAATACTTTCTCTTAAAATGTATAAGAAATAAGGTTCAAATAAATAATATAATTTGAATTACTTTCTCACGTACAGTTAATAACAAAATGCAATTGAAAGATTCAACATTCTCATTCACAAAAGTATAAATGAATCATTGTTCATCTTTGCCATTATTCCTTTAAAAATCATTATTGAACTTTATTTATGGGCAGGAAAATTAGAACCTATTCGGAAAAAAATCTAGAAAGCTTTCTTTCGTTGGTGAGAGCCTTCTATTCTCGCTTTGAAAACTTTCTGACCCGCATGCTATATCAATGGGGGTACCATTCATATTACATTTATTTGTTTCGAGTGTCACCTATAAATTATAAATTTTATTCCCTCGCACAATCCCATTTACAATTTCATAAAAGCTTTAAACTACTGAAAATAAAATAAAAATTAAAGATTTTTACGATCACTCCTTCGGATTTTTATAATAAATTTGTTTGCATTTGAACTCGTTTATACACCATCATCAAACATCAAAGGTAAACTTTAACGAATATGGGTTTTACGACTTAAGTATCATAATAACAAAAATTTGTAATTCCACATATGAGTTTAATTAGGAATCACTGAATAAATAAGATTCCAAGCGATGAAGTCAAGAATTGCGAGTTTTAGTGCCCCAATAGACTCCTAGGATTATGGTTGCTTAATGAGTTATAATTGTGTGGTCGTCCGTAAGACGCAGAGTAAAACAAATTTGGAGAATAGCTAATGTTATTATAAATGCATTTTGAAAACACATCAAGATAACTGTATACTGATAAAGGGATGATAAGCATTCTGACGAATATCGGTGGTATTTCTTGAATTTTCCTAAAAGTGATTCATACTGAAGCAAGGAAAAGCTCTTCGCTTAGACATATAAGGAAGGGAAGACTATGCATGATTTACGGTCTGAAATTTTAAAGTAAAGAAGGATTTAAGTTGCTGCAGGAGCCGAACATGTAAATTTGTAAGAATAATAATTTAATATTAAATACAGTTCTTAGCGAATGTCCAAGTTTCGAACTGCACATAGTAAGCTTGGTAAAAAGTTGCGTTATTTTTTAATCTATCTCAGAAAAATGAAGTATGTGAACTACTTTATTTTAT
Organism: Belonocnema kinseyi; assembly: GCF_010883055.1. Lineage (NCBI taxonomy): Eukaryota > Metazoa > Arthropoda > Insecta > Hymenoptera > Cynipidae > Belonocnema > Belonocnema kinseyi. The sequence continues at coordinate 100,891,363 of NC_046659.1, read as the reverse complement.
TTTTTTGTAGATACAAAATTTGGAGCAAGTACTACATTTTGTACTTTTAAAAGTTGCAAAATTTTTAATGTAATATATTTACGTTCAAATTATTTTATATAGAAAAAAATAATTTTAAGTTCAACCTCTCAATACTCGTCCATTTCTGAATTTAAGAAAATAAAAAGCCGACCGTACGACCATATTAGTACGATCGTACTAAAAAAACGACTATTCCTATCTAAAATTTCCGTATGCACAGACATGATTTAATTTTAATGTTGAACATAAATGTTTAAAAAAATCCTAACTGTGAAGTGAGGTGAGAATTCTCCAAATGAAATAACTTATTTAGGTACATTCATATTCAGATAAATTCATAGATGCAGGGATTCAAGCACTCAACAGTTCAAGCAATCGGATGTCCCAGGTTAAGTTCTCACGACTACTTCATTGCCTAAGTTGGTTGAGTTTCCATTTAAAATAATTGCAGAGACCACATCATAAGAGCTTAAAACAAAGGGCAACAGTCTCACTTTTCGACGAAAAAAGGGTGAATTGATTTGAATTTAATCACAAAAAGAAGAAAGAATATTTTAGTTTAAAATGTCATATATTAAATAATTAAACTACACTATCGGAAAAATGGGATGATTCTTGAGTACAGGGGAAACGGGCATCTGAAGAAGTCGAGAATCTGAAAAAGGAGAATCTGACAAAGAGGAATCTGGAAAAGAGGAATCTGACAAAGGGGAATCTGAAAAAAGGGATTCTGAAAAAGGGGCAAATATGGGAAAGCTTCAAAATCACAAAAAGTTCAATAAAAATCTGAAAATTAAGCTCTTCCGAATCACCCTTGCGAGAGCATTTAAAACGTTCTGAAAAACTGTTTTTGTTTATAATTGTCACGATATTATATTTCATGAATTAATTATCAATGTAAATATTTTCTTCACTGACTGTTCTTTTAAGTTTACATATTTTATTAAACAAGTGAAGAATGTAATTTAATGAATATTATGACTGAATTCCACTTTCCATTTTTATCGCCGACAAGTTTCCCCAACGGAGAGACAGAAGTGGTTATAATATTCGATCGATACCTGTTAGGAGCCGAACACTGTATATGACTATACACGCAGGTATCTTTAATCTACGTAGATCACCTTCAGGAGGGACGTCATTGACTCCGACTGTCTGAGATGAATCGCCCGATAACGACAAATCGCTACAACGAACAATTAATGGAACGTCATGGGTCTTCGTTGTCATTTCCATCTTGAGCAAACCTATTTTTGGATCATTAAGAACATTGCTTTGCACTACAGCTCATAAATTTAACGACCAGGAAACACTGGAATTTATGTTGATTGTGGTCTGCAGTTTCACAGAAATTAAATGGCTAGTTCCAATATGGCAAATGTCTCAAGATCAAGTGTAATATTTGTAAAAGACCTGAAATGCTACTACGGAATTTTAATTGTCATTTCGGATTGATTGCAATTCTCATTATAACTGTAATGTGATATTTCAAAGTGGAATGTGTCAATAATAATCTTTATCTCCAATTCCGAATATAGTTCTTACAACGAATCCAGTATTTGATTAGCATTAATCTAAATAATTTATTAAGCATATGATTATTTTCACTACAACTTGTTTCGAAATGCATCTTAATTGTCTAATTGAGCGTTCGTAATCCCCTAGGGAAAATATTTTCATGGACCACACCGTTTCTTTTTCTACGAACCAGGAATAGATTTGGTAATTTAGAAGCAAATGGGCGGGTGGCCCGCAGAAATAATAAATGGAAGATCATACATTTCACATGCGGTCGACTTCTTATCTGGACTTTACAAAAAGGCTTCTGGGAAGAACTTTATTTACAATCTACATGTCACCGCCTTCAGTCGTTGGATAGCAGAAGACACGAAATGTCACTTACCGGAGACTCTTCTGTGACAGTGTAAACTTGTGAAGTACGGAGTATGTGTAAACTTTTAAATAAGACAATGGAAGTTCTTAAAAAAATTAATTCATTTTTTCGAAGAGTATAATCCGAGAGAAAATATATTTTGCTATTCTTGCTCTGCACACCTAGTAATTTTTAATAACTTTATTGCTGTTAACAATTGTTGCTAAAAATTGTTGTTAAAGATGATAGATTACTGATCCAGGCTACCAGACCAGTAATCTATAATCTTGGACGAAAATTCTATTATTTGTACCCTGGTCGACACTAGTACCATCGATCTATTTATTTTGTTGTTGCTACAAATTCCCTCTTGTACTTATTTGTTTACGAACAAGTTTTTGTCATAGAGGAAGTTCTTCCACTAATTTCTGAGTAATTCTTCAGAGAATTGGCTTTGAACAGCGTAAACAGCGAACTTCGCTTAATGAGAAACTGCCATACGCTAAAGCTAACTCGATTGTTGAAACTACGACATGGAAGGCTGAGATATAGACTCGAACTAACAAAGGCTGACGGTGATGGGTTGGCTATAACGAGGGTGCTTTCTTTAACCTGAGTTCGACTTTTTTTGAACCCAAGACCTTTCTTTTTTCACTTCTGAAAGAAGCTGTCCACAAGTGACAAAGGGCACTCCACTGATCTTCTAAATTGACGTAAAGAAATCGATTTTCAGTTGTTCAAATCGCAATAAAAGGACAATCGAAAATTCTACAAGACGTGTTATTTAATCAAAAATTGGCGAGATTGGGAATATACTTAAGTCTGTAAACATTATTTATTCAAAATATCCGTGTATTTTAAATTTTATGTTTATTTGAATTTATATTAACATTCGGGAAAATAGAGAAAGTACTGACTCCTGGTGGTGATCAGAATACGAGGAACAGGTATATCCCATTTTCTCACTCTGGGGGTTTGTAGTGCAATGGCATCCAGCTTTTGATAATAGGAAAGTTGCCACTAATCTCGATTACAGATATTGTTATACATAATTATAATACAAATTTAATTAATTATTTATATACAAAAATGAAAAATTTTAATATTTATTATTGTTCGTCGTTTTTAATAAATGTTAAAAAGTCATCATATTTTAGCAATATAGAACAATAATTAATTTTAAATACAAAAAAAAAACGACGCACACAAAATTCTCAGAGGGTAAAAAGCGCACTCAATTGTACCAAAAACTTATACCAAATATTTAACTCTTTAAAACAAATCACTAAAGAGGGCCGAATACATGGAACCGAAGCATCGGATGGAAATCTTAAATATTCTTTTATCATTTACGAGCCCCAAAGCCACAAACGAGAAACTAATATAATTATAATTTCTATAATTATAATGGTTTATAAAATTAAAAATATACAATTTTCGAATTAGAATTAAATATGCGCTTGCAACTTCATTCTGAATGACAGTGACATCGTTTCAATTGTCAAATACTGGAGATATAGTTTTTCTTTTATTAAGCAGTTCACAAATCACGTAAAACGAGTTCTTGCATTTTTAAATGTTATGCCCTACAACTAAAATGTGAATTTTCTGTAGAAGTATGTTAATTAAGAAGAAATTTTAAATTGCAATGCAGATTGTAACATATATCAGATCTCAAACAGATAGGACACTTCAAAGCTAATTTTATGCTGTAAATATTATAGTTCAACGTAGAAATACCAATTACAATAAAATCTCCAAAAGAAAGGGTTGAAATTTAAAAATAATATAGAAAAAATTAGAACTTAATTCAAAATGTGAAAACTTTATATAAACCAATAAAATTGTAACTCTTCAAAGAAATCCGATTTTTCTCAAAAAGAAACTAAAAATCCAATTCTGAAGTTTATACCTGTACTTTGGAACCTGTTAATTGAACAATCAATCAGTTGGTCAATTATTTAATTATTTTGCTATTTATTGCATAACTACGTACTTATTTTGTTCACGTATTTGTAGAAAGAGACGGTATGAAATATTCACCTAATTGATGGTATAAAGAGTATTATTTAAACAATAGTGAAACAATGAATTATTTCTTAACGAAAAATGAGACACTCCTCACCCATTTTATTAATGATATAGGTTTTTTGACCGGGGAAATTAATTAATAGTTTAAGATGTTAATATTGTTTACCTACTTGGTCATAATCAATATTATTAAAATATTGATAGCCTATGTAAGGGCAAAAAAGTTTTTATTTTTGTTATTTTATGTAGAATTTGATTTCCTAGAATATATTCTGTTAGTCTTTTCGCATAGGACAAGCATGAAATAAGATATTAAAAAAAAACTTTTTTGACTGAAATAGCCAAAATGAGTTTTTTTTTAAGAGTCACAACTTTTGATCTATGAAAGGTAGAATATTGTTTTGTTATATTTACGCACATTTGCCTCAAAAGTTAACGTCTACTTTAATCATTATACAGAACATTTTTTGGTAAGATTAACAGGTTCCAAAGTACCGATACAAATTACAGAAATTTATTCTTTAGCCTTTTTTTGAAGACAAAATCGGGGTTTTAGCATATTTGGAATTTTTATTAGGGCCCCTAAATAAACTATTTTAGGATAAAATTCGCTTTGCCTACTTAATAAGGTAAAATACCTTTTTTCGCACGAGATGTCCGGGGTAGAAAGAGTGGACAAGTCCAGAAATTTCTATATGAACGTCTTTGGATCTTAAAACCGTTTTATTATTAAATAATCTAAAGTAAATAAGCCTTGATTTGGAAATAAATTTCAATTTCAAACCGAAATAAAAAACTTCATAAAAAAAGCAAAGTTTGGAGATAATTTTGAAAAATGGTACATTTAAAGATAGAACGAATACTCAAGGAGCAATTTATTTATGAGAATTAAAATATTTATTTTCAAGAAATGCGCTGGAAACATTTTAATTAATATAGTAAGCTTATTTCAGCAACTTGTTTAAAGATAACAAATGATATTCCTGAAATTTCCTTTCGTTCCTGTATTGCATGATTTGAAGCAGTAAATTTTGGATTTACATGAATGATCAGCATTGATACAACATAAATTGTATTGGATTTCTAAAATTTCATATTTATCGTTAGTTGAAGCGCATTACGACGTGGTGAAAAATTTTAGCTTACAAAAGTCGTGTATTTTGTAAACATTTCGAAAGTCAATAAAAATCATGACGTTTTTTAAAAGAAAAAAGAAACATTTTTACAGCGTCAGCTTTTCAGAATTTAATTTTACAATTTTTTTTCGAGTTTAGATTCCATGATCTAGTCTACTTTAGAAGTTTGGTTACATATATAAAAGGTTTGACTTTATTCCAGCTGAGCGGAAACTCTTAGTCTAGACTTCTAGGCTCTACCTCCGGGCCAGTTTATATTAAGATCTCTGTAAAAGAAATATGGAAAAAGAATTTACTCAAACACTTCGTTTGTCTAAAAAAAGAATTTTCTTAATTCGATGTAGAAGAATTAGAGCAGAATTATTACATGGAGAATATTTGTGTGTTAAATTTTACATAACTTAGTTCGGTAAACGGGGGACATTACGGCATTTTATTAAAATGTCAAATTCAGTCATGTAAAATGAAATAGGGTAATCTTTGATATTAAAATATCAATTATTAATATAAATTCATTATAATTTATTTCGCGATTTAGTAAGAAATAACACAATTCGATAATAAAGATTACTTCACAATTGGGTAAAATAAGATGTCGATTGTCTACCAGTTAGGTAAAATAATTCGAACTGTTAATTATAGTTTCAATCAACGAAAGCAAAGTCTACCGCTCTAAATATGTAAATTCTACATCCCACTTATGTAAAATTTCGTGCGTCAGCAAAAAAAAAATATATTCTTGCTACAACCAGATTCTGCGGAAGGTCATCCACTACGACACACATCCTTACACAATTTGTCTTAAACAATTACATAAAATTACAATACATTACATATAATATAGTCGCACACTTTTAACGATATTAACGCTTTTAAATTTTAACATTTTATCAATAAACGGACTTATTAATGTAGAGGAAGTAGATAAAAACATTCGATAATTTTTTTATAAAAAATTGTGCATTTATAAAACCCGAAATTATTTAATTTTCTATATTTAAAATTTGTCAAACATTGAAAATTGAAAACTTACAAATAAAATTGATATAAAATCTATGAAATTAAATCAGGTTAGAATTTAAGGAATAAAATCAAAAATGTAAAACTAATCTATATATTTGAATATTTTCTGAAGTCCTACAATATTAACCGAAATTAAAAAATGTTAAAGTTTGTACGGGGAACTTGGCTTTAAACTTTAGCCCTGGCAATGTTGACGTCCCAAGCGATTCCCATTTTACTTTACTGTTGTGTAATTCCCCTGATAATAAAGTTAAAATCTCTAAAAAATTCTGTAATCTATACTTTAATGTAAGTGAATCGTTAATATCACACGAAAATAAACTTTATATCATTCATTGAACAAAAATTTACATTACTTTGCGTTATTTTATGACATACTGGTATGAAAATAGTACAATTCTTACATCAATTATTGCATATCCGAATTTTCACTTTTGGACTTGAGATTTTACATAACTTTTTTGTAATATTTGTAGTTCTGTCTTGTATTAAATCGTAAAATAATTATAACCTTGATCTCAAAGTAGTAATGTTCTCCATTTACCGAACTAATTGGGTAAATTTTAATGAAAAAATTTTCTCTGTGTAGACAGTAAAGAACTTCCGTTGATTATGGTAAATAACGAGGCAAAGACAACTGTTTGTCGCGACAAAAGAAAGGCTACATGATGGTCGAAGGTGTTGAAGTAAAGAACTGGGACATTCTTAAGTTTCTGACGTGTTGTTCAAGTATCTAGAGCAGTTAAATACCCATATTAAAGATCGCCGGAACAAAGAAGGAAAACTCAATTGAAGTTTGCAAGTTGGAATCAGTTAAGGTGCATCGATTCACTGGTAATGAGGTTCCAAGCGTCGACGAAATTTAATCTGCGCAAATATGTAGCGAGTGGGCGCTCGTTGGTCGGAAATTACGTTACGGAGAGTGAAGACAAAATCGGGTGGGATGAGATGCGGATTTTAATTAATATATACTTAATTAAGCCTCGCCGTCATCGGCGTTATCTGTGCCACGCAGAGTGCGGGTGATTTAGAATAGAAACCGCGTCGAATAGCCACGCAAACTAAGCCCCCTTCGAGTATGCAGTAGCTTTATTGTAACGTCCTGTGAGTTGTGGAGCACATCGCTTAGGTATACACCTAGCCTTCCCCGTACGTGTAGATTGGTTCCATTAAACCCTTTGATACTTCGGTCCAATATCGGATAAGCATTCGCCGGGGATTATTCTCGTTGGAAGCATCGATAATATTTCGGTAATTGGCGACGAAAGTAACACTTTTAGTATCAATCGTCCATAACACTATTAGCAACTTCTCCTAATCTAAAATATAGATTCTAGAATTCAAACCATATTATCTAAAACGGCAAATTTGATCAAAAGACTTTGACCATCCAAATCATCTTTAGACAGTCAATAAGAAAAATTATATTCAATCAACGAGTAGGGTAAGAGCACTTTTACAATGCCACCTTAAAAAGTTTCGGGAATTGTCCCTATCTTTCGGCATGAAATATTCCCAAATTTTCTCAGGGAAAATAATCTTTTCGAAAAAAGGGTCATTTTTACTCATATTCGGGACAAATTCTGAGTAAGTCTGTACTATTACCGAAAAAAACGACACTAATTCGGAAATCTTGGGGACTTAACAAGAGCATATGAACATAGGACACTTTTTTCTTGCGGTAATTTTCTAATACTTTTATCCGGAATATTTATAAATATTTCCAGGAATAAAACGAAAATTTCAAATTTAGTGTCAACGGGACTAAATATAAGTAATTGAAAGTAGAATTCTTTTTTAAAACTAGATAACAAACAAAATCAGAATTTTGTTTCGAGGAAATAGATGTGTCAGTTGATAATCTCAAAGTGACACTGACCAAAAATGACCAGAAATACGAACAGACTAAGCTGCGGATTGCGATGAAAAATATGAAATCCTCAGTTTCAACAGAAATTCTGGTACGTGATTAACGTCACTTTTAGTAGGACAAATATTTCAGGTGAGAAATTTCATTTTGTAAACAAATGGTCAACCATGTTCAAAATAATGATAATTGATGTCTAAAAACTCTCATTACTTAATAATGATTATTTTTATTAACAATTTTAAACAGAATTTCCTAATGCAAACCTTTTCAGGAAACGCATTACTTTTTCTTTCTAATTCTTAACAGAACTAAAAGTTCTATAGTTACTATACTAGATATAAATAATTTCATCAATAAATACATCAGACTGATGTTTTTCGCGCAAAAGAAAATATTCTGTTCGTAATACTTATGCCACTAGTGAAAATCATATCATTCATACAAATAATCTCGCATTAGCTTTCGAAATTAACTCTTTTCTACTAACTTCTATTACTATTATACTAAGAACTCAGAGAAGAAAATGCCTTTCATAATACGAGGCTTGAAATCGCAAATGATTTACACTAAACAACAATAAAAATATCAGCATAGGTATTTGTTAATAAATTCGTTAAAAATAGTTCTAATAATTTTTTGATATAATTGATCAGTTCAGCTATCAATATTTAATTATGTTATGATATTATTTATTGTAAAAAAAAACTGATTACTATTAAGTACCAATATACTATTCAAGTATGTATTTCTATAACTGTAAAGTGTATACAAATGTACGTATCGCGCGTGACATTAGTTCTTTCTGCATAACTTATGAGTAAATACGTTTTATGTCAAATTCAATTAATTTTACTTAAGATTAAATCATTAAAGCATCCACAAGATTCCAAGATATTAGACAAGACAGAAATAAGTCAAAAAATGATTTCACTAAAATTTGTAGGATAAACAGGAAACAATTATTTTAAATAGTATAATATTTTCTACCGTTATAAATTGATGCATAAATAGATGTGATAATGTAATTATGTAATTAATTATGCATTCTTAATTGTTTCAGAATACGTCAAATTCGTTAAATATGAGTGCACAACATTAGGAGCAGCTAACACATATGAAGCTATTATTTACATACCTGTAATCGTAACCATCAATATTTTTTTAATATCATTTTTTAGGTACAGTTATTGTTTTTATTTAAATTATACCTTAACTTAAATTACCTTTATACATATTTTATTTAATAATATTGTTGTACAATCTTTTTAAATGTTCAGCCAGCACTTATTTTATTATAAAGCAAAAAGTTTATTCAATTATTGGTTTCGTGTAGAAAATTATTAGGTCATAATTGCGTCCAGTTAGGGCATTGTCTCCGTCCAGGCCATGTAATCCAGATAGTCTTTTCTGCCCCTAATTGGGTGCTGGCTAGGCTGCCATAATTAAACAATTTGCTAATATCAAATCCAAATATTTTGTTGCACATTTTTAAAAATTTGCTCGGTGTTCAAAAGTATCAAAAATAAAATATTAATTATTATGAAAATTATTATTTTCACCATAAGCTAGACAGCTTTCTGAGGCTCTAATCGGGTGTTGGCTAACTCGACATACCAAAAAATTTTCTAAGAGTCTGCTCCAAATAGTTTTTTGCATGATTCCCAAAAGAGACACGGTTTTTAAAAGTATCAAAAGTGAAAAATATACTTTAAAAACAAAGAATTTTTTACTTATAATCTAGTCAGTCTTTTGGGACTTTCATAGGGCGCTGGCCAATTGAACCAACAAATTTTCTAAGAGCCGACACTGACCAACGCGACATGGAGTATTGGAGTAGGGTGCGACTAGAATAAATGGCCACGAGCTGTATAGTAACGCCAGCGTTCTGTAACGTCATGCAAGGTAGTACGAACCTGCAATTCAGGAAAAGTATATTCTTTTATTTTAGGTGACGAAAGCCTTACAGGTTATTTCAGGTTGCCTTCAACTTACTTTCAGAACTGAATATTGAAATTGAGGAGGATACTTTACTTCATTCCAGTAGAAAAATGATGATTTCTTATTTAAGAAAAGTACTGTGCTATACGGTAGCGAGACATGGACTTATCAAGAAAAAGATAAGAGTAAAATTAACGCAATTGACATGAGATTCATGCGCATAATAAGCGGGAAATCC
>NC_046659.1:100865593-100881133 GCF_010883055.1 Belonocnema kinseyi | reverse complement strand
CCTGCCGAGTGAGTCACGCCTACCTCGAAAGGGAAATGGCTTAATGGTGTAATAATAATAATAATAATAATAATAATAATAATAATAATAATAATAATAATAGTGCATTATTCAAGATAGTTTGCACATTTAAATTCAGGTACTTTTTTAATTCAAGTCAAATCTGAAATTAAGTCGAATATAACTTTAAGTATTTATTTTTACTGTGTATGCCTATATGGACTTGATTAATATTGTGGAAAGTTAAAAATTGGGCGAAGCTGTTAATAAAATTGGAGGAATTTAGATAAAATGTTTAGTAAGGTGTATCGATTAATATTGCCTTGCTCACGATGGTAAAGGGTAAATAAACGACATTCAGGAATCTCCGTTTAAGGTACGCTGGTGGAGAGTAAGAGATTTCGAAGGTGGGCTTCGCACTAACAAGGTGATCTTAAAGAAGGAAAACGTTTCCCCAATCATCGACTAACATCTTTGTCCCGTACTTCTGGTGCCCGGCTTGTGAATTTATTCATGAGGGGCACGATATCGACCGCGGCTCTTCCGCACCCATCCTTCTCTTCGTTTCCACGTCTGTCGTTGATAAACGACAAAAGCACTGATTTTAATTGGACCGGTATAGGACCGATCGATAGGTGTCAATTAACTATAATTCTGTCTATGGCATTATTATTCTTGCTCCTCACTTTATTAATATGCCCCTCGGAGTCTGACCATTGATTTATTTTTGCTGCTAGCATCCGCTTCTGATATCTTGATCTGAACCTGTCGAATTTTTCCCTCCGAAGCCAAATTATTCCATTCAGTTCGAATACTATCGGCGAACTCGATAAATTGCACCAAAACAATTATGAATTAAGAGAACAGAACAAATATTTTCGATTTTTTTCAAAATAATTCACGCTGGACCTCGACTGACTTCAACAGAAAATGATTTGCACCTCCCGGTTTTTTTTTCTGAGTAAACTTCTAAAATGTCTCACGATCATTCCGACCACAAAAAAAATTTTGTTAGCCTTGAAATAATTCTATTTTCGATTTTTTTAAAGACTTTTATTAATATATTTTCACGAAAATAAATTAAAAAGTCAAATTTGAAAAGATCAAACCTTTTAATTTCAATTACGTGTATAATAAATAAATTGTAAGAAATTTGTTGTGAAATTAAGAAATCGAATGTCGGAATCCAACATTGACCATAAAATTTATAAAATAATAATAAAAATGCTAGATTTTGCAAAATAACTCATCTCCAATACCTCATCATGAATAGATCTGATAAATTGCTATGACTTCAATATATCAACGAAATTATGGCTTTCTGAAAATGACCCTTTTTATGGAATCTTTTTGGACATTTTTTTAACTCAGTTAATTAATTGTTTATTTGTTTCAAGCACAATATAAAAAATAGGATAAGAATATTTTTCAATGTTAAATACTCCAGGAACGAGGAATTAAAAAAACTATGTTCAACAAAATTCCGTAAATTCGATCTCGGGTGTATCAACTTTCTATATGCTCATAAGTGCACGGTATTCATTTTATGAGAACTTTGCACCCTTATTATGATTCATTAGCAAATATATTTGCTCCCTCATAGATTTTGATATAGATGAAGCATTAATGGCACTTCAAAAATTGTAAATGATTAATGAATATATTTTTTTAATATCAGGGGATGTTTACCATAAAAAAGATGCCAATAAATTTGTCAATCCATAAACCAATCAGCGAGTCTTACATATTTTTGCATCGAATTGAAATTACGTTAATGAAGACAAGTTAAAATAGTTAAAAAACGTTTTTTAAATATTATAAATTACCATAACATCTTTTCTTTTGAATGCGGTGTATCAATATGATCAAATTGTCTCCTCGTGTCGTCCCAAAATTTTGGATGAGTATAGGCAAATATTTGTTATATGCTTGGCTAGCCGAGCCAAATTTTCGGGGCGACCAGACAATCATTTTTTCCAATCAATTATAATATAAAAAATGGATTTTAAAAATATTATAAAGAGCTAAAAAATGTAATGAATATTTTTAGAAATTATATGGTCAGTGTTTCTTTAGAACATTGTATTAAACATGCCTTAAATGAGGAAAGTTTAATTTTTAAAAATTAATTGTTATTATTATTAATAATGAATAATAATATTAATAATAATTAATAATTAATTAAAAATAATTATGTGAATAAGATTTTAATTATAGTTAATATTATTATGATTTAAATTAATTTAACAAATTTTTTAAGAATGCGTTACATAAGAAAATAATGAGTTTTATTTAAAAATTGCTGTTCAACAAAATATCATAACCACTGTCATTTTCAAAAGGAGCTATTCGGGATATTAGAGTGTGTACTAAACTATTCCATTTTTTAAAATTATTTTAAAGTAAACTTAATACACTTTAATACTTGTATAGGTTCTTGGGACGGATTTAAAAGAAGCAATTATAACAAAAAATATAAAATCAATAATTACACTTTTTTCACTCTTTCTTCAAAAATAATGGAGGGTTTTAGTTCTCCCGGGATATTTTGCTCCTAGAGCATTTTGTGGGATACTAAAATGATTTAAGTAACTAAAATTCCACTTTTAACTTATCTTTTATGAAAATATGTTGATTAACCTCTTTAGCAAAATGAAAAATAGATTTTTATCACAAAGGGCACTCGCGATTTTTTTCCTTTGGTATTTAGAATAATACTGGAGGTGTAAACCCTTTTGCACTGAAACCAGTCTTCTTTGTATGTATACATTTTCAATTTTTAACTCTATACAGGTACATGATTTTCACTAATTGCTATTTAAAAGTAGTAAAATTCCCTTTATAAGTTTTAAATGACACTTTTCCGTTTAATTAAAAAAAAAGTTGTTTTCGAAAGATTTCATTTTGAATATTCATTTCAAAGTTTTCGAATGTGTACTCAATTTTACCCATAGATAAAGTTCCGAATAGTAAATACCTCCGAATAATTTGAAACTACTTACGTCTACGAATTTTGACTCGATGATTAAGAAAATGGTAGTAAAAATACGCGCTAATTTGATTTTCATGGTGAAAACCATGATTTTCTTGTGTTTATCTTAGTGAATAATCAAAATTTATGAAAAAGCTGCGAATAAAAGTTGTAGATCTTTTAAAAACACATATTTTATGTAGAATACATTTTTACTCTGCAAGTAATAGTTTTCAAAAAAATGACGATAAATATGAAAAATCACAGAAATACACCACAATATGTATAGCGGTGTCACCGGGATGCCAACATTCTTTCTGTGACCAATCAGAGGCGTGTCTTCTCGCCCTCCACGAGACGTTGGAAAGGGGTAGGGGTTTCACCAACAATTTTTTCTGTAACCCCTATTTCTAGTGTTGTATTTCTGTGATTTCCCATATTTATCTTTGTTTATCTCGAAAACTATTACTCGCAGAGTAAAAACGTATTTAACATAAAATAGATGTTTTTAAAAGATCTAAAACTTATATTGTAAGCTTTTTCGCAAATTTTTAATATTTAAAAAGTTAAACATAAGAAACCATATTTTTATGGGGTTCTCATGGTTTTCGCAATAAAAATCAAATTTTTGCGTCTTTTCACTATAATTTTCGTAATCAGCGAGTCAAAATACATTAGTATACGCAGTTTCGAATCAATTGGAGGTATGTACTATTCGGAACTGCTCCCTTACCTATTCCATATTACTCATGGAACACAAGTCTCTATTCTGGCCTAATGAAAATAAAAATATTGAAGCAAAAAGAGGTACGTTCTGAAAATGTCTAAGTATTATTCATGTTTTTATTAAAATGATTCTGAAATACTTTAATTCTAAAGTATATCATACAATTCATACAATTCTATTTTCCAATATTGACAAATTTGGTGAACTCATGAAACTTTCACGCGACCGTTATTTTTTTAAATATGAAAACAAGCGACAATTTATTAGGTAAACACGGGGGCGAGTAGTTCATAACCGATTTTTACGATAGTTATTTGAGGGAAGAGATAATTTGCCTCCGTTATTAATTTTCAATTTGGTCTCGCGAAATGTAGCCGCGGTATGATATTTATTGTCTATAGCTACGGGTGGTGGTATCGATCGCAGCTGCCAGAGGAGCGTTGGAGAAACTATACAGAGGACTCCCACATGTCTTGGGACCATCTCTCTTGCTCCCATACTCGCATTCATTCCTTTTCGCATATGCACACCGTCGTGTCGCGTCACCCACACAAAAATGCCCGTCATGATCCAGAGGGCTGGCAGAGGGAGAAGACCCAAACGAAAACCTGTATTCGTACCGAAGGTAAGGCCTTCGAGATTACACGAGATAATATCATACATGTTGTAAAGCAGCCTTATCGCTGGGCCCTCCCGTATTCATCGTTATCGATTTAAAACTTGCCCGATTCCGTCCGGACTTGTGCCTGCTCGATCCGAATGAATGGTAACGTCGCGTAGCTGAACGTGACTCGAAGATAAATAGTGCGAGTACAGTTCGAGTAGATATCCATTTCCCACTGTTTCCATGCAATTTAGTTTTTTTACCAATTTTTGCCAATCACTTTTTTACCGCACCCTCGATTCTATTCCCAATTGCTTGCCAATTTATCATTTCATTTTTTAGGAAGTGCAGACCCCAAAATATTGGGATCGGAAATGGATTCTGCAGTCCACAATTTCCAGACTTTTTAAGGTTTCTTATGTACTCATTTCCTCGGAGTTTTTTCCGAAAATTAGTCATTTAATTATTTAAATATTGATAAAAGTGCAATAGTTAATTTGTATGCCTAATATTTGCTTTAACCTATTAACGCCCGAAATGCCAATTTTCCAATGCTTTGTCAACGGCTTTGTTTAATATGAAAAAGTTTTTAAAAAAATTCCAAAATAATCATTTCTGATGGAAAATTATCTAAACTTTTTAAATATGTTATGCAAATTTCAAAAAAATGCAATGCTGAAAAGTTATGATTGTTTATTTATAAAAAAACGTGATTTTTTAAATCACATTTTTTTTCAAATCAAATTTTTACTTCGATTCTAAGGAAGGAAATCCATCAACAGTGAAAAAATTGTGCCATTGGACCCTAAACTTAAGATTGTATGCATAGGTTTCGCAAAAATAAAAATGGTGACACCCAATATGGCGGTTAAAATCCAAAAATTCTATGCTATTTTCATCACTTTTACGAATAATAAGATCTTTCATTAGATTTTCATGAAAATGCATATACGGCCCGTCATTTTGGATTCGCCATCTTGAAATTAGACAATCTGATAGCAGATTCGTGACTAGCGACCCAAAAAACCCCGTATATGCATTTTCATAAAAATTAAATGAAAGGTCTTATTATTCGTGAGTGATGAAAATATCATAGAATTTTAGGCTATTGACTCATTTCTTCTCGTTGATTGGAAGTGAAAATGTTATTTGCAAAAAAGATTGATTTGAAAAACCACGCTTTTTTATAAATAAACAATCATAACTTTAGGTTTGCATTTTTCGAAATTTAAATAACAAATTTAAAAAGTTCAGACAATTTTCAATCAGAAATGATTATTTTTGAATTTTTTAAAAACGTTTTCATGTAGTGAACAAAGCCACTGACAAAAGCACTGGAAAAGTTGCATTTTAAGGTTTAATGGGTCAAGGATAATGCAAGTATTGAAACCCAATTCAGCAAAATAATGCTCTTCATGTTCACTTTTAAGACATCTTACGCTTCTGAATACCGTATTTTGTCAATTAGGCTGGAAATAATTTCATGGTCAAATTGAAATTTTCACGCTCGAGGGGACCCCGTAATGATTATATGATATATATACATACAAAAAATCATCTCAAGATAGTTAAACGTATAAGCTTAGAGAGGCCAGTTAGACCTAACAGTATTTGTTCCCTGGCGCTGAGTAAGTTGAATGTGACCTCCTCTAGTGTAAAAATCTCGATTTGACCATGCGATTATTTCCAGTTCAATTCTTCTTCAAGACTTTAATTAGTGTAAACAAAATTATAAGAAAAAATAAAAAAATGTAAGTATAGTTTTTTTCAGAAAATCAATTTGAATTTAAAAAAAAATCATAATGAAAAAAATTAGAATTATAGTTCTGCCCAATACATTAATATATTGAGAATGGCTATATAACTAACTCATGATATCAGAAGTATAAAAAAATACTTTAGCTCTTCAAACAACAAATTCGCAATCTCTCTTCTCATACGTATTTTGAAACAGCAATTGCATTACATCACTAATTTTCCAACACAAAGAAGGCACTTCATGTTAAAAATCAATGAACATTGACGTTATTTATAATATCCACAGTGTCCCGCGCCAGAGGCATATACGACTATCCCCTATTATGTTTCAAAAAGTTTTATTTAGCTTAGAATCACAGATTCAAGGCATATTAAAATCTGTTAAAATTTTTTTTTATATATTTAGATGAAATACTTTAAGGCTTGATCTGAGTGTTCGTAATAAAAACCCCGAAAGTAAAGCATTCCTATAAAAACCTTTTAAATACATTTGAGCAAAACCGAAAAAAATTTTGGTCACTGAATAGAATTCCCGGATAATTTCCTGGTTTTCTTCTAGCGCAGAAAATTCACTGTCATTTCCCGATTTTCCACTTTCCAGTCAAGTATAGATAACCTGTAAACGACCGACTAAACCTATTTTTTATATTCTCATCATTTATGATTAAGAAAGTATTAGAATTGTCGGAAATTTGACATCACACTTTTTCAACGGATCTCCACGTTTCGAAACCCCCTGAATCCGAAAAACAGGTTTTCACGATGGCGTCTGTCTGTCTGTCCGTCCATCCGTAAACACGATAACTCTCGAAAAAATGAATGAATCAAATCCATCTTTAGCACACTTTTTCTAGGTCTTAAAAGAAAGGACGAGTTTGTTAACCAGCCATTTTTGATAAAAATTCAAAAAGTGAGCGCATTTTGAAAATTTTTGACACCACTTTTTTCTGAATTTAAAAATTCTATGTACGGATATTTATAGTATTGAAATAAACAAACAATTTATCATTATTACTTTTTTCGATAAAAAGAAAATTATCAGAGTTATAGCGTTTTCAAATTTTTTTTCAATCAACCGAAAATCAAAATTTGAAGCCGAAAACGCACGATATGAAAAAAAGTCAGGAAAAGAAAAACATTTCTTTTTGAAATCCCTACAAGATTATTATAACCAATTTTTGAATTTTCTTCAAAAATAGAAAATTCAAATTTTGATTGCACAAAAAATAATGGAAAATAAACAATTCCGTTTTGCGGACAAACTATGTAGGATACAAAAAAGATGAATTAACCAAAATGGTTATCCCAAAAAAGATCTACAATTTCGTTAAGAATTACTTCTTGATAGGATGCGTACTTTTTGTTTTATTCGTGAAAAATAACGTTGAAAAAAGTAAAATAAAAAAAAATGTGTAGAAAAACGACGAAAGTTACGAGAAAAAAATCCAACAGAACCTGTTTACAAATATCTGTTGGAAATCGAGCGCGCAGCGCGAGTGTCACGATGAGAATGTGTACCTCAAAGCCTACAGAGCTTTGAGAAACTTAATCTTTGACTATACTTAATTAATTAGACAGTTCAGAATATGAAGACGCATATAAATACTGCCATCTAAGAGAGATCTTTTTGATAAAGTTTTTTTCAAGCATTCCAAATGCAAAGAATAAATATCCGAGCGCAAAGCGCGAGGTAACCTATTATCGAGTGCGAAGCGCGAGATTCAACCGTCGCGCGCCCTAGGCGTGCTCAAACTTGCGAGCCGCGCGCGTAGCGCGTGAAGAGGATGTGCCCGCGAAGCGGGCAGATTTTTTATTATTGTATTTAGAGATAAAATACAATTAGGAAAACAATATTTCGTTCATTTAAAGTTTAAACGCTCAAAGCTTCAGGAACATAGGCTTTAAATTAATTTAAGAACATTTTTATATCTACCTTATTGTTCAGTGTTGAACTGTACTTTCAGATTCAAACAATTATGGTCTTGTTTGTGGATGAATTGAAAAACATGAGTAATACTATATACATGGGTACAATTTAAAAAAGCGAAAAATACGCATACACATTGCACATATATTCTACGGCGCCTGCGAAGTTCACAGTTGCTTGAACAAAATATGTGCTTGCTCTTGTCTTGCGCAAATAAAAATGGAACAGCAGGTCGCACATCTCAAGAGCTTCGCATAGGTGCCGTTTTACACACGCTTTCAGAACTGGTAAATGTTACTGGAACTCGTTAAGGCTTTCTTCCAGCTCAAAAACAGAAACAAACAAACAGTACCTTCTCGGTAAATTATCATTAGCGTTTTGGTGCTGAATATCATAAAATTGCATATGTGTTTTGTTACAATTTCAAGTAGTAATGAATTGTGTGGGTCGCTGCATGTAACCAATTATCGCATTACATTATAAACGAAAGTTAAATTGCTTTAGCAAATTATATAGTTTCCTTCTTTTTTTTTTAAGAAAAGTTGCGTAATTGTTTTAAAAGTGGATACAAACTGTTATATTAATTGCGAAAAATGTGCGATTATTTTCCATGGTATTTTAGACTAGTGGTGAAATTAAAAACTCTTGGATTATAATCCTCCATTTTTTAAAGTGGGAAGATTACTGACACTGGTGTCTTTGAGAAGGCACTCAAGGAAGAGGAAACGTGCTCTATGGCGTCAGTCTAGTGATAATAGACTGGTAAAGTGTCAATATTGAATTAAAAGACTGATCGGTGGGAACGTCTGTATATACGAGGCAAATGCTTTGAGCAAGGCAGTGGTCAGCGATAAAATGAAATTTTATCATTTAGATTATACATCCTCTGTATTGAGAATATTGTGAAGTCCAAAGTCAGTCTGTAACCGAGATTGCATTTTAATTTCCACATGTCTAAAAATATCAATTTGAAGGAAGCCTGTTGTCTAATCAGCGTCATTATTTTTCAGTTTCGAAAAAGATTAATTCAAATAATATTTTTTAGAAAAAAATTTCACGTTAAAATTTGTAAATATATTTGTTTTAAACAATTAAAAATACACAAAAATATCGATATATTTAAGCTTAATTTTTTAAACAGCCTAATAAATAAAATAATACATTTTTTAAAAGTCGTGGCTAATTTTATAACCACTTTCGATATATCTTTAGGTGTTAGGTTCTACAATATACAATGGCAACAATGTAGTCTGCTTCTTAACTATAATAAGCTCAATTTACGCAACCGCACTGCATGTCAGAGCATTGTTGAAAATAAAAAGAATCGACTTGTCAGGGGTTGTCTTGTAATGGGAGCTAAGACGAAATAAGTGGTATCTTTTAAGGGGTTTGGAGTTTCGTCAACGGAGTGGCTGGTTTGTTGCGTTTCCGGTTTCATGAGCGACTCTCTCGCATGGCACACGGGCAGTTGTTATCCACGTACAATGTGCATACCTACTATAAAAACATACACTCACTCATATGGCATTCGCGTGCAAGGAGGAAAGCGACAGGCGTGAATCCCCTACCCCACTAAGTAGTACCAGTTTCTCACAAAAGTATTTTTTTATTTTGCTAATATGTGTGTGAGTTTACGTGACATAAAACTGCCTTATTACCTATTGAAAATATCTATATAAGTAGAGGCAGCAAACAGAGAACAATAAGCAAAGTTCGAAATGAGAGAAGGGAAACTGGCTAGATCCTGAATAATAGAAATAATAATCATAATCAGAATTTTGATGTGAGATTATAATAAATCTCGCAGGAAGCAGAAAGTGGGGTTTAATGGGGAAGGGTAGGTACTTTGTACACTACAATGTTGCCAGGTGTCTCAAATGCCGAGGATCTGACACCTTCGGCCCCACCCGTCACTGCATTCACGTTTGTTAACAAATATTTTACCCTGAAACCTGATCTTCGTGTTGCACCGTAATTATCGGCCTCGTCGGTCACCAGTGAGAGAAACTGGTACAAAAGAAAGGTAGCACGCTAAGCTGCTGCAGAGGTTGGACCCTGTTTTCAGCTTTTCAGATGTTTCCGTTTTTAAATTTTTCTTCTTTGGAAATTGGATTTTTTCTTTCTGGTCCTCTTCCTGTTCACTAGTTTGTTGAGGAAATCACAAATAAAACTATAATCGCAAAATCACGTGCTTCTTATCCTATGTCATTTCTCTTGCTTGTAAGATATGCATCAAGGTCACAGAGGAAATGTAGGGACGTGGTCGCGTGCCCCCTTTTTGATTGCGGAGTGATTTAAGGGTTCAGTGACCGACTACCCTCTTGTCATGGGTTTTGAAAAATATTTATTGTATTTGTCATACAAATGTGCATATTTTTATGACGGTTACTCAAATTATGTCAATTATTGTTCAAGAAGTGTATAAATTCTGAATCAAAACATATTCGACTAATTATTTTCATAGAGATAATGCAGTATTGGCCATAGCGAAGACTCACGAATACTGCACTCTCATTATCAGATTGACAAGTTTCCAACTATTTATTTTCTCGTTTCTCCGCTCGGGCGAAGGTAATTATGTTAGATGTATGAACGATTCTCCAATTAGCGGGTATTAAGGGCCTCGACTGGGTTTTAATTAATTCCAAATGATGCTTCTTTAATAATAAGAGATTTTGATAAAAGTGTTCTTCCTATTTTTCTGTGAAATTAGGTCTCAGCGCATTTCTGGCACGAAATTCTTGCGAGATTATCAGTTATACTCAACTTCTTCTGTTTATTAAATTATAAAGGATAATTCCATTTTGCGATCTAGTTCAACTATCATTATGTGGTCCGTAAATTTAATTTATTCCGGAAATTCATTTCTAACTTAGAGAACCGTGATCGTTATTTTCTTTACTTTTAGTGCCTAATTATTTCTCGTGATTCGGGCGTAAAAGTTTGTAGTACGGATAGTAGGATGAGCATTCCCCCGTTTTTATACATTTTTCTACCACAAGAAGCATTTTCAGCAAAACGCACAACAATAGTGCGAAACGAATGAGCGGTCTGTTCTAAATTTTACGGCGTAATGTCATAAACTTAATTTCTAATAATGCAAAGACTACCACAGAACAAAGTGCCATTATTCGCTTTGCACTCTTTCCGAGAGGTTAAGCGGTTTCATACGCACCATTACGTTAGCCAATATAGGCAGGCGATCGTTATCTTTGTTTCAATCGTCGTCGTAAATTTTCATGCGGACGCATTCTTCCACAACAAATCTTCACGAGTAAGGTTGAATTACGATGACTGAATCAGAGGTAGGCCAAGTCCTCCAGCATCCAAACCTATATTTTTCAGAGCGTTATTTACACTGACGCGTCTGTAAACTCGCAAACTCGTTCAGTTTGATTTAACGCCTCTGATTTTAACGCCACATCGACGCTGCTTGGCATTTTAATCGAATAAGTCAGATATTTTTTCCAGGATGGAGATTGCATTTCGATAATTTCGTTATTGCTGGTCACTTCAGTGTCATTTAGAAATTGGAATTGGTATGACATTCATGCGTTTTTATTATAGGGCGAAACATTTAAATAGCTCAGGCAAAATAACTGTGGTATAAAACGACAAAATACAAAGTAACTTTACCGCACAATACTCCGGATATTGCCATTCATGATGCCCACTTTGTGTGTGGATAATTACCAATTAGGTACTTAATTAGTTTACCTTAACCCGCAGTATCCTATATATTTAATTCTGGTGGTTTGCGACAGAAGAAATAACAGGAAAATTTCGTAGTCGAAAGGTGTTAGTACGGAAATAGATAAACATTTTTACGAAAATCGGTTTATTGTCTGCATTTTTTGCTAACCAAATACCCGTTGTTTTAAAAGTATGACCAATAAAATCTAAGAAATATTTTAACGTCCCTAAAACAAGATGAAATTTTTAAAATAAGATATTGAATAAATTCGAGTTTCCCGGCAAACGGGAGGTCCTGGGCTTATTGAATCCCAGCGGAGCTAAGAGGCGTTACTTGTTAAAAAAATTGTATTGAATAAAAATGTTTATAAAAATTTCTGAAATTTTGATGAGATTAAAATCATATTTAACGTTCATTTTTTAAATTAATGTGTAGAATTGCTGAAAAAATCAAAA
The DNA here is from genome assembly GCF_010883055.1 of Belonocnema kinseyi. NCBI lineage: Eukaryota > Metazoa > Arthropoda > Insecta > Hymenoptera > Cynipidae > Belonocnema > Belonocnema kinseyi. The sequence goes on along the minus strand of NC_046659.1, from coordinate 100,868,997 downwards.
ATCTAACGATAAAATTCGGACAAACACCATAAAATGTTTCTATTGCATTTTGAAAAAAGATAGAAAATTTTCTAAAAAAGAAGAAAAAAATGATTTTTTGGGGCAAAAGTAAAAAAAGGAAAGAAAAACGAAAAGGCAAACAATAAAATCCCCTGCCTTCTCTTTGTATTTCTTTCGTCTTTTTTATTTTTATTATTATAAAATCACAATAAAAAAATATTTCTTAAAAATTATCACTAACGTTTCGGCACTCATACAGTGCCCTTATCAAGGGGGAAAAATAAAAAAAAATAAAATAAAAAAATCCGAGCAGGCAGGAACAGCGATGAAAACACAATGCTCTCTCGCTGGCACCCGAGAATCAAAGTTTTTTCCCTGTTTTGTATTATTGTACAAAAAATAAATGTTTTTCTTCTCTTTTTTAGATTTTTGTACCTTTTTCCAAATTGCAATAGAAACATTTTATGGAGGTTGTCCAAATTTGGTCGTTCGATTCTTGATTTTAATTTCAGGAATTCTGCACATTATTAGGTTTATCTCCGCTGTGATACAAGCGGGTTCGAAATAGATTTCTTTTCTGAAGGATTAAGTAAACTACGTTTGATTCAAAGTGTTTGGGTTAAAAAATGAAAAATTGAAAATTGAAATTCTGTAGCTTTTAATTAAAGTTCAGCACTTTTTCTAAATGATTCAGCCTAAATGATTCACAAACTTCTTTGACCATACATTTCTCAATTTCTTTGAGCGAATTTGTGTTTGGGGATAAGTCACAGGGTAGAAAATTGAGATATATTATAATTTCCCAATTGTAAAAATACAATTAAATTGTTAAAACTTTACTGAAAACTACTTCCATGTAAGTACCTTATCCTTCAAATGGCCTTGGACTGATTTAGGGGGGACAGAAACGTAAACAGTGAGGGCCACCTAGCTCGTTTCCAATTGGAATATATATATATAATGTTGTAACCGCTCTGGCCCGACTACCCTGCGAAACTGCGCGAGAGCTAGCAGTTCTAGGAAGGCTGAGAACGGGGTGACTGAAAGCGAGAGTTTGGTGTATTTAAAAAAATGTGTTACATCACGAAAGTGGGTAAAACAACGCGAACTTGAATTTTTAAACTCTTTGGCGATGAACCAGTTTCCCCCCTATAGACTTGATATTTTCTAAAAATATTATCGTTTATGAAAAAAAAATTATCTTCTCTTTATAGGCTTTCAGCGAACAATTGTATGTCACCGTGCGATACCGTCACACTAAATTTGAACTTTTATCGGAATGTTTTTGTATTAATTTTTTGTCATTCTTATCCAATATGCATATATCTTGGGAGTACGTTTTTGTTTTATGTTTAAAAGTAAAGCTTACATTTTTTTATCGCAATTTGCAGTCCAGCCATCTATATATATTTTTTCAGTGTCGTTTTGAGATTGTCAACTTCCACATCTATTTCCTACAAACTGGATAAGTTTATTTAATCAACCTTTTGATTTCGATTTTATAGAATCCTTTTTCGCTCTTCTCAAAAATTCTGAACTTTTCGGTTACCTAGTTCTGTACTCTCACCCTTCAATTCACTTTTCCACCCACCTGACTCACATTTGTTTTTTTAAAATACATATAACGAAAAAGAATTTTAGAATGAAGCACTGTGCAGAAAGTGGAGATTGGTTGCATAGGTAGAATAGTCCGTTTCTTCTAGATATGTTTCAGCTATGAGTAGGTCTAAAAGGTTCGAGAATATCATGTTTTCCACATTTTAGCCTTGGTACGATAAGCATATCAAAGAAGCTAAGCGTATATCCTCTAGGCTATTAGATAGGCGTACACGCTGAAGCCCAAGAGATAATGCTTCTGTACGCGAAAGCCAAATATGTGATGATATAAATATACGTGTCTCCCATGCCAGTGTTGGAAAGGCTCGAAGAATTTCTAATACACAGAAAGAGAGACCCACAATGCGTAATCTGAAGTTAGGTATGCTTTTGCCGTGTTGCCAACGCTATCGTTATCGAGGCTTTTCAGCTGGTTTTACATACATTTCACGACAGTTTTCTGCTCTCATGACCAAGGCACGCCACCGCACCGTGATACACAAAAAAAATTTATAAAAAGACTGAAAAAAATACGTGCACGTCTAGTTGTGTCAGCTGCATGCCTATTAACCTTATTAGCCACCCGACGAGAAAAACCGTAATTTGACATAACTTAATTTCATATTAACTCGTGTTCGTGTTTCGAGAATGAATTTGTAATGCATTTGCGAAAACTGCAATTTGAAGAAGAGAATGATTTAATTCATTAAACCTATGCGCTGGATTCATGCATGAGCGTACGAGTCATCTTTCCGCGCACTGACTAAAATTTACCTACACTCGCTGTAATTGCACGGCAGGATAATTGCGGGAAATCGTATGAGAATAAATACGAATACCTCTCGACGGAAATTACATATTTGCAGTTATACGGAGATCTCGATAAAACGTATCCTCCTTCCTTTGCGCTTGCAAACAAATTAAGTTCAGACCGAATTGCGTGGCTCAACAGTGAGTAAGTAACTTTGTATGTGAAAATTTTCTTATTTTAACAAAAAAGTGCGAGTGTGAAGTTTGAGCTTTCCTCCGAACTCAGGCGCTCCAACAAATTTGAATTTTATTTGCAGGAGTGGTTTGGCATACAGTACCGGCCAGAATTGTCAGTCCCCTAAAAAAAATTATATTAAAAACATACCTCTCTTTTTTCATGGATCTCTTATAGAGAAATTAAATTATAGATACTCGAAAAAGCCGTGACAAAGTTAATGAATTTTTCTTAGATAAATATGGACAAAGATAGTATATAAGAAAGACAAACTTGTTTTCCGCTTTTCACCAATTTTCCATTTACCACTTCCATTTCCTGCACGCGTTTGGGAAGTGCATGGAAAAAATTAAAACCTTGCTAAATTAAAGTTTAAAAACTCCTCTTTAAAACGAAACCAATCACATAATTAAATATTTACTGGTTCTGGAGTTATAATAGAAAATGTGTAGCTTTCAAATCTTTCTGGCTTTTTAGCACCAAAAACTTGTTTGAAACATTTAACTACCCAAATAAAAATGCTTCGACTTGAGTTTGACTTGAATTGCCCCAATCAAGACATGTTGAAATCGAAAAGTTCGACTTGACCATGTCTCAGTTTTGAGACGGACCCAGACTTCAATTTATGTCTTCGAGGCAAGTTTCTATGCCTTGAAGACATAAATTTACCTCTTGAGTCAAATTTTTATGACTCTAACAAGAGCAGTTTGAAACTTCGAGTTATACCTGTCCTAACATAAAGGGTCATTCTGACTATCATAAAAGCTAATCTTTGTTAATGATTAAACAATCTTGTATATTATATACAATATATAATATTAAT
>NC_046659.1:100857689-100865493 GCF_010883055.1 Belonocnema kinseyi | reverse complement strand
ATGTTATTTGTTTTTACGTATTTCTAACGGCTTAGAAGATACTTCTAGAAAGTTACAATTTTTATTTTTTTTTTACGAAAATTTTTAAGGGTTATACTTGTTAGGACCAATAGATTCTAAATTTTTAAATTAGAAGTAACTAATTTAATCATAACAAATTTTTCATTGATCAATTTTAATCTCATTAATGAGCCGAAAAGGGTTTGACCATCTCAGCCAAGACAAGGCTTGACTTAAGACAAGTAAATGTCGTCTTAGCCAAGATAAGGCTCGACTTCAGACAAGTACACGCAGTTTTAACAGTCGTGATCATAAAAGTAAGACGAAGGCTTATGTCTCCACTCAGTTTTGATACGCAGCCAGAGATCGATGTCTTGGAGACGAGCTCAAGACATAACCAAGTCGAACTCAAGTTGAAGCATTTTTACTCGGGTATGATGCGAAAAAAACCGTTTCGGAAGTATACCCTAGGCTATATACAAGGATGTAGATCGACTTTTCATTATTTTTTTGTTTTCCTATAGCGTTGCGAGATTTCATTTAATAAATGAAATCAAGAATTTTACAGATAATTAAAAATATTTCGAAACTCATACACTGAGAGAACAGATTGTACCTGTATGATTTTAATATAACATTGTTTGTGGTTTTCGTTAAAAACGGATTTTAATTCAAAGAGCAAAGTAATTTATCGAGAGCAATATAATCCTGAAATTAAATAGAGATATTTTTATGCAATATTGATGCTGTAGAAGTATACAAGTATTACTCCAATTGTGCTAATAACTACCCCTTTAAAAAACATTATTCTATTACGATTTTCAATTTAAAATTGTGCAAGTTGAAATTGTGTTTCACGTCGACTTTCTAAAATTAATCATTGAAGCGTTCTATATTGAAACACTAGGAAGATAATAATTATAAAAAAATGTATTTCTTTGATTACAATATAAAGGTTCTTCTCTGTTATTGGTTTCATTTATTTATCAAGAGAATAATAAAACTTATGATCACATATTCTTATCCGTGAATTGAATGATATTTTAAGACAAACTTGGCTTGGGAAAAAGTATTTCGTTCACTTGAGTGTTCCAAACTTCAATTACACGGATAGAATTATAATTTTTTGTTTTTGAATAAATTAACTCAATTTGTTTAAACATGATCCCAAACACGGTTCATTTTAAATGAAATTCTGTTTCAAAACAGAACCAGGATAGAAATACTTTGAATTAAATTAATTGAAATTAAGCTTCAAAATAAATCACATTTTGGTACAAATTGAATATAATTTAACACAGTTAAATATGTCCCGAAATCTAGTTCAATTCTGAACCTAATGCAATAAGAGAGATTTCACTGGCTCATTCAGTAGACTCACTCAAAAAAAATTCTGGTTGAATCAACCAGAATTCTGGTTAATTAAACTAGACTAAAGTGTTAAATATGCCCTTACTATAAATTCTGGTTAAAAGTATCAGAAGTTTCTGGTTGAAAATTTTGTGGTTAATGTTACCAGAAATTCGGGTGAATGTAACCAGAAGTTCTGGTAACGTTAACGAGAAATATTTACTATACAGTTTTCTGGTAGCTTAAGAATACAACGTTCTGGTCAACATAACCAGATGTTCTGGTAAACTTAACCAGATGTTCTGGTAAACTCAATCAGATATCCTGGTAGATGTCAATTTTCGACTATTGAATTTCGATACTTTTCTACCTTCATGGAGTCTTCCTAACCCCACTAAAATTAAAAAGACTACATGTTACATATTCCCAAAGAATATAATCCAACAAAAGTTTTCAACAACAAAGTGCAGTAACTGTGTGCCGCTTCGCTATAATGTCGCCTCCCTGTATGTAGTAATAAACGGCGATAGATAAAACACTCGAAGCAAAATTAGCGTATTGTTGATGTGTTCTGTTTCTGAAACTATTTGTTAAGACTATTTTGTTCGTGATTTTATAACATATACATGTAGATCACTTGGTCAACACCCAAATTCTCGGAAATTCACTTTATTTATTTTCACAATGTTAATATTTTAGAGAACACTTTTCAAAGACACCCAAAAAATCTGTGCTTGGTTTGGAAATATTCCTGTAGCACCGATGTTTAGGCAGAAAATGAGATAACGCACAATTTCTTGTTACAACACAACTAAGACATAAGACATAAGACAGAAGACAGATTTCTGGAAATCCACAAAAGATCGCGACACTTCTGTTACCAGAAATATTAACCATAAAAAATCAAGCAGAGTTGATTAACTAGAATTTTATAGTCATATTAACAATAATTTCAGATTAAAATAAATACAAATTTTTTAACCAGACGCGTCTAGTAATTTTAACTAGAACTTTTTTGCGTTTTTGTCCGTGCGCAGGAAAAAAAAGTATTCAAAATGATACGAAATCAATATTATTTTGATATGCAACAAATATGATACCAAATTCAAGAGCGTGTTAGATACCATTTTTATTTTATCTCGCTATGACACTGGTGCCAAGAATTGGCGGCCCTTTTGTTAAGTCTGACACATGAATCAAGAAATACGATCAAATTGATCCGAATGGACAGATCATTGTTATCTCGAGAGTCAAATGATCGTTGGATCAAAATGATCTGCAACAAAATTGATCCTTTTTTACTCTGTGAAGTTAGGTATAGAATTTATCATTCATCACTTTTGTGCTAACGTTTGGATCATCTTTAAAACAGCACTTTACTCTCACCACCTTTATTGCAGACATTTCCCAAATATCTTTATTAACTCTCTATCAACAGAATATCGTTTTCAACAATTTTAAGAAACATGCGAACTTGCGAAATGGAACGACAAAAACGCGCAAATGAGTGGAAGTTGATGGCTTCGCCACGTGGAGTGCAATGTCACTGTTTGAATATATCATATTGAGGTTACTGGTGTACTTAAGTGAATGGTTCAATTGAGTCACTTACAGCTTCATCCAGTCAAAAACGAAAAATCACTGGCTCACAAGTGATGAGTCAAAATGTTTATTCAACCAGTGACAATTTCACTGGTTCAGTTTAAGCGTGGAGCGAAGTACCTTCCTTCCAGTGCAGACTATGAATAATTCGATGCAAATTTAGTATATAAATTGAAACGAAAATTCTTTTGTTTCTGAGTCGAATCTATATGTGCATTGTTCATTTGAGCCGGAAAAATGTGTGTGCGAAGAGGCAGGTAAATCTGCGGGTTAAATATTAAGAGCACCATGAATAAGCGTGGTAGTGCTCGTGTAGGTCCTTGGCTTCCATCATTCCATACATATTCATGTTTCCTCTTGCTCTTGTCCCCAATGCTTTTGGAGACTCTCTCTACCTAAGGCGACGATGTTTCCAACGAGGGTATCTTCTCGCAAAGTGCACGGGTCCTCGATCTCCAGAAATTTATTCCAAATGCAAGAAACTCTTGCATCATATCACAGCATTGCATCATGTGACGAGGATGCACCACTTTAGTTGGGTTGGTAATACCACTACGGTTCCCTGAACCAAATTTACACAACAGATATCGCCCTATCGAAAATTTCCCGGAGGACCGATGCCCAGTTGCACCTGTAGAGAGAAGTGCACATTCACTTGCACGTGTGCCTGCAAATATATAACGAACACCGACAACAGACTATGTATCAACTCAAGTGACGTACACTGCCTGTTATATTCCTACTGAATTTACCTTTCGAAATGTTTATCATTATTTAATTTTTTTATGCATAAATGTGCCTTATGTAACTGATAAAGTTAAAACCAGCTGTAAATTTGATCTTGGATGTATTCCTACGGTTGTATTTATAATGGTATGGTACTCATTTTATCAGCACTTTTCTTCTTCCTTACGATTAAATAATTTAAGAATTTTTTTTCCTCATAAGGAAACATTAAAGATTTTCATTAACAAAAATTATGAAGTAAAACATGCTTTAACATTTGAAGGGCCGTTTAATTAGGAACGTGATGCATGCATCATATACAACTTTAGAATTAGAATTCCTTTACACGATAAATGAGCAATAAATGTAATGCTTTTACGATGATTCGTTGTAATAAAATGGAGGTATCAGGTTAGCCCTGAAGAAGTGAAACTGCAATGTTCACGAAACGTCGACATACTCTGTAGTTTTGCACACGATTGCAACCCAAAACACCTCCTTTTTATTATGATAAACGTATATTATAAATGATATATATTTTTTTAATTTAGAACAATATTTATGGGCATTGGGCTAGTCCTTCCGAAATTTCGGGAAGACTATCAATAAAATAAAATAAATTACTTAACAAAAAAATACCTTTTCATTAATGCGAATATTATAGAAATTTTAATTGCAAAATTAATAGCATTAGGATTGTATTTAAGTTAAAAATCACTTTCTTCAGAATTAATTTCTTTTTCTAATATAGGCATTCTAAACTTGCACTAATTCTGTGTTTTCCCACAATAAAATGGTGCTTAATATGGCAGTATTCATTTTGTATGTTTTTATAAAATCAACGCCCTTAATTAAACCATTTAAAAATATTTGAAATTGTTGTGGCTACAAAGCTTCCTCTGTGAGGAATCTAAATTAATTTCTGAACTAGTTTTTACATACAGAATTCATCTGCGAGAGAAAAGTGGATTAATTACTTTAATTAAAACATTTTTTGCATTTCAACTATTCAGATTTTCAACAGAAAATTTCCCTTCATATAAATGAATTGATTTAGAGAAAAGAAATAATCGCATAATTTTTTAGGCAAGCAGCTTTCATCCCTACATATCAGAACAACATAAAAACGTAGTCTGCAAAAAATTACACTTTTAAATCATCACCTCATTCATATAGAAGTTTGGAATTAACTCTAGCAATTTTAATTTCCTTTGAATTCGTGTTAACCCTTTTACATTCATAAGAAAGACAGGTGTGTTTTTACCAAGATGTTTTAAGTTTCAACATTTCTGGACGGTTGTGTAATGTGTATATGAAAGCATCGATCCCGACAAATGAAGATCATCCGCCAGACATTTGTAACAAGAATGCCTTACATCTTTTTGCTAACCAGGCAATTCAAATGAGTAAAATAAGCAAGATGAAGTTAAAAAAATAGGGTAAATCTCTCTTCTAGGCCTGATGAGTGAAAAAGAAGACAGTGAATATCCACATTGTAAAATGTAGAGCATATAAACCAGACACTTTTACTAAGCTTTGAGATTTGGTGAGTTCGATTCCAGAAACAATGTAAAAAGGAGCAACGGACGATGCGAAAATTGTGTAATTAACGTTTTGCAGGACTCTGAAGTGGAATTGTTAGAACTACGCACAAGCGTGACGCTCGATTAAGATCGGGTTTGTATGTTCTTCCTGAGCGTGTCCAATCCGTAGGTCAACGACGGCAGTATTAACGATACCATAAGTTAACGCAGCTCGAAAAGTAATTTATACAAGCGGAATCGTGACGCGTATGACCGACATTCCAGCATGCGACTGATTCTACTGCGACGACCAAACTCAGAAAAGCATTTTACTCGTCTGCGATTAGTTGTGTACAATTAATAATACCTCGCGTGTTATACATGCTTGGATTACGTGAGATTGTGATCGCCAACTTGCGGTCACGACCGCACCCAACCTTTACAATTGATTTGCATTGTGGGCTACGCTGATCCAGTCCTTGAGAATATCGTCCGATTCCCTTTATCCATTGTATCCGTCCTATTCTGCATCGCTTGACATATATCGAGTTGTTCGATTTTTCTTCGAGTTACCAACGCACACTTTATGAGCAGAAAGAGTCTATTATGCTTCAAACGAAAATAAGAATCCTATCGTATTATGGATCTTCCAATGAGATTGGGAATTACTTTGTGGGATAGTCGCATTAGTTCAGGGAATAGAATCTGATTGATCTCGGATTCTTCCACAATCTACGTACAAGAGCAGAGTATACTTAGGTTGTATAATGTTGACATTGTATTTCAGATGTACTTTATGGTGTCAAAGATACGCCCCTTTTGTAATAAAATTAATCCTCCAATCTTATCAATTTACTTAACAATAATCAATTCAGTACTATAAAATAGATCATGTTGTAACATCATAGTACTTGAGACCGTAGCGGGGTCCCTAAGAGCAGTGTCCCTTTAAAAGCTTTATTTTTCACAAAAATGCATTTCAAGATATAGAAAATATTAATTTTAACCGTCGAGATTTATAATGTTGGCAGTGAGCATTATTGGTGTAAAGTCAGGGTACCGCGTAACGGCCGGCTGGGTAACTGATGAATGAGCGGAAAAGAATTAATATTGAATGAAGAAAATGTCGCTATGAATACGGGCGATACAATATTTTCAAAATCTAACAAAATATTTCTTCTCACAATAAAATCTTCTACATTGAAGAACCTTAATATTGTTCATTTACGTATAAATATTCTTGAGACAAAATAAATTTTCTTGTATAATAAAAATATTGTATCTTCCATATTCCTACCGATATTTTCTTCATTTAATGCTAATTTATTTTCCATGTGGATCCGAATACCTTGCTTTCTCGCGGACTCTACATTTTATGTGAATAGGATATAAAATCTAGAGTCTACGTTCTAGGACCTACAGTAGATTCTTTGAGTATTAAAAAAAAAATCAAGTAAATTAAAAGTAATTAACCCTCCGCTTGACTTATTTTTCCTACCTTCCGTTTACAGACAGGGTCTTTTAAGTCCTATTCAGTTTTTGAATGGTTTCTGGCTTTCCAGAGATTCAGTAAAATTCAGGATTATTTTTTTAAGTGTCTACTACACGCTCCAATTGTTGCTGGTGTGAAACGTTAATAACTTTTTAAAATAAAAATTGAAATTTGGGGAAAAAATAGAAAAAATCCATGTTTGTTAAAAAATGCATAATTTTGCAACAAATAGTTTTTAAAAATAATCGTTGCAGGGTTTTAAAGCTTAGACTATGACCTTTGAGAAAAAATATAGGCCCATTGTCAGCGGCTTCAAACAGTTGAATTACTTGAAGACCTGAAAAGGAGTATATTTTACAGCGATTCATGCAAGCAATTTCATAGCCAAAGTTAGATATTGAATGTTAATCCATATTTATTGTACAAAAATAGATCAGAATTACATGAAAACTTTATGTTACTCATTTAATACCCGAAAATACCAAATAAAGCCAAAAGATTAATGTTCACTAAATGGTGAAAACACTAACGCGGTTTACAGACAAGGTCTTTTATGTCACTGTACACACTTTCACCGCGCACCGTTCAAAGGTTAACTGACGAACTGCAGCGCCACTCACAGGACCTGTCCCTATTACTACCCAAATTTTTTAAAAGGGGGAACCGAACTTCCATAATTTTCCAAAGGCGAGTCATTCCAGTTTGAAAAATCGTTTGTGTCTTAAAGCCCCTTTCTGTAAAGGAAGAGTTAGGAAATATAATTAATTCAAAAATTCAAGGAAATTTAAAAAGATTTGGCGAAATGCCTAAGAATTCAAGATAAATTAAAAAAATCTTTGAATTAAGTAGAATTGAGTGGATTTAGAAGAATTCAAGAGAATTTCAAGGAATTTAAAAGAATTTTAAAAAATTCAGGGTGAAGTCGTAACGAATCCAAATGAATTACAAAAAATATTTGAAAATCTCTTCAAACCTTTCAAATAATATGAAACCCCTCACTTCTTGTGAGTATTACACCATTAAGCCATTTCCCTTTCGGGGTAGGCGTGACTCACTCGGCAGGGGAAAGGAGTAGTGTGTGGATGGGATAGAGATGTTTCAGATTGATCCA
>NC_046659.1:100851140-100857589 GCF_010883055.1 Belonocnema kinseyi | reverse complement strand
CCCAAAATGACCTAATACTTTTTCTGTATCCTGATTTTGGATGCCCACCCAACCGTTCATGTCTCCTAGTAGAATTATTCTTTCCCCATGTTCGCAGATGTTATATTTCTTATCAATTGAAATCTTTAAAATCCTTTGAAACTTTTTAAAGCTCTCAGAAATTCATTTAAATTACTATAAATATCCTAAGGACTTAAAAAATACTTTAAAATCTTTTCAAAATATTTGTAAGTAAATTGGAATTTCCTTGGAATATTAAAAAATATATCCTCAAATCTTTGGATATACCTTAAAGCCTGTACGTCCATTCACGCAATTCTAGCCTCGCGCTACACTGGCCTTGTCTACTTTGCTGCGTGTTTGATTTAAACTTTCTGCTGTCTAGTCCCAGTTTTGACGCTATCTAGCAGTTCGTTACGAATTTCAAAACATGAAGAACGTCCAGATTTTAGTTATTTTTTAGTAGTTCTTTAAAAATATATGAAATGGCGAACAAACCTGGGATACTTTTAAAATGTATTGAAACATTTAAAATGCTTTGAAATCTTTTGATATCCCCTAAAACTGTTTCAATGTCTTGAAAATCTCTTATATTGATTAGAAATATCCGAAAATCTTTCAAATCCTTTGAAATCACTTTAAGTTACTGAAATCTATTAAAAATACCCTATAAACTATTTCTAATGCTTTGGAATATTTTGAAACACCTTGATACTTTTCAAAGCTTTTGAAAATGCCTTGCAAGTTTTAAAAATATCTTAAAGTTATACCAATGCTTCGGAATCATTTTACATAATTAAAATCTATAAAAAATGCCATAAACTATTTTACATGCTTTAAGATCTTTTGAAGTCCATTGAAACTTTTTAAAGCTCTTAAGAATTCCTTGGAACTTGAAAAAATAGCCCAAAAATTTTGAAAACCCTTTAAAATTGATTAAAATTTTTTGAAATACCTTAAACATTACAAAGAATTCAAGAACATTCAGAAATAGGTTTAGACTTGAATTCAATTGTGGTTAACACACTGGTTAACCCCCTACCGCCCTTAAAACTTTCTTTTTCTTTTTGAATTTCGAGATATTTAGGCATATTATTCCTATGGTGTAGTGTATACAAAACTAAAATTCTAGCTCATTACCGTCCTGACTTTCATGTAAATCCTTGCGTTAAAAATTGCTGTTCGTCTCAAAGTCATATTTAAAAAAACTCAAGTCTTCCACACGTTACATATATGTCACTATGGGCGGTAGAGGGTTAAATTATTCACAGAAAAGTGACTGACGTGATTTTTTATTTTGAAAAGTCATTATAGTGACTTTATCTTTAAGAAAGGGCTTAAAATTTATTTAAGAAAAAAATTGACTGAAAGTAACCCAGGGGCTCTGCACTTCCTACAGAAATTTCCTGACTTTTTCCTGAATTTGGAAAAAATATTAGAGGTCCAATGTGCATTCATGTGGGTATCTAGGAGCGTTAAACGAAATGTCGACTTCCCGACCATGTATTCAGTTAATGAAAACATTGTCCTACCCACATTCGCAGCAAGTACGGTTGGCTTGTCACACACGACCTAGCCACATCACACCGCACAGGGAAATACAGCACAGCCACGTGAACGCACAGTGAACGCACATGAGCTCATCTCATCTCGTTTGAGCTTTATTTTGATGTGGCCTACTACACACATACTTATGAATGTACTCACACTAAGGTCATACCATCGAATTATGATACAATGCACTGTAACACGGCAATGCAACGGCGGAGGCCACCGAAATCGAGTGGCAGGATTATGTAGTAATCTACTGCAGCTGCCGGTAAATCATATACGTGATAAAGCGAAAAGATTAAAGCCGTAATGAGGATTGGAAAATTATCGCGCTATATCGTAATCAGACGAGATTCATAAATAAATAATGTACGAAAGTCGTTGCTCGAACATGTGTGCAATGTCTGCATATTGCCAATTTATTTCAGACATCAAGCATATGCGAAGGCGCACACACTCAATTCTTCCTTCTGTCCGCTATTAATCACTTTAAGAAATATATTCAGTTAAATTACTAAATTGATTCACTGAAACACTACATTCACGAGAAGCGTATACATTTTTACTTTCATTTAATTTCTGTACCCAGCAGCTGAACATTTTTACATGGAAATACATGTGGAAATTTGCGTGAATTAAAGTAAGCATTTGTGGATAGATATATAAAATAGAAGTTTCTTCAACAATTTAACCTACCTGTCAAAAGAATTGAGCAAAAGTATTATTATTAACTAAGGACTAGGGTGTACCAAGAATGGCAAAGTTTGAAAATGCAATATGCACTACAAAAGCTTCAACGGTGTTGTGTAACTTTATGAGCAAAAGGAACACAGAGTTTTTATCAGGTAATTTTTTCTTTTAATTATGAATATTCTTAGTAAATCTAGGCTTGCATATATTTTCAATATGAATTCGTTTAAACCATGTACATTGTTTTATTAATTTAATTAATATTATTTTTACTTGATGATAAATAAAAAGGAATAAATTAACATGGAAAAATTTAGATGGTACCAATGACTTCGTGTCGAAAATATTGGAAAGTCTAGATACACTAAAAGTCTTAATAATTTAAAGGAAAACTTCATTCTGTAAACATACTAGAATAAACAGCCCATGAACATGATATTTGTTGAAAATTATTCGGAAATTGGAAACCTTTTTTTAAATTTATTTATTTTTTAATAATGTTTGAATTTTTGACAAAAATACTATCCAAATTAGAAATGATTGAAGATTTTTAATTTTATTATTCGGAAAAAAAATGAAATAGTTGTTGATGGACTTCGTTTTTTCAGATTGCAATTATGTTATGAAAATAAATTTTAAATAAGAATTAGATTTTATTACGTTTCAAATACAAACCATTTTTATATTTAAATAATTTTAAAATTTTTACATCTTCTAAATATTTAAATAGTTTACGACTGAAATATTAATCAACATTATATCATAATAATTTTAAACTTTGATATGACCCAAGATAACAAAAATGTTCTCATTACACATAAAAGAAAACAATCAATTTGTAAACTACGTTCCTGACAAGAAATTATGTAATTTTTTACACAATCAATAAATCTAATGACGAGGGCCACCAGTGTGTGTCGAAATGCTTGATTAAATTATTATCTAACTGAACCATCTAGTCATCTAATATCCAAATATATTTACAAAATGATCCCTATGGCAACTGGTGTTTAATGCTCTGTTGTAGAGCACGCTTCAAATATTATCCAATATTTTCTCGATTTTGTTTAAAAATACCCTTTTCAGTTGAAAAATGCCAACATAACCTAAAGTTTATTTTTACAGAAAAACTAATTAACCAAAAAGTACATTTTCAAAATTTCAAATTTACATACAGTAATTTTAAGTAATACAAAGCCAATAAAGTTTTTAACAACAATGATTGCGAGATTTTTGAGACATAACGTTTCAACACATTTTTAGATAGGAATATTGAGGCTAAATTGTTCTGACCACTATTTTGTAAATGTGCAAGCAAAGATAATATTTAGACATTAACCTTTGACCTCGCTGAGAAAGTTCAAGGTTTCATCTGACTGGATTAAATTTTTCCAGGGATTTTCTTTTTTTTTCAAAAAGAAACCAGAATTTCCAAGATCATATTGTATTTTTTCAAATCTTGTGATTTTATAACAAACCTACTATTGACAAAAGATTGAAACTAATAACATAACTTATTTACATAAAATTTCAGAAAGGTAGTAGGTTAAGCGTTATTTTTATTACTATTATTCTATCATTAACCCAAATCCCTTTCGGGTTAAGTGTAACTCACTTGGTTCTAGCCTCGTTATACTTCCGGGGATCAAGACATTCATATGAGAAAGGGAATTCAAGTGGGAAGGGAAGTGTAGGAGGATGTTTAAATTTTAGATGAATCTAGAACTCCCGCGTCGTATATTTAAGTAACTTATAAACTGTTTTTCTCCATACTTTTCTGTCCTGGCATACAACTTTATCTTCCATTACGCACTTTCATCTTTTCATGTTAATCGTTCTCCTTTCATTATTTCAACATGATCAAAACCACTTCGAAAAATTCCTTTCACTCTTGTCAAAGAGTGTTTTCTACTACAGTACATTTTTTGAGAATCCTCTAATTATTGAGTTTGTCGATTAGCGTTTTACCACATATGTTCCGCAGGAATTGCATGCCAACTGCGCTGACTTCACTCCTTGGTAGAGTTCTAGGTATCGCTACCGTACATCACAGTGGGTGCAATTATAGCATGATAGCCAAGATACAGGTAATTATCAACTTGTTCTATTCTCTCTTCTTCTAAGGACTGTTTTCTCACAATTTGTTTCACACACCACATTTTTTGTTTTTATTTACGTTAATCTTAAAATCTATGTTTTTCATGCTATTATTGAGTCTGCTCCACATTATCTGCAAGCCATCGACTGATTCTTTCGTAACAACCTTATCATCTGCAAACACCAGCCCACGCACCATCCCTGTGCCGAGATCCACACCTTCTTCGCCCAAGAGGGCCATTCTTACACACTTATCCATGAATATAATAATAAGTCAAGAGAACGTAACACAGCCTTGCCTAGCACCTTGCTAATATAAAATCATTTACTCAGTTGTCCATTTACCCTTACTACTCAGATTGCCTGCAAATATTGTTTCTACTGCTCTTGGAAGCCAACAATTTACTTCATACGCTTTCATAAATGTAGAAGCAACGCATTTGTTTACTCTTATACTGCTTTTTGTGAGCTGTCTGACTCTAAATATCTGATCCGCACATGAAGAACCTGGTATAAATCCACATTGAACTTCCAAGATCCTTTCTTATGTTATTTGCCTTACCTTACGAATAAATATTTTTATAATTTTTGAATGTGTATTTTGCTAACGATGCATAATAAGCTGATATCCCTCTAATTATTGCAGTTACCTTTATTATCTGTGAGTTCCATTTTTCCGTATGTAAATGATTATATGTAAATCTAAACACTTTGTCACACAACTGAAATTGGACGTCATTTCTCTCGATTAACCATTCTATACCAATCGTTTAAATCCACAGAGGTATAGAATTAGCACAAGTAAAATAAAAAAAACTTATTATCCCTCGGTTGACAATGCATCTGATGCATTTGGTACACTTAACCAATGTATAATGCAAGTCGTGGTATATATCATTTCGCAGCGAGGCATATTCCACTTTGGGACGTCAATTTTATTTTGAATGTATTCCGCCCAACTGTGGTCGTAAAATGCGTGAAGTTACTATAGCGTTAGGTTAAAATAAGTGTTGTGGCTCCTGCTTGGATCCTGACCTTGTTCCGCCTTGCTCGTTTTAATAAATTACACCTACGTACGTTACTATAGCCGAGACGTGCTAAATCGCTCGTAATCTATGCTATTGTATTACGCGCACGAACTATGTGTGAAGGTAGGATCGTCTGTCTGCAAATTTGTAAATGTTGACTCTTTTATGTGTGAGCTGGTCATTCATCCCTGATTTATGCGCAAGAAAAACGAGGACTAATTGTTAGGACAACATCATTTTCTTCGCTTAGGATAATTTGACAGTTCGCGTTTTTTTAGCCGAGTGCTGAGTTGCGTCTTGACTATGTGAGATGCTACTTTGTTATGTAAACATATATGTGTAATTCGCATGTTGAAACGATTTTAGATAATTGCATACTTTTTTTAACAATTGCTGACTTATTTATTATGCCATTCTTTAGTTTGACGTATGCGTCTCTTTTGATTATCAAAATTAACGTATGGAAGATTTTGAAAAGTACCGTTCTCGAATAAATCGTACCTGCCTTATTCATTGCAACAAAAAAATGGTTAATTTATTTGAATTATTTTTATGAAAAAATGTAAATCTGCTTGATGCTGATGAGTCAGACATGAACTTGCAAGAAATCAAGACTTTTCTGACGAGAAAAAGTATGACATCTACAATTTTCCAACAATTAATCAATTATAACAGAAATACGATGATAATTTATAATTAAATTACGATGTATTCTTAATTTTAGTTAATAAAAAGTATATCATTTATACAAAAGTAATCAATTTGGTAAAATAATTGCTTATAAATTTCAATTAACTTGATTTCATAGTATCCTTGACACACACTATAATTCACAATCATAATGTCAAATTTTATACCAAATAATATTAATTAAAGGAAAAGATTTTTACCATGTAAATTTTAAATATTCTATTGAATTTAACTCGGCATTATTTATATAATCTAAGAAATTTTAATTGGCATAAATTTACTTTTTCAGTATACAAATTAGAATTCTAAAGCACAAATTCTATTCATGAAAAATTGGCTCTACAAACAATACGGACTAATATTCTGAGTGTTTCGGTAGATTAAATTAATTAA
>NC_046659.1:100847996-100851040 GCF_010883055.1 Belonocnema kinseyi | reverse complement strand
AAAAGTGTATATCCAAAAAATTACTCCAGAACTTGAAAGAATCTAAAAAATATGTCAATGCAAATAGCGGCCCTAAACCAAGCTTAAATGAATTTTCCTAGTAAATGCGATTTTTTAACTGTTTATGGTAATATGACATCCCACGAACATTTTACAATAAAAATGAAAACAATCGGAGGGATGGTTTTTAAAAACAGTTCATAAAGTCAAGTTTTGTATTTAATCAAAATTAAAAATGTTTTATGGCGAGACGCCATAAAACATTTTTTTACACTCAAATTTGGTCATTCTTTATTAATTAAAGACTCAAGCCCAACATTTTTAAAAAGTGCTCATACGACGATTTTAATTTGTATCTTTAAATATTCGTTGGGTAACAGACAACCGCATTCGATACAAAAATCTATTAACCCAAATTTAACCAATGTTGATCATCTAATCTTATAAAAGTTTCTTTATTTCTTGAAAATGATATATAAGAATCGACTTTTTCCAAAAAGCGAACGACCCGTTGTAAATAATTTAAAAAATTCATTTACTTGGAACTTTCATTTTAAATTTGCGGATCCCACTGTGTAGTATTAGAGCAACAAAGTTATTTTCATGGAAAATATTTAAAAGTATATTCTATTTCATTTTTCGTAATAATCAATTGAATTGTTTACATTAAATGAAAATTAAAAATTTGACCATATTGTTGGGAAAACTTTTGAATAAATAGGATTATAGGATAACCATAAAAAAGTTGATATTTCTACAACAAAATTTGAAAATATTTTTTCTATCTTCATTTACGACAGAATCATTTTTTTTAATATTTTAAAACTTTGTCCAATTTTTTCAGAATTTAAAAATAAGAAACTTAGGAATTCTAAAAAAAAATGGTTCTAAAATCAAAAAACGGTCAAACATGAATGTCTATTAAAAATGAATAATATATTATTTATATTTTAATAATTATTTATAGTAATTAATAATTATTATATTATTAGTAAGAAATATTAATTTTGCTTCAATATAAAAAAAAGTTGATCGGCTTTCTTACAAGCATCGGCGGTTCAAAGTTACCCTCAAATCCGGACAAAAAATGTATAATTTTAAAAGGACCTGAGGTATAAGACTATCCAGAATCCTGGAAATCGTGTAGATATGCTACACTTTTGTGGAGATGTATTGTTTCTTTTTCAGGAATTCTCGAAAATCGCTGTAGATATGCTAATGATGACCTCATTATCATGAGATTTAATTGCACTTTCCAGTAGTGATTAGCATAGTTAAACCCGGCTTTTCATAACGAATCTAGCTATAATGAAAAACGCATTAAAGACAAAAAGTATAGTTTTATAGTTTCTTCATCAGAACGGCAGTACTCTCGTGACCTACTATTTGTAGTTCTTATTATTTTAATGGGCTCAAACGTTACTTTGAGAGAATGTCAGACTGAACTGGTTGCACTAATGTAACGTGGCCGTAAATCTGCATTTTGTGTGTATGACGACGTGTACTAGATTTTGATCCTTTTCTCCGAGAAACGCGATATTAATGTACGAGAATCATGAAAATCTCATTTTCCCCGGCTTCTCCTGGGAAAGTACCATGTTGCAAAGCGACAAGGCACAGCGACCAAGAAAAGTCGTATTTTCATTCTGCATACTCGTCTGGGACATTCAGCCTTCCAGGTTATTACGTTATAAACATGAGTCTTAAGAATCAACCTCGTTCAGGACCCAACCTGCACGTCACGGCTACAAAATTAATCGAATGTTAAATTTTAATCAAGACCCCCGGTATCTGCATAAACCCTCTTGGAAAACTTTACGACTTTTACTCTCAAGCAGACGTCCATATTTATGGTTTAGTCATTTTTTTTTCTTCAAATTTATCAAGCCAAACGATGTGTTACTAAAAAGTGCCGCCTAAACGAAATTGGAGAGAAAAAATTTCGATTTAAAATTGTGGTAGTGAATTGTTCACGATTTAGTTGAAATTTCCAAAATTATCCATTGATGTATTCAATGTAATAAAAATTGATGAATCATATGGACATATAATTTTTTTGCTTGTGAATTAGTGATATGTATAGATTTTATTGCAAATTCCACAAACCAATCATAATTCCGAAAAAGTCCTTAATTGATTTTTCAGTTAAAAGAACAACGCAATTTTTTTAAAGTGTTTTTTTTTCGAGTTTTGTTCTAAAATGTGAGTATAACTGACTATTATTCAGTCAACATTGACTCCTAAATCCGAAGTTTCAGGAAATTAAAATATATAGAGGAGCGTACCCAAATATGAGATACCAAATCTGTTTGGCGTGATTGTCGGAATTCTATGTACTGAATTTAAAAGTAATATAGATCATCTTAAAGGAAATTTAGTTTGTCATAAGAAGCTCATATGAAAAATGTTATTAAAATTTTTTTTATGCTGAAAATACAAAAAATGTAAAAAAAGTGCTTTTTCCAAACTCGTCAAACTATTCTCATGATATGAGATACCCCAGGAAATAGCTAATAAAATGCAAAATAAAGTATTAGTTTTAATGAAAAACTTCATTTTATGTTTCCGAAGTATAAATTTACTGCTATTTAGATATATTTAGTTTTTGCAGTAGTCACAAACATTCTTGTAATCAATTTCCCCCGCGCAGCCACAGTATTTTAAAAACCACAGGTATCTCATATTATGAGAACCACACCGTGCAACTATGCATTTACTATGCCTGACCTATAAAATTAAAAACTTCAACACTATCGATATTTTCCTACTTATCACTTCAGACAAACTTTACTGCTAAATAAATATTTAATGAATAATAAATAGGGTTTAAAGAATTCCCTTCCAAGAACTCGACCACCATCGGTTTCACAAAAAGTTCGCCTATAATCCTGAAAAGTCCAATGAAAAATGGACTATACCACGAAATTACTCTTTCTTCAAGGGCTAAAAGTTAGTGATAGAACCAACAGAGTGGGTCTCTTAGTTTAGCTGATACCCCGTTTCCTCATATTACGAGAATATCTCATATTCGAGTACTCTCCTCT
>NC_046659.1:100847517-100847896 GCF_010883055.1 Belonocnema kinseyi | reverse complement strand
CCGGAAATGCGAAGTTTCACGAAATTTGAAGAAAATGTTGACCATATTGGATCTTCCATATTGAATTTGGTAATGTGGACATCAAACTTGTAATCACAAATCTTGAAACAAACTGCGCACGAAGTTTCATCAAATTTTAACCAAAATTTCTAATTGTTAACCAAACGCCATATTGGATTTTGAAATTTTGACATCAGATTCATAATCAGAAATTTTAAAAAACGACTATATGAAGTTTCATGAATTTTGAAGAAAAATTCCTGATTGTCTACCGCCATATTCGATCCATCAAAGTGGCGGTTTAAAAAATACGAAACGCTTTTCTGGATATTTTTAAACACCTCCAACCCCTCCCAAGGAATGCATCGGAGTTTTTTAT
>NC_046659.1:100832477-100847506 GCF_010883055.1 Belonocnema kinseyi | reverse complement strand
CCCCCCCCCCCCCCCTAAGGTTTTACATCACTTTTTCCACAAAGCCTAACTAATTTAATAGAGAAATCTCAAACTTCTTGAAACTCAAAATATTTTCGTTAATTGGTTTTCGACTGTCTAAAATGAAGTTTTTACGTACATTATTCAAAAAATATTTTTAAAAATATCAAAATTTTGTTCAATTATGAATCACTGCCAGAATAATTGATTCTTTATAATGTTATGGAGCCTATTTTAAAGAGGAGAGTCTGTACGTGAACATAAAGTTAGCGAAAATTTAAAGCAATATCATATAAAAAAGAAATATGCAAATAATTCGATAATAAATGATTCTCAGATTTAAAATTGATATTGGTTTTTGTTTTGAGTTTACATTTTTAGACAAGGGCCACAAACAAGGAAAACATAATAACATTTCAAGAGACATTGCGGACGTTTTACGTGAAACTTACAAATAAACATTTTAACAGTTTTTCCAGCATCTTCTTAAAAATTTTAAAAAGCATTTAATTTAATATATTATTGGACGCAGAACTTTGTATATACTGTGTTACATAGTTAAAAGTTTGTATTAAGGACAACCGCAATATCTTACCGGAAGTGGGTTCCATTCTACAAAATGAAACCCGCTCCCGGCGAAATTGCGGTAAAATTTGAGCTGTGGTCACGTCTCATGATCGTGAGATAGGTGGCTGAAGTGACGGAGCGACCCAAGGGTGACTGCATTCTACATTTCCCCCGCAATCGTCTTAGCATTTCTTAAACACGCAGGGATATTTTTCAGGATATTAACCAGCGAAAGCTTGGCACCTACAAAAGCACCGATAATCAGGACGACTACTTTAACAAAATATTCCGAGTATAGCACTCGCAACGACCTTATAAGGTGTTTATACATGTCTTTCTTTTCATTCTTTTGGGCTGAAATGTTATTGTTGGCGGGTGCCGAAAATTCGATAACGAACATGGTTTGTTGCTCGACATCAAGAAGAACGATGTCAGGCCTCAAATGCTCAATAAAGACAATGGTCGAGAATATGAAGTTACAGGACGGGAAAGATTAGCGGAAAATAGTTTACAATAAACGCGTGATGAAAAGTGTCACTGGAGTGAGGACAACTGAAACGAAAGACCTCGGATACTAATGGGCCTGCGTGAAGAGCATTACTTGGCGGATGTGAGTGGAGTACAGAGTATATGGATCTCAATATGAGATAAACAGCAAGCTTACGTATTTTGGTGTGAAATATGACCCATTATGACTTTGTGAATCTTTTTGTCTGGGGTGATTGCTAGAGAGATTGATAAACGACATGGATCGGAGCAGTGCTGTTAAACATATGTGTTATTTAAATAAGCAATACAGGAATTATATATTAATCTTAACATCTGTACATAGTGAATAGCTAAATGGTATAAAAGAGATTTCAGCTTCATAATCAGAAATATAAAAAGGGTGTCAGTAACAAGGTTCACAAACTTTAATCCAAATGTCTAATTGTGAACCACTATATTAAATTTTACCATTTTGAAATTAAATTCATAATCAGACCTTTTTAAAACGCTTGAGTATAAAGTTTCATAAAATTTTATTTATTTCTAGACTTGTCTCCTTCTAAATCTTGAGAAAAATTAAGATCAAGAGAATCTAAGAAACAGGTACTTATGACATATTACGGAATAAATGTGGTGATTAGGTGAAATTATTAGAACTAGTAGAACTATTAGGAAATGAGTAGGTAGATCGAGATTAACAGCTACTTTGGTTGGCAGGGTTGATTGAAATTCCGTTTATGGAACATGTGCGTGCAGCTTATAGTACAAGTTGCAGATATATGCTCGTATAAGCGAGAGTGCGATGTAGATATAGCAGTAAGTGTGGGTGTCCGAGTGCCTACTATTGTTGTTTTCACACGAGGGTGAGTCAAGTTGTGGTGAAGCGCGTGTATTTGAACAATTAGGTTCAGTCAGTTAAGTACAAGTCACAGCGTGATAGTGCCCTGTACCTACTACCAACTACCATACTGCCGTCCAAACAAGAAAAGTAATAACTACATTGTGGATGAGTCCCCTGTCTACTTAACCGCAGATTTTATATTCGCGTGAAGGACTATTTATTCTTCAGAGAAAAAATTAATAATAAAATCAATTAATTATGTTCAAATATGGTTATCTTTCATCTAGTGCTGTGAACGTGTTCTTATTCTCAATTTTCAATGTGAAAGTGTAGTTACGATATATGGTGTATACCTTTCGTCTATCGTATCTGCAACAGTGATAATTTGAGGCAAAATATAAATGACTTTCATGAAATTACTCGTTAAAAACAACAATTAAGAATATAAATGTTTGTTAAATTAGAATGATAAGCAAACTAAGATTTAATTTTTAAAAAGTAAAGATTATAAATACAACGTTCACATCAATATTTTAACTCGACTAATTAATAACCTTTTTCAAGTTGATTTTAATTCATCAATTGAGTGTTGATTGGTAATCGCAAAACAGTTATAATTATGATATTTCATGTAGATTAATTAATTACAATTATTATTTTACACTAAGAAGTAGTTATTAATTAACTGAATTAATGTTACCGCATTGGATAATTCAATAGTATCCATTATTTAATCCAACTTTGCGCGGAGAAACTAGTCGTTGTGAAATTTGGTATTATAATATTTATTTCTACAAGAGTTCGATGGCAATCTCGGATATAGTCAAGAAAATAGTACTAATTGCAACAGCGATACGAATCCTTTTTCCATTTCAATTATAAATTTCTTCCAAAATAATAATTGCCATTTACAGTTGAAGAGACTAATATTTTCAATGGCAAATTTCGAGCATTGACTTTCACCTGTTCTCAGAATGTGGTCGACGTCAGAAAAACTCTGAAAAAATTAAAAGATACTCTTTTAACATTCTCTAATGCAATACAATGTTCAAAATTCAGCAGTATTCAATAATTTACTTTTTACGAGGATTTATTTACAAATACAGGCAAACTCGGAAATAACGCCAGTTTAGGGGCTGGAGGATGTGGGAGAAAACTAGATCGAGTGCCGTTTCGGATGAAAACGCTTTTGTTTGTTCACAACTGTGTGACCACCGCACACACTCCGCAGTCTTTTTGTAAACATAAATATTATAACGAAAGTTTTTCCGTGTGTGATTTATCTCTTTAAAGACACATGAATTTTAATATAGGACTCTACTAAATTTTGATTAACTTTGATCGATCTCTTTTTGATAAACTTACCTAATATTTGCAGATTTTAATACAAAAATCCAAATTTGTGCTTTTCATGAAATATTATGAGAGCACACAATGCGAGGAATCCGGCAGATTAAACATTGATCCAATTCTTTTCGCTGCGGTATTTGAACGTAATGTTGAATATTGCTCGATGGATTTCATTCCAAAGCATAAATTACAATGAAAATATTTCGAATACAGGATGAGCATTTACAGGGATTTACATTTACGGGGACCGCAAGCATTGCTATCGCTTTTCTGCAATGCGAATAGGGTAATTTGACAAATTCAAAGAAAGGAATGTTCATGTACATGATAGAGCCAACAAAAATTTAATACTTACTAATCTAAAATTTTATTTAACAAAAACCAGACGTATTCAGCAACATTAAAATTTTTATTTGAGATAAGGAAAAGTAACTTTATCGTCAAATATCAATTAAAAATTATCTTTTTACAATGCGTGAATAATGCAATATTTTTATTGAATAAAATTAATATAGTTATTTTTGAAAACCGAAACATACCCTCCAAAGTTAATTTTGAATTTTTCAATCCAAAATTCTAACTATTTGTTCACTTTTTCCACCTATAATATGACAAACTTTACTTTCAAACCGACACTTTAGTCGTTTCCCATTATTTCGGTAATGAATGTTGATCTAATCATTAGAACAATATTTGTATGTATTTACGCATTTTGCAAGTACTGCGACTTTTTTGCACAACGTTTGAACCTACGGTCAGAATCTACGGAAAAATTAATAAAATTATCTTAAGAATTTAGTAAATTACTATGGTTGCTTACCTTTAAAATTATCCCAAGTAATTTAAAAATATTCATTAATCCCAGAATTATTTCATTTTTTTCAAAATATCTACATTTGAAGGATTTTTTCAATATAATTTTGCAAAGTTGACATTTTTCCTTTAAATCGTGTTTATTAGCCGTAGAATTTTATTGACTTCCGCACTCTTATAAGGAAAAAAAATGATGTTAATATTCTAAAAATCAAAGCATCTTATCAACAGCTCAAATAAACAGGCATGTAGACAGCTTCAGCTGGCAGCATACAAAATTTGTCTGGAAATTATATTGCAAAAACTACAATGATATGAAATTGATTAGAATTCCAATTTCGAATAGAATTTAATCAAAAGTCCTGCAAATCTGATTCTAGATTCTTCTGTTCCTCTTTCTAAGAGGAACTTTCATTTCGAAAAGTTTGGAAAACCTCTATAATCTGTCGAGTTTTGAAGTGAATGTAAATTTTAAATAATGCAATAAAAATATTAAAAACTGGCCGTTCTTCGTTTATTATAAAATTACCATTTCTGATTAATGTTTCACAGTAAATTTACTTTTGCCCATTTTAAATAGAAACTGGCATACTTTTGTATACATCAGGCTTGATTAAATAAAATTTTATATTATAGATCTTTAACTTTTCTCAGTTACATTACGAACATAAATTTTACATTTTTTACCGCTTAATTTAGAAAATAAAATTTCGATGTAAAAGTAAAATTTAATTCTACATTGCTTAATAATGATTTAGTATACTTCATCGGAAAATATGTACCTACGAATTATGCCCCACGTGGCGAGTCATATTTGGCTAATAAGCAAATTATTCTGCTAATTTAAAAGAATTAAATACTAAATTAAAAATAAATGGTGTCATTCATGTATATATTTTTATTTATCTCCTAAAGAAATAACACTATTTAACAGTAAAAAAGAAACATTTCTAGCATTAGTACAACCTTTTTCAGTTTCGATAATAATATCTTCAATTATTGTCAAATTCTGGTTAAGATATTGTAATCGCAGTAGAATTCCTAAACAAAATGAATTTTTTTGTATAATTCATTCATTTATATGGAAATCTTTGAAACTTTAAAATATGTGAATACATTTAAATACTAAATTTTAGGGCAAAATACCTCAAAACGTTTCCAAATCGGAGGATGTACTTCATCACGTAAAGCGCGTCTTTATTTTTTTAACACTATTGTGTCCTCTTTGGTCGTCAAGAAAAATTGTATTCTCTTCTTTATTTAAACAAAGACAAATGCGTAAAGATTTCCTGTGAAATCTATAAAAATAGATCATTATGTGACTTTCCTTGAAAATGAATCGCTTTCTTGATCTAAACAAAGCGTAATTGGTTCGCACAAAGCGGACACAATGTTGTGCTTTTGACTAAATATGGAGTGAAAAGTATCATTCCTTTCAAAAACGAAGGTATTTAAAGAATCTGTTCGATTAGTCAGTGCCTTCTTCGTTTCAGATATCGCGATAAGTTTTCGTAAACATGTTTGCTGTCGTGCTCTAGGATACCCAAAGCGAAAGAGATCTATTGTTTTAAAAGCAGAATCGTATTCTATATCTATAGCTATAGTGGCCGACTATTAGGTCTTCTGTTTTCCGTTGACCCGTCTGGTTCTGGCATTCCAAGGAGCCCTTAGCCGGCCGGCGTCAAAGTGGAACAACCAAGGCGATCAGGAAACGAGTATCAAGCTTCTCTAGGGCTTCATGGTGGCCACCTGAGAAATACGGCTTATAGCCTTCGTCATTGTAAAAGGCACTATGTGTTCAGCTAGAAGTTTGTTTTAAGGACGTGACTTTTACCAAATGATTTCAGTAAACAAGGCATTCACGTTGTTCCTTTTAAATTTCACTCGGAACCAGTCTAGCCGGCTTATTCGATTATAAAAATACAAATTTGTAAAGTCGGTTAAAAAACTCTAGAAGTTAGATCTAAAATTGTATTTTAATAATAATCTTTATATTCATTCATACGCCTTGTACACTTTGAAGCTATTATGTACATGTCAGTTTGATATCTTATCAAATTCTGTTTTTTGCAGGTGTTGCGATTGATTAGAAGTTCAATAGTTTGAATTAGAATACAAAATTCTCATAATGTTAAATCGACATAGAAATCATTTTTATCAGACTATAGTATCATATAAAAATAGATGCAGTGTTGAACTATTCAAAAAACAAGCATTACAAATTTCACTGGAACGACTTTTTGAAAATGAAATAATGTTCAATTTTGTATTTTTTAAATTCAAGAATGTTCAGTTGTAAATCTTCAAAATTGTCGAAATTTGGATTTCAAATCTTCAAAAACGGTAAAACTTTAAATTGAATTTTGAATCACAAATCGTACAAATTTATGAATTTTCAAAAGTAAATCTTAAAAATTAAACTATTGAAAGTTTTTTTCTTAAAAAAACATACCCTCCATAAATAAATCTAGAAAATTGAAAAATTTGTAATTTTATTTTTAAAGATT
Source organism: Belonocnema kinseyi (assembly GCF_010883055.1). NCBI lineage: Eukaryota > Metazoa > Arthropoda > Insecta > Hymenoptera > Cynipidae > Belonocnema > Belonocnema kinseyi. The sequence goes on along the minus strand of NC_046659.1, from coordinate 100,840,939 downwards.
CAAGAATTTTCAGTTGCAAATTTCAAAATTGTAAAACTTGAAACTATAAATCTGTTAAAGTAAAATTGAAGAAATTTTTCTTTTGACAATTACAATAAAAAATTTCTTTAATTTAGAAGTTATATTTAAAAAAGCTGTAGTTTTCATTATTTACATTCGAATTTTCTTAAATCTGAAAGAGTCAGAATTAACAGCTTGACTTTTGATCTTCAACATCATACAAATTTAAGAATTTGTTTTTATACTTTTCTAAGATTGAAGAGTTTCTGTATTAAAAATATTTTTTCTGTATTAAAAATATTTAAAGCTAAACTATTTTAAAAATTACATTCAAAACTACATCATTTTAAATTACAAACTTTAAAAGTTAAAGGCTCTTCAATAATACTTTTTAACATCTTAGATATTTTTTGAAATAAGCAAAAAAATATTTGGATTCAAAACTTAGAGAAATTGATGATTTTGATAGGCTAGCCAGCGACTAATGGGCACCTAAAAAGACTGACTAGATGATGATAAAGAAAAAAGTTCGTTCTTTTTAGAGTTCATTTTTTACTTTTATACTTTTAAACACGCTGTATCTTTTTGGAAATGTACACACACACCTATTTTATAGAAACCTTTAGAAATTTGTTTGGTTTTGAAGGGCTAGCCAGCACCCGACTAGGGCCTGGAACCAAAGGCCTTTGGTACTTTCAAAACAACCTGGGTATTGTTGGAAATGAGCAAAACGATATTTTGTTTCATACTTTGAAAATTGTTTTTCATGACGGGTTAACCAGCACCCGATTAGGGCCCGAAAAGACCGTTTAGATGGATGCAAGTCTGTCTCGACAGTTTTCTACTAGGGAAACTAAACAAGTCGGCGAGTTTTTAAAAGTAAACATCTTTAAAATGTATCAGCGTCAAAAATGAAAGATGTCAGTAAGACTCCGAAACTAGAATGTCTTTTACGAATATATTCTTCTCTCACATTAACTCCTCTTTTTTTTTAATTGCTGCTAGCATAAAGTCGTATATTCAAGCCAAAGTTACAGACTATTAATAACAGATTAAAATTAAAATTAAATTAAAATTGTATGAAAGACGATGTAGCGACTTCAATATCGATTTTAATCTATGATTATTAAATATATTTTATAACACTTTAAAAAGCAGCATATATCTTAATTTAATAATTAGGCTATAAAAATAAGAGCAGTGGCACATAGTAGGGAAAAAAATACACAATGCCTCTTTTTACAATATATACTCGTAAAAGTAATTGTTGTCTCTTCCGTATTCATAAAGCAGGATGCAACGCGTAATTTATTGAGAAAATAGTGTCGCATTTTGTGGTAGCGTAGTGTAAAAGAGTTTTATGTAGCAAAGAAATAATTATAGAGGCTTTTAACTATTTTATATTATGAAAATAGTAGCCTTCTATGTTATTAACAAATTAAATAATTATATCTGAATAGCAGAAATTCTTGGGGCTATAGTTTGGCGCCGTAAGGTATTCTAAATAAGTATAATTACCGACAGGTTGATTGAATGAAACAGTCTTTACCTTTTTTGTTATCTCTCAGGGGTCATCCATAAATTAGGGGAGATTCGTGTAGCCCCAGACAGATTTTTTCATGTTCGATTTCATTTAGGAAAGAAGTTTTCTGACTTATACAGACTCTTCTTCTCTCTCTCTCTCTCACCCTTGTGAAAGCCCGTAATTTGTGGATGGCTTCTTGCATAAATTATCAGGCAAATGAGACGTTTGATTTTTCCAACGAAACAGTTATATAGCCTGAATTGGAAAAATGCATTGAAATATAAATGCGGTGCTTCATCAGCGCGGAGAAGACCCGCTTCTCGTTCGCTTATAGCGAAACTTCTAAAAGTGTGGGTGAGTGGGAAGGGTCGAGAAGAAGGTGATTGAAACGGGGGTGAGAGGTATCTCGTTTAGCAATCTTGTCTTTTCTCGTTGTGGACGGAGGTCGGGATCGTGAGCAGCAACCCTTTCTTCGTGGTTTAAGTTTAAGTTTCAAAGCTGTACTTGCGCACTGGCACTTTGTTTACAAACTTGAATTTTATTTCAGGTTTCGTATTTCCGGGTTGCTGACTAGCTGGTCAGCAAAGGTAATTTCTTGCATTGCCAAGGTGTCTCTACTCGAATGAGAATTTCAAATTCCCGGTAATTTCCCAGTTATCTCCCGGTTAATTGTTAATTTTTCCCAGTTAATTCAAAAGAGTTAAAAAAATGGAATGATTTCAAACGATTTTAAACCCTTAAACGGCACTACGGGTCTAGATAACCCAGGGAAATTTCGGTTGCTACAGTATTTCCCAGTCAAACGCCAAAACAAAGGGCATAGACTAAAACAAATAATAAAAAACATGATATCAATTTTTTTCAAATAAAAAACACCTTTCAGCACAAATTGATACCTTTTTTAAGCTTACACTATTAAGTTTATTATTGTGTGATAGTGCGTTATTATAAGAGTAAGAAGTTCGATTAAGGTGCAAAAATAGTGAAAATTGAAAAATTTATCTAATTTTGTATAAAAACGTGATTTTTTTAACTTGCACTACCAATTTTAATTTTAAAAACTATTTTAGATTACTTATATCTATTGGTGAACTATTAGCTCTAATTTTGAAAAAGTTTAATAAAAAAATAAATTTTTACAGCCCAAAAATGCATTCTCTAGTTGTAGTAAGCACTCGAGGTTGGAGGTGGGTCCAACTGACCCAGAGTGCCCTTTACGTTCCATACAGGAAGTGTCACGGTTAAGGCTTAAAGGCTTTAAGAAACCTCTATTAGATATTCCTGATTTGGAACCGGGCATTTTGGAAAAGAATTATAATTCTGAGTTAAGACGTCAAAAAATTTTTGGTCACAAGAATCACATTTATAGAAATTACTGTTTCCAAACTAAAAATTATCTTTCTTTATGAAAATTCCCTCTTTCAAGTCACAATTACTTTTCTTACAAAAAATGCTCTTTTCCAACTCAGAATTATACAGTATCTCCCTTATCCTAACATTTTGAAGAGGACAGTTTCTAGATCTGTCAAATTTTTTCATTGCAAACAATTTTCTTTTTTTTTTAACAAATTCTGATTTTGCAGTTTTCAAAATCTTACTGACGAATTATGATCTGTAAAAGGTATTGCATTTGTAAATTCTTTTTTATAAATCAGAATTAAAATGATTTTACAAAATTTACTATTCCATGTCAAAACCTATTTATTCCAAGATAAAATTATAATTCTTTAGAAACTTCCCTTCTCCAAGTTAGATTTCTATTTATCTATACTTTTTTTAATTACAATTTACATGTATAGTAACTGCCTTGTTCTAAAATTTGGAAGAGGGAAGCCTCAAATTCTGACGTGGAACAAGGATTTTTTTTATAAATGCTCTCCTTCTCAATCTGAATAAAAAATTCTTATTAACAATTCCAGTTCCATGTCAAAAACTCCATGTGCCAAAGTCAAAATTATATGATTCGTTTATTTAATTCTCTTTCCGAAAGTAAGCAATTTAATTCAGCACGGAAGCTCCCTGTCCTAAACTCAAAATTATACCCAAGTCAGAATAATTGTCATTCATCACGGAATTTTTTAAATACTGAACAAAATGCACTGTCACATCTCAGTTTTCCCATTTTCTGGCCAGTTAGATACTCTGATTACTTTCTTGTTGTGAATTTTAAACGTAAATCTTCGATTAATATTAGAAAATCGCAATTTGTTTACCCTCTTAATTTTTTTTCGTGTAAAATAATAAATGTTGGCTTTATAACATAACATAATACACGACCTGGAATTCACTGCTAAAGTAAAAAAAAGCTATAATAATTAAACCATCAACAGGAGTTATCATGTATTGAAATCTTCTGAACATTCCATGAAAATTTTATTCAAAAAAATTTATATTCGAAGTTATATATAATCGAAGTTTGATCCATATGCACACATTCGATTAGGCAATTAGGAATCGAAATTTTTGTTCCTTAATGATTGAATGGAAAAAAATGCCTTGAAGCCCACATCATATGGAAATCTTTGTTTCGACATTACAGAGTATAATAAAAAAAAATAATTTGACTTTTTAATTGTTTTTGAAAACATCTACACGTCTTTCAATTTTTTTTGCACCTTATTGAAGAAGAATTTATTTATTTGAAACTTGTATTTAATACTTTTTCCATTTTTCTGACAGGTTAATAATATTTGTAATGAAGTTTTTGAAATAATCTTATGGTTTTATTCATAGTTATAGCGAGGCTGCACCGTTCTATAACCATAATTTTCTTATTTTTTCGTTTCTTGGCACAACAATATCAATATATTATTTTAAAATCGTAGGTTCCCGAATATTAGAAAAAATCATTTCTATCAAATTTATTAATTTTTTTATTAAAACCACAGTTTGCTTTCAGAAACATGGCATGTACCTTTGGCAATAATACACAAAAACGGCCTCTTCGAATATTTTTTATGTCTATTTTGCATTCTAAAAGAAACAAACCTGACTGGTAAAAAATTTCGAAAACTTTACTACAACCGCAAAAGAAAAAAAAATATTTTATACATAATTACCCTAATTGTCGGTAATATGAAATGTCAGTAATAAAGTTGATCAAACTGCCTAACGTGTGAGGAAAAAAAATACAACAAAACAGTCAAATAGAGTAAACAATAACGTTCAATACATGTCAAGAACAAAAACAATTATCTGGCACAACTGCTTTTGTAGTTACGAAACTTCTGAAACACACTATTTGCGCAAAGAGGGTGAGCGACTGAGGGTAGTCTCTGAATAAGCGCAATATTCTGCTTTGGCACGAGTCCAATAGTAATAGGCGCAGATATAATACTCGAATAGAGAGTGAAGTAAATCGACGTTTTGCGCGCTTGGATGATAAAACGTGCCTTCTCGTCCTCCTACGATAACGATTCGTTGCGCAGTGGTCGATTCAAGTCTACAGTTTCTTTTCTTATTCATTTTTCTTTTTCCTTTACCTCATTTTTTTTCACTTTCTTTCGTCTTCCATCCGCGTGCGAAATGCCCACGCGATATCGCGCGTCGATCTGAGAAATGGATGAGCCGTAGCGAGGTTAATAGAGTACGTGTAAGGTAAGCGAAGGCACTCGCTTACAACAGCATCGCGGGTTAGGGTAGTATTTTCGAGCGAGCATAGATAGCATCCTGAAAGATTTAGAGGGTCAGCGCTGCAATTAGCGATGTTTAGAAGCGAATTATGAGGTCGTATATCTCTAGCTTTCTTTTCCCCTTTCCTCCTACTCGCATTTTATTATGACTGGGCCTTGCCATCGGCCACCTCGACCTACCGGTGTGCAGTTAACTATTTTGTATTTTTTTTATCCCAAAAAAATGCTCCGAGTCAGAGCAATGTATTTCTTTATTTTCCGCAAGGAATTTTTACTTGCTTGCTTGGGTTCTATTTTCGTTATTCGAACATTAATTTGCATAAATCGCTTACTAGTATTTAAGTAATAATTATTTATCATAGCCATTATATACGTATGATGGAACTATGTGTGGAGATTTCATGTTCCGTCCTTAATATAAAATTAGGTTAATCTATTTTAATATTTTTCTATTCTACTCTTCGACTCATCGAACAGTAGGTTTTAGACGAGGGGCTATTTACTATTGCAATCTGGTGTACATACTCTCTGCAATCTTATGAAATCTCTTGCAATCCCATGGAATCCCTTGTAATTTTCCCTTGTGAGGAAATATCATAAAAAAATTTCGCATACAAAAATAATGTTAAAAAATTTAAAGAATTGAAGCAAAAACTAGAGAAACCACAAATAAATTACAGAATTTTAAAAGAGTTGAAAGTATAATTATTATTCAAGTAATTCTAAAGTATTGCATCTGTTTTCGAGCGATTAAATATATTTCCAGGGGTTTTAAGGAGTTTCATGAGATTTCGAAACATTTTAGAGGATTTTAGAGAAGTTCAAAGATTTTCAAACATTTCCTCCAATGTTTCAGGATTCCAAAGGATTTTAAGAGGTTTACAACATTTTAGGCGATTGTAAATTATTTCTATACGTATCTTAAAGAATTTGGATTTTTTACGGCAAGTTTTAAATCGTTTTTGAGGGTTTACAAAGGATTTGAAGAAATTCAAATAATTGTAATGAACAAGTCTAATTTAATTTATATTCAAGGGATTTAAAATGATTTTCAGAGAATGGAATTTTAAGGGATTCTAAGTGATTACAAATATCTCAAAGGATTTAAGGTATTTCAAGGCACCTCAAACAATTTATTAATAATAAAAAATAATAATTAAAAGAATAATTAAGTTCACAGTCTTTAGCGATTTTAACATTTTCCATTGAACTTTAATGAATAAATTACATTTTATTTTAAGGAATTTCTAGGGATATTACTAATTTCAAGGTGTATAAAGAAATTTAAAAAATTAAATTTTTTCAAAAATATTGTAAGCTATTTTAAAAGATTTTAAAAATTTAAAAATTGTCATTGCCTGTCAAAAAATGCCACAAGTTTTAAGGAATTTTATAGAACCTCCAATTATTTTTAAGATTTTAGGGGACTTTATGAAATTCAAGGAATTTGAACAGATTTTTAGAGAACTTTATGAAATAGATTTTATGAATTTTATTTTCAAAGGATTTTAAATTATTTCTACAGATTTAAAGATATTATAAAAGATTTTATTAAAGTTTTATAGAAATTTCATAGGAATTTCAATTGTCTTCTGTCTAAAATTTATTTGTGCGGAATAGTTATTTTTGTTTACTTTCATATTTGAGATTATCGGTGATCTGAAATAAATTGATCGTTTGTAGTTTTTCGACATTTTGCATTAATTCTTCATATATTTTTCTATCAATTATTTTAATGATAATTGTCTTATCATCGTTTTCTGCCAAATGATTTTCTATATTCATTTTATTATAATTGCGAAAAAATATAGAAAAATCATTATCGGTCTATAAAAATTTGCCTATAATATTCTCCAATATACTCCTCGGTGTTAGAAAATGAAAAATATTTTTGATTATCACCAAGGTATTGAAAATTCCATTCGAGAAGTTGTTGAGAAGAATCTGAAACATATAAATGAATAAGAATATAAGTTATTTAATAATAAAATCTTCATGAAAAGAACAGAATTAAAGAAATTTTAGAAAAAAAATATTTCCATCATTCAATGAATGTTCACAACATTAGCAACTGGAGGTTTTGTAAGGTTCCTCTGTGTTTCGTAGATTGATTTTTTGTGCCTTTCTCAAGTAGCCCCGTTTATTTGTATCTTTAAGAGCGCGGTTTATTTTCTAAGGAGCTTCTCTATCCAACAATCACGTTTCTCTCGTGGTGTATTGTGCCATTTACACGAGGGTAAAAATATATGGGAAGAAAGGTAAGGGCTGGATGTTGTTCAGAAGGGTGGCAAAAATGGCTTGCTTCCTTTTTTCATTACCGACAAAAATCCACGTTTAGAGTTTCGATCAAAATTGGATGACTTCATAGGGTTTATATTTCTCTCGTAAAAGTCGTCGTATCAGCAGGAGGCAAGCGCAGAAAAGGATATGAAACTGGATTCGCGGACGGTTTATGCTGATAATTACTGTGCCTACAGGCGCCTATGCGAAAAGAATAAACATTTCACCTAATGCGAGTGCTGGCTTCCTCATTAGCGCCTATGTCGATTGTCCTGGCCCTCGGTGGAGCACAGAAACTCGCTGAGAATTCTCTCCAGTCTTGGAAAAGCGATTATTTGTCGCCGTTGACTCGGCATTACCAGCTTCTATAAAGCTGTCGCCAGCGTTGATTCTTCTTCCTCTTCTTAAGGCTCCTCTTGTCTCCAGACGGAAGGCCAGCTAAAAGCTGATTTGCAAAACTCGAGTTTCATCCCCGACCCAATCGATTGTTAACCTCGCCTTTAATCCCACGAATAGACATTGAAAGAGCGGAAGAAGGAAAACAGGAAAGGCAAGGACTTTTCTTTAACGATTTTAATTGTTCTCCGCGCTAAATGATATTGTCGACAATAAAGTCACTTCCGTAATAACAGTCCCTAATAGAAAATACAAACGTGAGCTTCTATATTTCAGTAATTTGTATTATATTCTTTAGGGGTGTTTGTTTCATAATATAGGGTGGATGGAAAATAACACATGTTTAGGGTCTATTTAATGAAATATGAGAAGATAATCAGATGTTTTATCGGAATAGTATATCAAAAGGCCAATCACTGTGTTATTTTATTTTAGTGGTTTTTGTTTAGAAATGAGCAATTTAAATATAACTTAAATTACCACTCGGTAAAATGTCACCAATATTGTATTAAGTTAGGGAATCTAAAAATTATTAATAAAGATCAATATTTTAGTTTTAAAGAGGCTTAATCATTAAAAGTCTGTCCGCAAAGTTTTTTTTTAACTCGGTTACATCCATATTTTAGGAA
>NC_046659.1:100826947-100832377 GCF_010883055.1 Belonocnema kinseyi | reverse complement strand
AAATGCGGATACAATGCCAAATAAAGGTATATCTTTCGGTACAAGGAAACTCTTTTATAGGTTGTGTGTTTCGCTACGCATTCAGATTTCAGCTTCAGCTTTCTCGCTCAAACTGCCAAAGTCGATCGAAATACAAGTGAAAATTGATGGGAGAAAGGACTATTTTATTGAAGGTTATCAATAATCATTTTCCTACGATCTTCTTTTAAACGTGCAACGAACAATAACAGTTGTTTTTAACTTTATAAGGTGCTATTCATTGATCATAAAGGGTCGTCGAGGTTCGGCAATAGGTCAATCAACGCAATTCGTAAGCGAAAAAAATTACAAAAAAAAACAGTAAATAATTTTCTTTAAAAATTTAAAACCGGTATTGGTAGGTTATGGCAGGTCATGGAAGGTTTTTCAAAAGGACAACCCATGTGTCTCGAAAACATAAATACATCATATACACTGTTGTTGCATTGCCAATATTAAAAATATTTTCTTCATATAAACAAGAAAAGAAGGATATTTTGAAAAATTATTAATTGGTATTGCCACATCATAAGAGGATATGAAAGGTTTATCAATTGGCGATTCGACGCGGAAAATACATCAGATATAGTACTGTAGTACTCATAATATCAAGAAAGTTCTTCTCCAATAAAAAGAATAATCAATATTTCAAACTTTATAAATCGGCCATAAAAGGTATCCACAATAGATCGATCGGTGCATCTGGAAGACGCGAACAAATAAATCACATATGCCATATAGCATCATTTTTGTAATTTAAATATGAAAAAAAATTTCTCGTAAAAACTGGTAGAAAATCTTATCAGACCTGAAAATCTATTGAAGCAACAATTCCTCCGTTTCATGGCCACTACTCTGTTACTTTTCAAGGTATGGTATAATCATAAAAACTTACACATATACGGATATGTAAAGAAATTTCATTTTCGAGTTCCTGGGGTCTAATCATATCGAAATATGTTAGAAAACGTAGATTTGAAATATAGGTCATTATAAAACTCCATCTATAATGAAGCAATACAATAGTTTTACCTTTAAATTGAAAGAGCAATCCTTTTAAAATGCTTCAAACAGTGCACAACAATGCCCAGCTAATAATAAGAATTTTTGTGTAGCAGAACAGTTATACACAGAAGTTTTGATTGAACAACCGGTTTAATATATATCAGAAAGAGAGTTCAATAAAGCACGGCATCATTGAAATTGCGTTAGGTCAAAAATTCGCTATCGCATCTATGCGTTATAATTCGATTCCATGAATAATGAATAATGGACGGGAATTAAATATTAATTAACAAATAATATTTAAAATAACTGTGTTGAAACTGGATTGATAATAAAAATGAACAAAGAAGATCTGTCTCATTACACAGGAGCATCAATCATTAAAACTTAAAAGGGCAATATTGATGTTATTTCAGGATTAAAAAGCTTTGAGTCTTAACTAATGAACATGTTACAGAGAAAAGCCGCAATTTCAATCAAAGTCCTGTAGACACCCGTACTGTTTTCACTGAAGGTAAAACAATTAGTAACCTGAGATTATAAGCAAATTTTCCTGAATAAAAAACACTGGGCAAGAATTTTTCTTTTTCTGAAGGCAGAACCCTAAGGGAAACATTTTCACGTCTTCTTTTTTTTACTTATACTTGGGTCACAAGAAAGTTTATTATTCTTCTCCTTTATGTAGACACAATGTAGTATTATAACTTCATTTTGTTTCTGTGAAGCGCGAATCTTCTAGTTTCGAGATTAAGTCTTCCTGAGTCCTGGGGGATTTTCGAATAATTTTTCAGCAAAGTAAAGTTTTATATCTTTGACAATCGCGAAGGCGATTATAAAAGAGATAAGAAAACGAGAAAGCGGGTAACCTGTATAATGTACCAACGAGGTTAGTTAAAGAACTTTGCCGGTGTTCGAACACAGGATTTACTGTCAGCTTACTGAGATATAATGAGAAGACGACCCTTTTAACGATCGACTTTTGTAACAATCGAGGAGATTGTAAAGCAGCGGGTACCCCTGACTGACGATGAGATTGCCTTCTCGTTAAATTTCACTTTATTAAATTTGCAAAGTGTCTTCTCTTTGCACAATATGCTCCATCTTTTCTGTTAGTGCTCTCATCGCTCTAGTTATTAACCCAGATCTTATCTAAATATAATACTCACAATGGGTGACTGAGACAACTGAAGAGTCCCTTCGCAAAGTGTACATTCATGAAGGTGCGTAAAGTGCGAATGAAGTTGGGAAAATTAAAATCGTGCACTAAGTACAAATGTCTTTAAATTGACCAAAATTAGCAGAAACTTCTAAACGACTTTTTAAAGATATTTTTAAGGCGTTCTGAATTAAGTGAAAAAATTAGGTGCCTAACATTTTTCGAAGAATTTCAAATTGAAAGGACCAATAATTAAATCAAAATTAAACAATTTTTTATTAATATTTAGAATTTATCATTCAAATTTGTAGAAATAAAAGCATTACGAGTTAAAGAGTTTGGGAGCACTCAGGCATCAATGACAATAAAAAAAGAATTTCAAAATTTACATATGAGCAATTTTTTGTTTTATTACAAACTTTTGAGGAGTTGACGACTCGTGAAGTCCGGTGTACTTTTTAAATGAAATTTTCTGAAATCTTCTCAAATATTTAAAATTTCCTAAAATGTATGAACTGATTTAAATTATGAATTTACATGAAGTTATTTGAACTCACTTGAATTTCTTTTAAAACTCCTGAAGTCGGTTGATATAATGGGCCGATAAAAATCTTGTAATTTGAAAACAGCCTATGACGTAAAAATTCCATTTTGGGTCCCTTATAAACTATCTATTTGCAACAAATCGGTCATTATCCTGACGTTCCACGGAGGGAAAATAAGATTTTAAAATTTATATTTCTTAGTTTCACAAAAATTTCGGATTTTTTTTTCTTATACTACACATAATACTCTAGTTTTAAAAAATGTTGTGAGATTAAAATATTTTCGAATTTTATGAGACAAAATCTCATTTTTAGAAGCCTCAAATAACTGAAATGAGTTTTAAAAGCTTTTTAAGCTATCCTAAACTTTTTTTTGAGTTTATAGAGATGTTATTGTACTCAAAATTTACCTGAACAAAAAAGTGAGAAGATTTTAGCCATAAAAATGGCCTGACACTGAATTAATTGCTGAAATTTTCGCAATTTTTCTTTTAGGTAAATATGAGTGCGCAAAAGATACCTCATGGTTAAAAAATTTTAAGATTGTGTGCGAAGCTTTTAAAAATTAGTTTAGTTTCTTTAGGTTTATAGAAATAAAATTGTGTTCTGAGAAAACTAAAAATAATGCAATCTTAGAAGATTTTGAAAATTGGGCATATTATATACATAGTGTGTGAGAAAAATTATTATTAGCAATTTTGAGGAAATTGCGAGAATTAGAAATTATTCAAACTTATTGTTTGCTTAGTACAAACTCAGGGTATTAATTGATCTATTTCAATTTTTGAACAGGTTATAAGGGACCCAAAAAGAAACTTTTTTTTATTAGTGAGCAGTGCGACGAACAGGCACTTCATTACATTAATGAAGTATCGTGAATTTGGTGAAATTTTCTGAAGTCAGTGAATTCCCTAAACATTTTATGAAAATGTTGAAATCTCCAGAAATCAGTGATACCTTTCGACATATCTGGAATCCCTTAAACCCACTAGAATTTTTTTGAATACTCCTGAAATATATGAAGTTATTTGAATAAACATTAGATCACATCTATTCATATGAAATCACTTGAAGTTAAATGAAATCAATGGAATTCTTTTAAAATCACCTGAGGCCAGTCAAATCTTCTGAAGTTATTGAAATATTCTGAAACATTTTGAATTCTGAAGTACGCGTGAATCAGATCGATGTAGATGTCAACCCGTTTTTAAAATTTAATTTATATGTTCGAATACGAATATACACATTTAGTTATTTCTTAAATAGGCAATGTATTTAAATTTTCTTAAATTTACGGTATTATGGTATGAAGAAACAAGTTTCGGAAAATATTTTAATATTCTTTCATTAATAGCTTATACTTAATAATGTTTGTAAATTTGAAAATAAATTAATTCAATCATTAGCAAATTGAATAATAATACATATGTTTGTCTTGCTTACAACGATTCAATAACCGGGCGGCATTGAGAGGTAACACTTTTTTTAAACATGTGCCTAGCAACAGAACCAGTCGATGAACCAATTAACGCGTGGTTCGCATTGTGGTATTACGCTGGTTATACGTCGGGTATGATCATCGGTGATCATATACAATAGCTTTCAAAGTGGCTATGCAAATTAACACGCGGTGGCCTATCGAAGCCAGTGCTGGAAGCGCAGAAAGAGACACGGCTTGGCGCTTCATTTGGTCTCCCCGTCTCGTTTTCGCTCAATTAACAAATAAGATTTTTCTCTCATGGGGTGGGGGGGGGGGGCAAATTTATGCATGCGTAGAATAAGATATTAATAATAATGCCTGTGGATCAGTTTCAGCGATACACGGATCGCTTGCACGCACTGAATCGGACCTCACGCAAAAGTTGCTCAACCTCCCTTCTAATACTCTCTTCATATTCTTTCTCCTTTCTCTCGCCCTTTTCTCTTTTTAAAATCCCCACTGGTCTTCCTTTTGCAAGCTTGAATCACAAATTCCGTATACGCTCTCGTATCTGCGACGTCATCTTTTTCTATAGCCGTTATTTGGGCAAAGAACTTTGCCAATAACTCACCTTCTGCAGGGTACGTGTTTTACACGAAGACTACACTTATGTTACAAGACATTTTTAAGAAATTTGTGAACCTGCAGGAATTCATATTTGAGCTTGTGTAAGTGTCATTAATTTCTTTAGTGTCGCAGCCATTGAAAAATGTCGTGAACAAAAGTCACTGGTAAAAGTTTAAGAATCGAGAGAAGTTGGACTACGAAAATACAAGTTTAAGAGGCATCTGAATTAGTCAGGCTTTCTATGCTAATTTTCATGAAATTGTTCCAAACTTTTCGATATCAGTTTTCCTCCTTCTGAAATCTTCTGCTTGCCCCTTGTTTCACAGGATTAACAATTAATCCAATTCCAGGAGGTTACAATTGTTAGAGATAAAAATCATTTCGAAATGGTTGGATATATTTCAGTAGATTTTAGTTCTTAAGAAATTGGTGCGATGACAGGGGAAATAGCCTATATCTTATTTATTTTAGGATCTTCGTTTTACAGGTTCTCTTCTGTAAACAGAAGCACGTAGTCGTCGTTTCGTACTTCCTCCGATACCAGAACGTGTTGTAAAGCTCTAAACTGGTTCAGTAAGCAGGACACTAACCATACTGCAAAAGCTTGGACCATGTCCAGTTAACTACGCAGCGAACAGAACGAATTTTAATTAACTCAT
>NC_046659.1:100806108-100826847 GCF_010883055.1 Belonocnema kinseyi | reverse complement strand
TATGTGCGTGTGTTGTGTAGCTAAGTACACCCAGAAAAAAGTCCTTATTAAATTTAAAGGAAAAAAAATTTTTTTTGACTAGGTTCTTTTGATTCAACATAAAAATATGTTTATATCAAAAGAAAATTGATTTAATTTTAATAAATGACGTCGCATAGTTTTTTTAATTTAAAGAAATTATTTGTTTGATTTAAAACAACATTCTTTTAATTCAAAACAGTTACTAGGAACAATGAAAGAAATAATTTCTTTAGAGTCCGCAATTTGAAATAAGCAAATTATTTCTTTGAATCAACGAAAGATTGTCTTAATCCACACTGCTAATGTGCCACGAAATCGCGCAGAACAAATCTTTATTATTTTACGTTACCTCGTCTTTCGAAATACGTGTTGTCAAATTTTTGTGAAGACGCGGAGGCAGACAGCTCTTTATCTTTTTACTTTAAATTTTCGTGAAGAATTGTAAATTAGGAAAGAATAAAATTAATTTACATAGAAAAAATATTAAAATAAACTTTATTCCTCAGGTGAACAAATAGACCATGCAAGTTTCTTGAAACTCGAGTTGTCGAAACCGATTATTGAAAAAATATTTTCATGCGAAGAAAAACTTTACTTTTAAACCAGAAAAAATGAATTTTCAATAAAGAAGTTAATTTTTAACTGAGAAAGATGAATTTACAAACAATTTGTTGATCTTACAGACAGAGGAAATGAATTTAAAGAAAGTGCATTTCCACTAAAAAATTGAATTTTCAACCAATAAAGATGAACCGAACTTCAGCCGAACTGTTGAAATTTCAAACAAAAAATATTACTTCTAACAAAAATAGTTGCATGTGTAACCAAGTAGTTAAATTTTGAAACCAAAAAGACGAATCTTTTAGAAGTCAGTAAAATTGTCGACTCCAAAATATGATTTTACTACTAAAAGATTAACTTTTAATGTAAGATGAGGAATGCTTATAAAAAATTTATATTTTCGACAGTAAAAGATTACTTTTAAACAAAGTAGTTGAATTTTCCACAAAATATTTAAACATTCAACCCAATAGTAGAATCTGCAACCAAAAGAGATGAATTTTGAAACCAAAATATAATGTTTCAAATAAAAAGAATTAACTTGCCACCAAAAAAGTTGACATTTTCAGAAAACAGTCGAATTTTCAACAAAGTAATGAACTTTTTCACCGAATTGTTGAGTTTCTAACAAAAAATGATGAATTCTCGATCAAAAATATAATAATAAATTTTTCAAGTAAAAGGAATTAAATTCCAATCAATAAAATATAAATTTTCAAACAAAAAGATGACTGTTCTACAAAAACATAAATTTTTAATCCCAAAGGACGAGTACTCTATCCAAAAAGAAGAACACTAAAAAATGTCTGGTTAAATATGCCCTTACTTTTTTTCTGGTTAGAGTAACCAGAAATCTGCTTGAATTGACCAGATTTTCTGTAAATTCAACCAGAATGCTGGTTAATTTAATCAGAATTCTGTTTACTCTAACCAGAAAAAATAGTAAGGCAATATTTTACCAGAGTTCTGCTAGATTTAACCAGACAGTTTTTTGGGTGAATGTTAAACAAAACAGTTGGATTTGCGATCAAAAAATATGGCTAACAAAATATTTGAATTTCCAACATAATAATTAAACTGCTCACCAAATAGTAACATTCTTAACAAAAAGAACGGAATTCTGAACCCAAAATACAATTTTTTAAATAAAAAGAATTAATTCAGTTTTTATTTAGGTACAAAAAACGAGAAAGAGCAATTTTCTAGAAGACAGCAGAAAAAAAAGGTGTTCTTCTATTGATCATTGTTTAGGAGAAATTTGCGTTTTTGTGATTTAGTGTAGGATTTAAAATATAGAGCACAATTAGAAAAAAACTTTTTTTAAAGATCGAAAAAATATTTATAGCAAACGTAAAAAAAAGTCTGAAAGAATTCTCGGCTTTTTCCCAGTCCGTAAAATTCCAGGCTAATTTACCCTATTTTTTAAACTGGGAGATGAACCTTTTCAAACCTACAACATGAGAAAGCAAGCATCGAAATAATCTTTTTTTCTCTTGCTCTTAAAAAACGCGAGGAGAATCTCTACAGGTGCAGCAATTGTTACAGCTACCTTGTTCGCCAGTTATTTCTCTCGACGCGCAATACTTTTACTCTTACAAACAAAACGAGATCTCTTTTTTCACAAGTGCTAATTCCAGTTTCTTTATTTTCATTCGATTCGGTCCGCGGGTTTCCGTTCCTCATATGCGTTGTCTTTGAAACCACCCTGGTACGACAGAAGCACAGAAATATAAATCAGTTTGGAATTCGCGACGCCACGGGTGTAACAATGCATGAACCTTCTCGAGGATCCGATGAGTTTTCGCCGACATTCGAACCGTGAAGCACATCCTTTACCGCTTTGGATCACTCGCCATCTACGACATCGAATCGAATTGCAGACCTTAATTTACGATGCACATAGAACCTACTTTGGCATGCAAAGGAGTCCAAGGCAAAGAGGTTCGTCTCTTTGAATTGCATTCGAACTCCTGCATCTACAGGCTACCTATATCAGTGAATTGAGAAAGCGATCTTTAATAAGCTTCAGAAAAAATTGATCGAACTTTCTTTTTTAGCCGTTAATACACATACATGAGTCTTCAAATTTCGCACTTTAATCAACAACTGAATCAAGTTAATGAGTATTACTCGTAATGAAAACGATCACACGGATTCAAAAGTAATTTCTTTAACAAGAAAGACGCCACTTGCAGACACCTGACTGTTAAATTACACAATTCCAGGGTGCCCAGCGAAATTCCGTTTTCAAATTACCGGATTACCCGAATAGGAATGAATGTTTTTACCGGTTTCGCTCTTATGATATATACATGTATGTGTCTTAATTTCGCACGTCATTATTAGTTTAAAAAGGCACTAACAGGTACTAAAAAAGCTGACAAAATTAATATTCTTTCGTCAGGATCAAAATAATTTTACCATGAGGACCACTGGACCAGTTTAGGAAAAGTTTTAAAGAAAATAACAAGTATTATTGGGCGCAGAAATTTTCTATCTTTCATATTAATTTAATAAACAATTTATTGGTTTTCTTATCAAAATTAGATAATATTATGCAACTTACAAAAACCAAGTAGTCCCGTACTTCTTTCCGGTATTAAATATTTTAAAAAATGGTAATAAAAAAGCTAATTACACTACAAAAATTTAATTTTTATTTTATTAAATTTTTTTTCATTTCGTTTATTTTTCTTAAACTTACGAAAAACATGTTTAATACGAAATATTCGTAGGAAAAAATATGTTTAGATTGGAAAAGCTTCACCCGCCGATTACAAATATTATACACATTACTCAAATCAATACTAACATAGACCAAGAGTGGAATTTGAAGAAAAAAATTCGAATTAGAAATTTGTCAGGAAAAAGCTGTTTCATAAAACATGAAAACAATTTATTGAAAAAATTCAGTTTTCCGAAATTTTTTATTTTTATACGCTAAAACTAATCACTTTAAAACAGGATCGCCGCTTGACCCGGTTTTTAAGACCGGGACAAACTGGACATTTACTTTACAAGAAGAATCAAGATCTGTTTAAAAATATATTCAAAGTAATAGATTAATAATTAAATGCGCCTACTGCGTTTCGAATCCTCTGTTTAAATATTGTTTCAGTAAAAAATATCCAATTTTTAAGTCATGAAATCGGAATTTTTTTTACAATTGAAAACGGACATTTCTTAAATATTTAACAATATTTGAATATTTATTTAAAATGAAAAATCATAAATCATATATGCAAAAGTAAACAATTCGAAACTAAACGATTTTGAATCGTTAGGATTTCAGAATAAAAAGTTTGAAGGTTAGAATATTAATTCTTTCATTTTGTAGAATTTTTAATTTGTAAGTAAAATTTTTATATTTTAAGATATCAATAATAATTGAACAAATAATAATGACTTTAAATGACTTAAAATCAAAACAATTCAACTTTTAATTTAAAAAAGGTTTAGTTTTGAATGAATTATAAAATCGTTAAGTTTTTAATGTTTCTAACTTTAAGTTGCTGCAAAATTATCAAATTTTTAATATTAAGAAATGTATTGATTCAATCGTCAATTTAGACAATTAAAATAATGTTTTATCCAAAAATATGTCAAATGTTAAATTTATAAAAGTTTCATATTTCTAATTTTGCCGTTCAACTACATTTAATGAAGAATTGTGCATAATGTTGAGAGCTTTTATATTATATGTGCAAATTCTTGAATGTTGATATTTAAAAATTTTCATGCTTCAATATTAACGTTTTAAAATTCTAGAGACATCCACTATGAGTGCTTTAATTTGTAGGTTATTTTTGATTTGCTTATTGCAAATTAACAAGTTCTTAGCTTTAGGAATTCGAATTTTTAAATTTGAATGATCGCGAAAATTTTTTTGTGATCAGAGAATAAATGGGGAAAATAAAAGAATTTTTCTCTTCTACTGCATCAGAACGTTGTAAAAATTGAGGACCATACGGAGAAAAAGATATCGCACAATGATATTGCAAAACCTCTATATTGAAATAAAGAGCAATATGATATCGTACAAGCAGGTTCCGGAGCTATGTACGATTTTATAATGCACTAACATCGCTTGAGCACTACTAGAACCCTCGTATATATAATAGAATAAAATAATAATATAATGTAAAATCTTGCAATGTACGATATCACAATTTTACGCCATTACACTGCGATAATTGCGATATATAGCGCAGTAATTACGGTATATATATATCGCAATGCATGCGATATTGTTTTCTCCGTGCATAAGGTCGTGTCCATAAATAGCAAATTAATCGAAAAAATAGCAAAAATAAGGCAGAAAAAGCAGCCCAAGAAACTTCTCGGAATAATAGACAAACTTATTTAGTAAATTTTAGATTTACCAGCTTCTGCTTGAGTGATAATAAATCGAAAACATTCAACTTGTCAAGCGTTTTTACGATCCAATCGCATGATTTTCTAATAATTACAATTTTACGCATAAAATAAAATTTTCTAATTTAATTTTACTACTATAGATTTCCCGGATTTTCTCATGAACTCCAAGTACTTTCCCCTATTTTTTAAGGTGCACAACATTTTGTTGCAAATTCCTGGATATCCCGGGTCGCAAGACATCCCGCAATTCGTACTTTTATTGCAAAATGAAAAATACTATTGTAAATATCCTCCAGAACAATAGAGACACCAATTGCACCAGTTCGCGAGCAATGATTTAATCTCAAAATGAGGTCAGTCAAGCCGCACTGGACGTGAAAGAATATGACTTACACATTCGTGTTTGTCTGTGAATAAACAGTCGCGATTTTTTTTAACTGCAAAATTAACTCCTCACTGTGCGTTTATTGCGCGAGACCCTGATTCCGGTATGACGAGAGTAATGTGCGAAAACATTTGCATCTTTGGACCATCCAATGTCGTCCGAGTAGATTTACTAGAGTCGAGAAAATAATGTGCTGTTCAAGAGCGACGGAATAGTAGTGGATTTAGGATTAAAAGCACGTCGCCTCCATGATGCATAAATTAAGTAACACGACCTTTCTGGCCATCAAAATTGTTATAAACAGACAAGAAATGCTCTTTAGTTGAGCGTGACGATTTTTTTACCAGTCCACTCGGTCAAATATATCGAAATAGCTTAAATCGACCTTCCCACCTGACCAAGTTTGCCACAAAATTGCACATTCAGATGTCGGGAATTTCAGATTCTAAGTTGGTCACAAAGGTCTAAATTTTGAAATCACTAGGTTGGTAAATAAATTTTAAAAAAGAAGCATATGTCAAAAAAAATAGAAATAAATAATTGAAACTTTTTATTATAACAAATCCCCACCCCAAATTTGAAAGTTTCAACGAAAAAGAAATTTTATTTATTTTTCTTTAGATAGCTCAATATTCATACTCGCCCCGAATCTTTAAAAAAATTCAGCATAAATTATTACACTGAGAAAACTATATCGCACAAATTACAATATATATCGTAATTCCTGCGCTATATATCGTAATTATCGCATAATAATAGCGCAAAATCGTAATATCGTACATTGCAAGTTTTTACATTATATACCGCATAATTGTGCAATCTATAACGTAAGAAATGGGGATTCCTATCCGTCAGTTACATTTTTGCGCTTTTGCTAAATTGTATTAAGTAAGTTCTAAATTGTCTACAATAATGTGATTTATTTCGGAGGAAATATATCAGTAAGTATATATTTTTTTGTTTTTTCTGTCGTAGATTCTACATGTTTTACTAAAATTTGCTCACTTCAGCGCGACGCAGTCGACGAGTTCAGAATTATTTTCCTAACCTCAATGAAACTTTCGCCGAAATACGTTTAATCATTAACAGTTGCAGGTTTTACCTGCAGCAAATTTTTAATTTTCTCTGGGATTGTTTTAAATCTAGAGTTCCAATTTATAGCTTGAACTGACTCATACTCTGCCTTTTTCCCATTGCTGCTAAGGACGCCGTAGCAGACGACAGCAACAAAATTTAACTTCATTTTTGTCTGTGATATTAGTGCATTATAATATCGTACAAAGCTCCGGGACCTGATTGTACGTTATCATATTGCGCTTTCTTGCAATATAGAGGTTTTGCGATATCATTGTGCGATATCTTTTTCTCTGTGTAGTTTTCAGATTTTCAAGTATTTTTTAACTAATTTTAAATTGCTTGAAAAATTATTATTTGATGATAAGTGTGGGATTATATTGATCTTCTCATTTTCCCTGTAATTCATAAAAATTTAATCAATTTTGGGATTAAGAACACAGGTAACCCATGTTAAGAGTAGGTTCTTTCTTTTTTTAGACGTTACATCCCCACACGGTCTGGCGTTGAGTAATGTTTAAATGAAAGTTTCAAGTGAATAGGATTTTTTATTGTTCATGGTAATATCGGTAATATTAGTTAATGGTACTTTATGATGATAAGCACAAAAATTTACTTTCTTCAAAAAGGGCCCAACCGATCATTTTCGCATTCATCTTAAAATGTTCACGAGATGCCATATTACCAGAAACAATAAAAAAATTCATTCGCTTTTAACATTCATTTCAACTTGGTTCAGCTTTATCCTGCCCATTGCTTAAAGAATTATTTTCCGAAACTTTAGTTTTCATTAAATTATAAATAAGGTCAATATAAGTTTATAATACATAGGGTCGAAATTAATAAATAAATCATTAAAAAATACTTCCGTGAAGAAATATTTTTAATTTTCTTTATAGTATAGTAGAGTGCCAACGATTTCCAATTATCTGTCATCAAGTGTGACTGTGATACGTGTAAACATCCACTAATTATGATAATATGTTTGTTTGAAACATTTAGTTATTTATAATAATAGTAACAAAAATAAAAAATAAAATTCTTAATTTGGCATGGTTTAGTGATATTGAAAAACTTACTTATTTTAAATTGTACGAATTTTAAATTAATTCATAGATTTTTTTTTTATTTTATACTAAAATGTCTTATTGCGCATAAATTGATTGAAAAATTAAGTTTTTGACCGCTTAAACTAATCTTGAAGTGTTGACACATTTTCGTATTTCAAAATGAAAAAAGAAAACCCAAAAAACAGATAACACACTTTCCCAGAATCTTACTTTTATTCAAACTATCATAATTTATCATTACAAATAATAAAAATGTTTTCAACATAAAAAAACGGACATTCAAGGAAAATATAATATTTTTGGTGAATCCTGAAAAAATCCATAAAATATGCTTAATGTATACATAATTAATAATAATAATTTATACTGTAGGAAAAATTCAAATTAAAAGACCAACTGAGCCAATTATGATTTGGAATATTCTAAAACCATCTCCGTTTCTTTGAAAATAATTGGAAAAAGCAATAAATAATGATAGGAACCTCTTCTACAAATAATAAGAGACATCTTTATGTTGTAATACAAAAGTTGATAACTAATTTGTTTTTCATTCCAAATTTTTTCTTGATCACTATAATCTCTTCATAACACTTACATTTAAGACTACATTAATCCACAAAACCATAGGTTCATTTCTCGCCGGTTGTCAATATACAGGGGCCTGAAGGTTTCAAGCGTTTCTCCACATTCACGTTAGTGTAACTTCTTTTAGAATGATCCGATTGGACTTGTAATATAGTGTTCTGCAAAGATCTTTTCACGCAATTTCAGACTACTATAACGATAAATGAAAAAAATTATTTTTTTGTTTGAAAATCAAAATTGAAATTGATTTTCTAAAAAAAAAAAACACACACATTGAAAAGTTTTTTTTCTATTTCAAAAAATAGCTTTTTTATACTCTTTGAAATCATCTAGAATAGAAAGTGGGCCATCAATTTTTTCTTGGTCAAATTTATATTTTTACACTCATTTTGAATAAAATAAAACGTGTGAGATGAAATACATAACGTAATTTATATAGTGCTGCACAGATGATCATCTCAAAAAGGATAAATATAATTTTACGGCACACTAGACCTGAAAGTATTCGTGCCCGAGCGCTGCGGAAGTTTAACGTGGTACCCTCGAGCGTGAAAATCGAAATAAGAAAAATTTTTGGCCAACTTTTTATTCATCTTATTCATTATTCATCCTAAAAGAAGTTACACTAACGTAAAAGTGAAGAAACGCGTGAAAAAGTGAAAACTTCAGGCTCCTGTATATCGACAACCGATTGATAAATGAACCTATGGTTTGGTGGATTAATGTAGGTCCACTAGGACTATATTCCAGCCAAGTTTCAACTCGATAAAAATATTAATTTTAGGTGGAAACATTTGACGTATTCTGTCCCATTTGTAACATCAATTGTTATTTATCAAAATACACTTCAAAATTATTTTGCTTCAATTAAATCGTTCTGAAAAAAACTATCTGTTAATAATTTACCACAAAAAAATGTGTCACTTAAGAAAAAAGAAAAAACGTAGTAAGATTTTGATTATCATCAATTCATGGGATATTTTAGTATGTTTTTCAAGGTACAATACGAACCTGAAGGAGAAAATGTTCTATCTTTTCGCGTTTTTTAGAAAAACAGTTTCAAAAATTGAAACGAAACAAGAAAAATTGTTGTATGTTTCTGAAACCTTGTGTCAAACAAACTGGAAATGCTAAAAAGTTTCTAATAGCACTAAAAATGAAGCCTGATGCATGTACGATTGCCATATGTTTCCGAGAATTACCTTATTTTTTTTTACATTCTTGCACCTGCACACTATGATTATTTTATTTTTTATATGATACTGAACATTAAACCTTGAACATCTCCGAAAATATCAATGCTAGTTAAGAAACCATAATTATTCCCATGATAATTCATAATCAATTCTAATTTATCGATTTAAATAAAAATATGGAATTTTTTCCAATAACCTCACTAATTGATGGGAGGATGATTACCATTGCCTTTCAGCATACAAAAAGGTTCTTAATTAATTTTTGAACCATCCAATTTCACACTAATGCTCAAACCAAAGGGGGAAGTTACACATCGATTAACAGATTCTTCCAAAAATGCTATGAGTGTAAAATTTGAGAAATTTCGGTAAATTGGTTTTTGGAATTTTCGATCAAAAGAAAATGCCAGCTAGATAGAGTTTTGCTGAGAATTCTTTTCCTCAGTTGATTCACTAGTACTTCACTGCTATCTAGGAAGTCTGTTTCAAACATTTCGACAAAGCAACCACGTAATTTCCTGATCGCCGTTAATCGAACACACGTTTCGTCGACCTCGTTGCTCTGATTGACCGCAACAAACAGACCAATCTGCGAACCACTCTGACCACCTCAATTCGTCTTGTGCCCTATACGTTCCAGATACACTCGTCTTTTGAATCGCTAAATCGGTGTGTCGAACTTCAAGGCCCCCTTCTCGAATTGCTCTTCCGATTGAACACTGAAGAGAAAAGAAGTACCACAAACAGAGTTTTTTACTTCAAGATATTTTTTACACTTAATGAGTTTTTAAATTATTATCCCGTTAGGTATAAAATCAATTTCCCGTTAGATATCGGTATGATCACAGTGAATTCTAAGAAAATTTAATATACAATAATTTTTTAAACAATTACCAATTAGCTTTGAATGAAAATTCACAAAAAAATATAGAATAAAATAAAAACTTCTCACACTCCTCTCTAGCAATATCATAACTGATTTTTCAAGCTCATTGTTGTAGAGTGGCAAAAGTTTTTTTCCATTCTTTTCCTGTCTGAGCTGTTGGAAAATGTGGAAGCGCACCACCACGAGCGAAGGTGAAGGTTAGGATGAATAGGCGCGATAAAGAGAAAAGTTGCTCGAGTAGGAGATGGACAGAGAAATGAAACATAGTGATATTCTCTCGAGAGAAAAATGAGCGTCGGAGCGCTAAGAGAGGTAGGTATTATCACAGGAGAGACCGGACCAGAATTTGTTCAAAAGATGGAAGGCTTTAAAAGATATAAAAATGTCATCTTTTCCCAAAGATTGCAGGAGAAGGACAAAGTCTAGCGTTTACTGAGGTATAAATGAGGTATAAATTATACTCGTTTGAACATAATCCGATAAACGTGCATTAACAAGTTTTCGTCGCGGTTTCTTTATTTTTGCTTTCAAGTACCTCCGTTATCGTTAACTAAATACCAAGGGTTTAACAAACTTGACAGTTAAAAATACTCTGAAAACAGGGGAAATAGGGTGATTTTTCACAAAAATAGAGGAATAAATTATTTAAACGAAAGTAGTGTACAGGTACCATATTAAATTCAATATAAAATGCTTTAGGATTCCCAGTCAAAATATATTGAATTTTTATAGTTGCATTTTCACATAAAAGGTATGATTTTTTAAAACAAATAGTTGAATTTTCAATAACAACCGAAATTAATTTTCGATCATTTACAACCAAATAATTTAACGTTCAAGTAAAAACATACGAATTTTCTGCCTACAAAGATGACTTTTCAAGCAAATGATCGAATTTTCAAACCACAAAATTAAGCTTTAACCAAAAACAGTTGCAATTGTATCCGATAGTTGAAACATAAAGCCAAAAAGATGATAAAAAAACTTTTTTTTCAGAAAGCTCAATTTTAAACGGAAACATTTTTCATCAAAAAAGATGAAATTCCACTCTAAAAGGACGATTTTTTTAATATAAAACGACAGTTACATCGACAACCAAATATTGATATTTAAAGCAAAAGGGACGAATTTTCTAAAAAACAGTTGAATTTTGAACAATAAATTGTATTAATAGTTGAATTTTCAACCAAATAATTGAATTTTTCATCCAAAAGGATTTATTTTCTATCCCAAAAGACCAATTTTTTAACAAAAAACTTACATTTTTCACCAAAAAAGACAACTCTTGAACAAAATAGCCGAATTTACAACAAAACAATAAAAATTTTAACAACATAGTTATATTATACCTAAAAAGATATGTTTTCACGAAATCATTCTAATCGCGCGCTGCACCCGCGGCTCGTTTCGCTCGCAAGTTTGAGTGCACGGTGATTGTGAATTCTCTTTTGTTAAAGCTCCTTCGGCTTTAACAAACACATTCTCATCACGTATCTCGTGCTTCGCACCCGAGTTTCTCCTTGAAATTTAATATCATTCCCATAAATGTATATTATTATGATTCATAATATGCATTGGTATCAAAACAGGCGTAGTGTCATTGTCTTGTTTAAAAACATATGCGCATTTTTAAAACACAGATTTTTATTCAACATTTTATTGCAACTTTTGTCGTTTTTTCATAAACTGAATTTGCTCATTTCCAATGTTATTTGTATGATTTAAATTATAAACATACGGTGTGGGGCTTCAAAGATTTGAAGAAATTTGAAAATATTTTTTGCAATTCAATTCGAATTCACCCTGAATTATTACTAATTTATCCTAAATCCTTTTGAATTCTACTAAATTTACTTCGTTCTATTGATTCGATAGATTTTTGTTTCATTTACCTTGAAGTCTTTAAAACTCACCCTAAATTCGGAGGTATTTTATCAAATTCGTTTGAATTCTCTTTAATTTTTTCCCAAACAATTTTTTAAAATATTATATTTATTTTTGAAGATATTCTCTTAAAACTATTCAACTTCTACGCTTTTCAGTATTTTAAGAATGGTTGCGCATCAGATTCCTCAATTAAGCAAGTCTGCTTTTAATACTTTAAATTAGAATTTGTTTAGTTGCCATGTTTTGAATTTGAACATATATATGAGAAAGAAGCCTGTTTGGATACTGAGGAAAAAAGTTGTCAATTTTTGTAGGCTAAAAGTTAAAAAAACGGCCTGTCATATGAAAAAAATGAGTGAAAAAAATTTTGTAGCTACGTCTTGGAATATACACCTTAATAAACATTTTAATTTGTCTTGTGTCGTTTTTTCAAACATTCAATTTCATTATTTTTAATGTTATTTTTATAAATTAAAACGAGAACCACGCGTTTTATCAAAAAATTATTCCAAAACAATTTTTAGAGTTTTTTGGGTTGAACAGGTTTTGTGAATTCATTCTCTCGTATATTATGTTATTTTAACAAAAATTTAATTTTTGTATTTTTAATGTTATTTCGCACGATTAAAATAGAAACTGTCAGATTAAAAAAAACTATAATTTACCATTTTTTGCTCTACTTTCAAAGAAAAAATGTTTTTTATTTATTTTCTCTTAGCTTGTGTCGTATGTCGAAAAATTTAACTCGTCTATTTTCAATGTTTTTTTTATAAATAAAACAAAAACTATGTATCCTATAATAAACTGATTGACAACAAATTTGTAGATATTTTTTGGGTGCAAAATGTTCGAATTTTTTAATAATACTAATATCCGTATACTGAATTTTTGAATCCTGTAAAAAATGATCTAGAAAATATTCAAAATGCGCTTACTTTTTGAAATTTTATCAAAAATGGCTGGCTAACGAACTTGACCTTTAGTTTAGGACACTTCGTAAAATAGTTTCTTTCGGATTCAGGGGGTCACGAAACGTTAACGTTTGACCAAAACTGGGGGGGGGGGGCAAATTTCACACAAATCTAATACCTTCTCTGATGAGAATGTAAAAAGTGAATTTTCAAACAACAACAAAAAAAGAATTTTCAACAAGATAATTAAATTTGTAATTAAATCAGATAAAGTTATTTTTCAACAAAACTGTCACATTTTCAACCAAAGAGGTGATTTTTTTGATTAAAATGATGAATTTTCAACAACGTAATGAATTTTTAACAAAGGAGTTCAAATTGCCACCAAGTAGATAAATTTTCATTAAAGTAAGAAAGCCATGCCAATTTTTAACTTTAAATAAGAAACAGTTAAGTTTGATCAAAAAATACGAGTATGTAACAAAAATTTAAACATTGATTTTTCCACAAAATAACATTTTAAATTTTAAAAATAAATAAAAAAAAAACTGTTGAATTCAACAGACAAAGACTAACTTTCAAAAAAATAGTTTAAACCTGTACCGAAGCATTAACATTCTTAACCAAACAGTTGTATTTGTAATCATAAAAGATGGAATTTCTAAGAAAAGATATCAATTTTTTAAACTAAAAAGAGAAATTTTCAATCGAAAAAGACGAATTTTGAACATGAAAATATAAAATTTTAATTAGAAAATTAATTGTAAACAAAACAGTTTAATTTTTAGGCCGAAAAACAAATTTTCTACAAAACAGTTGAGTTTTTACACTAAAAATATGAATTTTCAAGCAGATATTTGAGTATTTAACAAAAAACGATTAATATTCAAACCAAAATGGAATAATTAAATTTTCAGTTAAGATAACAATATGCAAAAAAGAAAAAGAATTTTCACCAAAATATTTGCATCTTCAACAAATAAAATGATTGCTTGACAAAGTAGTTGAATAAAAAAAAAGGATTAAATTGTTAACCAATTAGTAGAGTTTTAACAAATAATATGAAGTAGACTTTTCAATGAAAAATAACTAATTTTTCAATTGAAAAAATCATGAAATTTTCTTATTTCGTTCTATGAACAGATTAATTTATTTCACATGTTAATGAAAAAACGAGAAAAAGAAGAAAAATGGGAAATTTCTGGAAAACAGAGGGAAAAATAGGAATTCTTTTAAAAAAAGGGGAGAAGACGGGAACAGGCGAAAGAGGGCGAAATACGGTTTTGAAATAAATGACACATCAAGGTTTCGTTAAAAACGTAGTAAAACTCTTGATTACCAAAAAGCATAAACTTACACGGAAAAAAAATTCTTGAGGCGAACGAGTGAATCGAGAATATATTAAACTCAAAGAAAGTGTCCGTCTAGATTAGGTAAAACGTTTAGTTAGAAGATTTAAACATTTACTATCGTTACTTTATGTAAATTGTTCTCGTAAATCAGTTATTTGGACAAAATTGCTAAGTTCGAGAGTTTATTATTTTCGACAGATTATGTATAATTGTATTATCTTCAGATTAGAAAAAAATTTAGTTGTTATAGAAATATATTAACTTACAGTAGCTAATCTTTCGTCTGGTATCGCAAAAATTAATTTACCTGAAATCCATACAATGCATTTGGAGGTCAAATTTGTTGTTTCTATCGTGTTTTTTGATATTTCAATATAGTAATCGCCTACAATCGAAACACATGTAAATTATTATTTCCACATTAGGAACTCTATTTAATATTAACATTCGCGCACATTTTAAGTGGTAAAAAGAGTTTAATTGCCCAAAGTAAATCTGAACTGTCACTGCTCCCGATTAGGCCGTCGCCATTTTATTTCGCTGCCCCCATAATGCACCGGCGCTCTTCCGATAATTCCTTCAGACACCTATTCTTAATATCCCTATTATAGCTGTACTTATTATAGGTTTGACTATACGATATTCCCGATATATGGAAAATGATCAAGGATATTCATTTTCGCTGATCCAGGGATCTTTCTAAATTCCATTGTTCATTTTCAGCGAAATGTTTAGCTATAATAAGGAATAATATCCCTGTCACAGCTCAATTTTTTTTACCGTGTGTTGATATCAGAAATTTATCGCTTCTCGATATTAGAAGCCTTGACATGAAGGGCCTATCTATATATTTCTTGTCAAGCAGAGGTGATTTTAGAGTTATCGGTTTATTGCGACGAAGATATTGCATTTGCATATGGTTAGGGAATTTTCTGCTTGATACGCGATTTCGCCTATCCAATAAATATGGCGATGAGCCAATCTACTGTCCAGCAGGTTTCAACGGTGTAAAGCAGAATAATTCTGCCCGGTCTGGCGTGGTGTAGATTCGGGGTGGGCTATGTCGGTAAATTTGGCCACCCAGAGGTAAAGCAACGGTAATAAATGAGCGGCGAGTGTGCTGCCAGCGAAACTCCAGGTCCAATTTCCCAGGAGGGAACAGAACAAAACCGCAACCTAAAAACAATATCCTCCTATTTCTACTGACGGTGGCCAATAGGTAGTTACGTCGCTGATAACTTACTACCCTCTGCCTACTGCCTACTGTTCATCAGTATTTATCGAGAAACTTGTTTCTTTTCAAGGATTGCACGGATTTCACGCTGTTGCGTGCCATGAGAGGCCTCTTCACTTTTTCTCGCCTCCGGTAGACATGCAGCAAAACAACTTCGTACAACCAACATTATACATGTTAATGGGCGAGAAACACGAATATATTTCATTATTAACTAATTGCGAGTTATTATTTCAAACAATTACAGGGATCACAGCGCAAATGGAGCTCAAGAAAGGGCATACAGGGTAATTTTTTACGAAAAAGGAAAAAGAATAGGCATATATTTTGACATTCTGAAACGAAGAAGCAATCTTTTTATAAAAAATTATATATTTTTGAATATTTCTAAATGATTATTTAATACTTGTTAATATTGAAGTATTTATTTCTTATTTATTTATCTCTCTTTAAAAATAACATCATTAATAATTAAAGTTTGATACTTGTAAGTATATATGAGTGTTTCTTTACAGATTTTCATTTCTTCATTACTACACCAAATTATGTTGAATTTTCAACATAATAATTAAATTTTTGGACTGACTATTTAAATTATAAACGAAAGAAGATGAATTTTCAATAAAAAATATAGTAGTACACTTTTCAAACAAATATAATTAACTTTCAACCAAAAATGATTGGATTTTCTTCCTCTTATTATTATTATTATTTGTTTTTATTAAACTTTTTCTCGGGTAAACCTGGTTATACATCATAGTCACGGACTAAGTCAAGTGACTGATGAGATTAGAATGTTATAAGTTAATTAAAATAATTCATTAAGATGGTTGAAACCTCCTGCGATGATGTTGTAGGTATACAATTACGAGCGGCCACGAGCGTTGGAGGTGACAACATTATTTATTATTATTATTATTATTATTACACCATTTAGCCATTTCCCTTTCGGGATAGGCATGACTCACTCGGTGGGGAGGGGAATAATGTGAGGTAGGGATATGAAATTTTTAGATTGATCCAGAATTCTCGTATTATTTATTTAAATAATACTTTGTCCCGCAAAATTGCTCCGACCCAGGTTACAGATCAATATCTCCAGCATTCATTCCTAGTGATGATCCTCACAAAGTGGTCATGTGAGATTCCTTCCATTAGTATCCAAGGTTTTTTGTTTCAGGCGCCACTCACTCTACTGACACTCTTTTTATTAAATATTTTCCGCCATACTTTTCTGCCCTGGCATACTTCTCTAGCTTCTTTTACGTCCATGCATTTTTTCACGCAGCCTCTAGGTTCTATTAATTAATTTATCATTTAAGTCGACAAAAAAAAAATTGAAAATTTTGCTTAGAAAATTAATTTAAAATTAAAAAGTTAATCATCTACTGCACACTTTTTGATATCGGACAACATATTTTTGAATCCGGACTACACCAATTGTAACAAACAAAACAGCATTTTGGGCCCTCAATATTGCACATTATAAAGAGAAAATGGGAAGTTTTTTGAGAATAGGGAAAAAGGGGAATCCATAAAAATGAGAAATACAGGGAAATAGGGGAAAGACTGTGATCACTGGAATTATGAACAATTGGTTGCTTTAAATTAAAGGATATGCGATATCTTGTATCTTGAAATCAATATATACAAAATTGTATTATAATTGATCCCTCATTAATAAGTGTATAACTTAATATTTACTTTTGGGAGATGAATTAGAAAGTCGACGAAATCTTTCTAGAGAGTAAGAGGCCAATCTGAGAAACGGAAAACTTTGCGGACCGACACTCTCGCACTTTGATATACCGAAAAGTTTTATTTTAGCGTTTCGTATCTATCTTAATTTATTAAGAACGGCGACAGTGCCAAAAGAAAGATATATTTGAATCCAAGGAAGTTTTGCGTCTTTTGCTAAAAAGGACATGGATCAAATACTTCCATGAGAGAGAAATTCCAAAAATTGGGAACTGAATTCTTCATGCATATAAAAATGTTATTTTTCATATCGTTGAATTCTAAACCAGATTTTAATTCCATGAATTTTGCAAAATTTTACGACTGCTGAATGAATTTTTTAATTATTTTGTAATTATTGATCTGTAGAAAACTGAAATGCAAATCGCCTTTAATATATTGTTAACGAACGACCGATAATTAAATTGCGTAATCAATTTGAACAGCTAGACAAATTTAATTTCATTGACAACAAGTTATCGATTACTTTTATATGAACTATTAAACCTAATGGCTTTTAAGTTTGATATTGAAAGAACTACAATTAAAAGAGATTAAAAGTAACAACTACTTAAAAGGAAAGTTTCAGTTTAATTTAATCTGTTGCAGTTTTTTATATGATGGTGTGTTTTACGTTTTATCCTTACAGCAGTCTGAATATCTGTTTTCACGTTGGTAGGATATTTTTTGGCAAAATCTTACAATCCCCAGACGATTAGTCGCTATCAATCGATTATGGATTACGGACTTAAGCCTCCGGCTTATAACTTCCGAACATTTTTTCGTTCGCGAGTAAAACGACGGTAAAATCTGCTGAACAGGTAGTATTTAGTGACGGGTCTGCGATTTTGAGCCGGATAACGCAAAGTTATTATTGTACACATTTCATTTTATATTTAGATGTAAGTATCTGAAAGCGAACATTTACAGAATCTCTAATAGGATCATCCACTACATTTTTTATTTTTTAATATAAACTATTCACTCTAATTCCACTAATAATACCACTGTAATTGAAAAAAGGATGTTTTGAATTCTTATTTCAATATGAAAAAAGTATTAACTTTTCAAACCTTTATTTCTGTCGCGCTATAGCGTCACCTAAATGTGACGTAATATGCTTTCAATAATTTCTAAACAAGCCGGAGGTTAATGCTTTTTGTTTTTAATAAAATAAAAACAAATAAATGGCAAGGCGGGTGTTTTATGCCTAAATATATAATTTCCAGCCTAGCGTGACATGTTATTATTATACCATTAGGCTATACGGCTACCGAAAGTCACAAGCAATTTTGATGTTATCTTCTATGGTTAAAATTATAATGCAACATTCATTTATGTACAAATATCAATTTTTAAAATACTTTTATTATTATAAATATACTGAAACATTTGAGGTTTTTATGCATTAACATTAAATAAACTATCTTTTTCAACATATGCAGAAACTCGAACCTCAAATTTTAATTTTCAATTTAACGCAAATACAATAGATTTGGAATTTCTTGAACTGTAAAGATACTTCTGTTAAAACAACAAGTCACTGCAAAACGGGCCCATTTCAAATTTTAATACTTTTTGCATGCTATACCACAAGGAAAGTTGCTTATATTATAGGTGAGAATCTGAACTTGCATTTTTACCTAAAAAGTAATTAAATTAGACTGATACGCCATAAAATAAATAATTTTAGTCCAAAGACATTGATAACTAATTATTTTTCTTGCTTTGATCAAACTTGCACATGTATTAACTTCAGCTTTCAAAGCATATGACGTCACATCACGTAGTTCGCTCTATGAGAGCGCCATATTCTTCCTTTAAAAAATCGACATTTCCGAGCGATATTTCGACACTTTTTATTCCATCATTACAAATTACTGAATAAACAAAAATGAGCATAAATTTCACATTTAAATCCTTCAGGACTAAGCTTTTATTTGACAAAATAAGGTACATGTAAAGTCTATCAATGTTTAATAAATAAAATGTTTCTTTTGCTTACATGTACTAACAAATATACGAGGATAGAAAAGATAGCGAATGATTAAAGCCTGTCAAAAAATGTGTGATTCCGTAATAAATTATGACGAAATATATCCATTTACAGAACTGGACGGAATGGATGTTGTGTGCACTATGGGTAGGAAACGTGGCAAAGCCATTCTGTGCAGACACACGTGCCATAATCGAACCGGCCGACGTCCCGATAATGCGATTTCCGTAATGAGAACTCGTATGACAAACGTGACGTCCAATGCACGTCATTTTATAGTGCACGATCACATTCGGGTTACAACAATTACATCCATTATATTAATTCGAGTTTCACGTGTCGATAGTATCCTAGGATCGTTTTTACGAAGGGGCAGTATTCAATTACGTTTTCATCGAGTGAAACAACTATACGGACGCCATTACGCGTTTCGAATTTTCAGAAAACATTCCCTACAACCGAAAAAAAAATATCTATGGAATTAAAAAAAAAGTGGCAGCATGAAAGAAATGAACATACGTTTTCTTTTATTAGAAGGAAGCTTATTAAACTTGAATGAAAAAGTGCACATAATTATTTCTTTTTTAATATTGGAAAATATAAGAAAGCGGAATTTGCCTGAAATTTTTCTTTTCACGTTTGAAAAATTCGATGAAAAAAAATAAAGAAGATTTTCTGGAAAGTCCTGCCTTTTATATCTTTTTCGTTATTTTTAACATTTTCTGTTCATACATAAGAGGCATCCTGTCAGTTTTATAAGTCATACAACATTTTTGAGGCCGGAGAATGCTTTTATTTCAAATATATTTTTTGATTTTTTTCTCATTAATAATGTAAGATACCACAAAACCTCAAGATATATGAAAAAAAACTTTGATAGATGATTAAAATTTTATCTCAACAGTTTTTCTCAATTTCGTTGTTTCCGAGAAAACTGAAAAAATTTGATTTTTCACAAATAATTTTTTTCAATGCGAAACAGTGGTTTCCGAAGAATGTCTATTCTATTTCGGGAGAAGCTGCATTTCGACAAAAGCTGTCAATTTTTAAGAATTCGTAGGTAATCTTTGACTAATTGTATCATCCTATATCCTTTATTTTCAACGCAGAATAATTTACCCAAATACCAAATCATTCTGGCATCCGAAACTGGACCTCGCTGCCCAAATTGAAATATAATTTTTCATTTGTCATTGATGATGCTCTTAAATAATAATTTTCAACAATAATATATTTAAAACGATTTTTTAACCATTATTTTTCATCAACGTTTAGGATATGAAACACCATTGCCCCCAATTCCGCCTGATTTAATTAGTACTTTACAAAATGGTTTCATAGTAGAAAAATATATTCACAACAAAATACAATAATAGCCATATTCTGCTCAGAAGATAAATTGTTACTAGAAATATTTAGTTATTTGAAAACGAGTGAAATCAAATTTGGCCAAGTAATATAGGAAAT
>NC_046659.1:100804005-100806008 GCF_010883055.1 Belonocnema kinseyi | reverse complement strand
CTAGAAAAAATATTAAATTTATTCAAAAAAGCTACATTACAAATTATACAACTTGACAGGATTATATTTTATACCATCG
The DNA here is from genome assembly GCF_010883055.1 of Belonocnema kinseyi. NCBI lineage: Eukaryota > Metazoa > Arthropoda > Insecta > Hymenoptera > Cynipidae > Belonocnema > Belonocnema kinseyi. The sequence goes on along the minus strand of NC_046659.1, from coordinate 100,805,929 downwards.
ATCTTCCACACCAATCCATTACAAAAAAAAGATTTTACTTCTAACATTCAATCCCGCCAAGGTTTATAATGTCTGATATGGCTTCTCTGAATTAATTATAATATTCCAGTAAGACACTTCATAAAAAAAGTTTCTTTATATATATTATTATTATGCTTATTGTACCCCAAATTACTCAGTCAATTCTGATTTCACAACTTTATATAGTTGTATTTGGAAGATATTTTGTATCGAAAATGCTTGTGGTGGGATTTCATGTTTTTTTTGCAATGAAAAAAAAGATATTTTTAATTCCAATTTCAATTCAAAATGGAAAGGAAGGCAAGGATCACTAAATGTAAACGATACATCATTTTCTATAAGATTTTATGGACATAGATTTTATTTTCTTGAATAAAAAATGCACTACTGCTGAATGATGGCAAAAGAATTAAAGTATTCTCCTGTGCTCTTGCTCGCAGCCTAATCCATCGAACCGTTTTACACAAAATTTTTATGAAAAGTCTACAGTAACATCTTGAATACCTGTTGCAATAATTTTCGATATCTTAAATAGTTAATGTTTTTTTACCATTTCCATCATATCTGAATGTTTATTGTTTAGACTAAAAACATAAAAAACTATTTCTTAATAGTAGAAGTGTAATTTAAAAATATAACTTTCAAAAACTATTCATAATATCGAAATTTTCAGCAAAACGTATCAAGAATCCATTGATGCAGACTTTTCTTTAAATTTTGGTACCAGTCAGTTGCGCAGATTAGGATATTATGGCAAGCGCACTTCAAAAATTGGTTATGTTTTTGTTTTGTTTTAATCGTATAGTTTCTAAGATGTAAGCATAAAATCACGCCTAAATATTACAGAAAAAACTAGGGTTTCTATTAGAAACAATTTTTGTTTCCAAAGGAGCTGCAAAAAAAGGATCCTCTCTTGCTGAAAAGGAACCCAAAACGGTAAATGGTTTCTACATGAACCCAAAGTATGGATTGAAAGGTTTCCAATAGAGTCCTTTTTTGTCATTTCTACCTTGACTCACTTTTAATATTTTACAAGTTAATGAAGCACATTTTATTTTGTAATTCGGATGAAATGATATTTGATATTTAATATTTTTAACTGTGCATATACTAAAAAAGGACGGTAATATTGAAAATGATATAATATACACTAGAAATATTACTTTAATATTACAGTTTTTAGGAAGTTAGGGATATCTTTCATTCAATTTAATTTGGTATTAAAAATAATAAAAAAGGTCTTTTAATATTCATCTGTATGCTTATTCATAGTATTTACTGATTTCAAATAGAATCACGTTGTTCGGCACATGCGCATTTGAAAATGTGAATAGCCATCTATTGAATGTAAACGAACCTAAAAAGGAATCTTCAGAAAAAGTTCTATTGTCGTCGCAGTTCTAAATGATACCAACTTTTACTTAAGCCGCAACATTACTGAACCCTGAGATTTTTTCTGTGTTATTTCTTAATGATTGGGTAGTAAAATGCCGCGTTTAATTGAAATCGTTTAAGAATTTCGCTAAAGATCCATAAAAAGTCTAAAATACATTATTATATTAGATAAGGATTCTTGGTAGCTTTTCTTTGTATTTGGTAATGATTCACTACCGGGTATCTTGATGTACCTGGGAATACTTTCCTTCTTTCGATTGTAAGAACGAATTTTTCGCACTATCAGTGTGCCTCTTGAATGCTTTAACTTAAATGCAAAAGGCGAATTTACGTGCATTTGAGTCATACATACGAGGGTAGTTCAATAAGTCCTTAGAATGAAGTATTAAAACAATTTTTTTTGGGCAAATTTTTTTTTATTTTTCAACATAATCTCCTTGGAGCTCTATAAACTTGGTCAATCGCTTTTCAAGTTTTTTTAATCCTTCAGAAAAGTGCGTTTTCGGAA
>NC_046659.1:100802129-100803905 GCF_010883055.1 Belonocnema kinseyi | reverse complement strand
GCGCAGAGCACGGTTCAAATTGGCCAATTGTTGTTGGTAGCGTTGTTCTGCGAGCTGTTTTTGCGTCTGACCATCGTCTTCATCCAGCAAAGCCTGCAATTCCACGTCCTCAAACGATTTGGGTGGTTTGCCGCGGTCAGCGTCTCTCGAATCAAAATTGCCACTTTTGAACTTGTTAAACCACTCATTACACTGCGTTCGACCAAAAGCATGCTTTCCGTAAGCTTCGACAAGCATTCGATGAGATTCTATCGCCGATTTACCCAAATGGAAACAGAAAATTAATGCTCCCCGCAAATCGTTGTTTGAAGGCACGTATTTCGACATTTTCAAGAGCGAAAAAAATCACGATGTCATATGAAACTTGAAATGTTTGGTATTGGATATTGTTGAAAGATGACAATACGCCAATTAGCACAAATGGTAAGTTCCGACAGTGCCTACAAGTGTGCCTACTGGCCGCTAAATGGCAATACCGGTTTCATATGTATACACCTGGTATATGCTTTACTTGCAAAATAAAATTACTAACTTTGATTTTTTCAGACATTTTACAAAGTTTGTATTTACATTTATATTTTCCATAGGTGATGTCACATTCTGCATTAACCCTTCCACCTAAGGATAGCTCAGAAACTTTTGATTGCATTTTGTGGATGGACGTCTCAGATCTTATTTCACGGATTTTCATTGAAAGTCGAGGAAAATTAGAGAAAGAATTGAAAAACAGAGAATAGAAAATCAAAAAAAAAATCAAAATCAAAATTGGAAGTAAATTTTTCGTCTGACGAGTTGAACGTTTTTTTGCTGAACAGTGGTTAAATTTGCATACCCAAGTCGGGAAAATCTGGCACACTGTGAATCGTACAGTGGGTGTTGTTAGAAAACCATACTGGGGGCTAGTAACGGTGTATTTATACCCACGTGTAACCACTAGTTTCCTTCCCCTTCTCCTATTCCGTCAATTAACCCGACGTTCAGGACGCCTCGGTTCCATTATTTATAGCGCTGGTTCAACCCCTTTGCGTGTTAATTGCCTAGTGGTTCAGAAACGCGACCACTCGTTAACGACTGAATATAAGGGTTACTAATGCGTCTCGACGATTCGTGGCGCGAGCCTTCTCGCGAGATGCACACATATGTAAAGCTGCGAGTGCATGGTGAAAGTTTTCGCGCAAAACCCCAAACTAATTTGTATGCTCAACCATATGTTTTCTTGCTACGTGTGCCAGTTTTTACAAATTGTGGCAGAAATAGCAGAGCAACGAGTGTACACGAAGCACAAGTTTAAACTCGTGGGTTCAGGCTGCTAGCATAGGGGGCTGTTTGTGTATTCATACCATTGATAATACTCCTATTTTTAAAGTATAATGCTACTTGGGATAAGTCCAAAGCATCGGTAGGGCGTAAAATAACAACCAAGTGCGGGCCAGACCCTCCTGGCGTAATCGAAGAAACTCAGTTGGCCTGCGAATTCTATAACTATCTACCAGCAACTTTTCCACTGGCGAATTCTGGCCAACGACACTCTTGAATAAAATCAGACTTTAGCATACGGAAATTACACTTCCGCTTATTCTGAGCTTCAGGGATATGACAGTTTAACTTATATTCACAGGGAAGCATTCCCAGGTTTGTTGCAATCCACCCCTTTAACTGGAACTAAGTACCCTCATATACATATACGAGGGTAGTTCAATAAGTCCTTAGAATGACCAACAGATGGCGCGCGAATCGCTCCAAATCATCTGTTTTCAGTCAGCACCACTCCCGACT
>NC_046659.1:100775332-100802029 GCF_010883055.1 Belonocnema kinseyi | reverse complement strand
CATACTTTGAATAAAATATTTGTTATCATTCTCTTGAAATAAATGTGTTTTTTTCTTGAAAAAATACCGGTTTCATATGTATACACCTGGTATTTCCCTTTTTGAAAGAATCCCTCTTCTTTTCCATGTTTTCAAAAAATGTCCCCCTTTTCTCGATTTTTAGCTTGAGTGGGAGATGAATTAATAAAAAGAAAATACAATATTTTTCCTTGAAAGTTTAATCGATTTAACTGAAAATTCTACTAAATAGCAGACTTAGAGTTCGGCTAGTAGACCCTACTAAATAATAGATTAATTATACTATTTGCTTTAAGATTTGACAAAATTAATGAAAACTCGTTTTTTCAGTAGCAGATTGATTTAAATAAATTTAAATAATCTATTTCAAAATCTATTTAAATATTCTACTTTCGGCTGGAAATTGATTATTTTTAGTTGGAAATTCTACTAGTTGGTTAAATTTAAACTACTTTGATAAAAATACAATTTATTGGTTTAAGATGGCACAATTCTGTTGAAATGGCTTCTCGTTTTTTTTTCTCTGAAAAATTAATCTCTTTTAATAAAAATTTGGCTATTCTATTTTTGGTTAAAAAGTGATCGGTTTTAGTTCAAAATTCAACTATTACATTTTTAATTCTGCATTCCTCTTGTTTGTTTGATAATTTAACTACTTGGTTGAAAGTAAAATTACTTCGATAAAAATCAAATAATTATTATGGTTCAATATATTTCATGGTTGAATCAAGCAGTTCTCGATTAAAAATTTAAACAAATTTTCTGTTGAAATATAAACTAGTATATTTTTCATTCAGAATTAATCTTTTTGGATTGAAAATTTAAATATTTAATTAAAAGTTCAACTTCTTTTTTAACACGCGTTTTTTATGGAGATTTACCATTTTAGTTTAAAGTCAACTATATTATTGAACTTTTAATTATTTTGTTAAAAATGGAACTTCTGTTGTGAAAATTAATTTTCTGTTTGTTGAAAATGCATATATATTTAGTTGAAATTTCATTGAAAATTCCATTCATATTGAAAATTCATCATTCTTGGTTGAAAATTCTTCTTTTTGGGTATAAACGGTCTTGAGTGCTTCATGTAATAGCTGTGAACTTTGTTAAATATTCCTTTCTTTATATGTTTCGTATTTTACTTTAGGGTTGGGCATTTATCGAATGGAATCGCAGAAAGAATGTCGACCTATTTGAATTTGTGACATTAATTAAAATTATTTTGATTTGTCAAATTAATTTTAAGTGGATTCACAATAGCCAGTTTCATATGATTCAAAGGCTCTCATATTTTTTTAAATATATGCAATACCTCTGTTGGCAATTTTACACCCTGAGTTATAGTAATCTGATGAACGCGACGCAATAATCGATGACTAACACGGTCTGGTGCATATTTATCTCAAACCATAGGTAGCACTATTTTATAATCCGATGGAGCGAGGATGTATTAATGGAAAGGCACGAGATATAGCCCCAGCAATCCAGAAGTACGACTTCAATGCGGTAAACGTCCGTTGCAATCACTTCATACATGATTGAAATCAATAGCGTAGAACGTGATTTCTCGTTCGCTTCACTCAAGTAGCTTTCGTTACTCCTGGCAATCGTTGACGTTGGCGCCACTGAGTTACGGTTACTCTAGAAAATCGATAGCAATCGCGGCATTAAATAAGCTCTATATCGTTCTATCTTTCTCTCTATAGTCTATACTCCCCCTACCAATTTTTCCGTTTTTGTTCATTCTTTTCCTACGACTCACTCTCACTCTCTTTCCCTCTCTCATCACTGCTAACAATCGTCCGGACACTATTCTATGACGAATTCTTCGAGTTCCTCTCGGTACCGCTATAAACGCATTTAGGTCTCACGTACTCGTAGACAAAAGTTTCTCACGAAGAGGAACTTGAATTCATCGCGCTCGAGTAGATACGGAATTTAATAAGACGGCGGACATATGCCGAAGTCGGTCGAATTGGCTCGAGCAATCATAGTCCGGAGCTATGATCTCCTGCCAAAAAATGTCTCGCTTTCCACAAGAGTTAAATTTTCGCGTTATTGGATCTCATTTAATCTACTTTGTTAAAAATATGGGAATATGTTATCCAGGAAGATGTGACGACGAAGACACTCAGCGAAAATGTTGTCTTGAAACAAAAACATCGCCCTATTGTCTGTTTTCTTTTGAACCACCTGAATATTTTTTACACAAATAGAATTATGTAGCAGCAAGATTAGGTGAAGTTTGCCATTCATTTGAACTGTAAAGAATAATCCTTATGACTCGAACGAATATTCCTCTGAGAGGAGTCTTGTTAAAGACAACAGGGTTGCTACAAAATCCCAATTTCCAAATTCCCTGAATTTTCCCTGGAAAATTCGTTTTTTTTTCCTGAACGTTTAATATTTTTCATTCATATATAAAAGCAACCTTACACATTGGAGATTTATAACTCTAATGCAAAAAATGTGAGTTTCTAAATTTATTTATCATTCACAAATTAAGTAAGACGCGTAAAATATTGTATTTTTAACCAAATACATGAAATTTCAACCAAAGTAGTTAACTTTTCAAATAAATAGTTGAATTTTCAATTAAATAGTTGTGTTTTCAAGTTGAAACGATCTATTTTAGAGCAAAAATAGAAAAATTAAATTTTCAGTTAAAACAATTAATTTTCGACTAAGAAAAAAGGAATCTCCAACAAAATAGTTCAATTTTCAACCAAAGTGATATATCTTCGGAAAAAAATGAATCTTCAACAAAAAGTGTAATACATAATATCTCTACTAAGAATACGAATTTTCAACAGATTAGTTGAATCCTCAACCAAAAAAGGCTAATTTTCAAACTAAAAAGAGGAATTTTCAACTAAGATGATTAATTTTCTAACAAAAAAGTTGAATTAAAAAAGTAGAATATTTAAATTTTCAGAAAGGGTTTGCAACTCAAATAATGAATCGTTAAAAAAAATCTAACGAAGAGAAGTTCTAGATACTTTCAACTACGTATAGTTGAATCCTCAAACAAAACAAATTAATTTTCAATCAAAAAGTTGTAATTTTCAACAAATAATAAAATCACCTTCAACCTCAGTTTATCGAAAACTTTATGACTGTCAGCTTTCGGTGAACAGTTTCAAATTACCTAACATTCCGGAACTTCCTGACCTTCAGCAATCCTGCCAAATATATTTTTATTTAAAGTCCTAAGAGTACTCTAAAGTTTGGAGAGCTTTAGCTGTTTTAAAGTAAGTGTCAGAAAGTGCATTTGGCACCTCATCGCACAGATATTTAAGAGCCTGCAAAATGAATGATACCCTCACTGGAATTTTTGCCGTTTAACATCTTTTTTCGAAAATTGCAGTTTTAGTAGAAGTTCCTTTTCCTTATCGACATCTTGCAAGCGTTGGTAAAATATATTATTAAAATCGTTGATTTTACAACGTGATTTATCCTTCTTGCAAATAGAAACTCGCGAAGTATTTTAAGGGTTAGCGGAGTTGTAATTAACGTTGTTTAGAAGTGATTTACGCGGTCGTATATCTCCGGCTTTTCTTGTCCCCTCGTTTTAATTGCAGCTTGGTGAAAGAAACAACAAAAAAAGCACGAAAAATAATCAGTCGACAAGAAAATTATTAGCAATTATTTATAATAATATATTTTAAACGACTACGAAATTACTTTAGCTTACTACCAATATAATGTTGATTAATAAGGAACCTTTACACTTAGCTTGTTTATATTAAGTATAACCATTATGCTTGAAAACATACATTAATATATACAACTATCATAAGAGAATTACCGTCACAGCTATAGTTACAAACTTCAACCTTCCATTGTAAGTAAGCCTGTTGCGACAACGAAACTTGCTTCGAAGATATATTTAGTGCTGACATTATTCGTAATTTGTAAATGCCAAACTCTATTAAGTTTAATTTATTAGTTTTATTATGCAATCATGACACTTACATTTTACCATTTTTAAATTTATACTATCTCTTGTGGACGACACCGATTTTCAATAATCTAAAATAAAAGAAAGAATTTTCTCTTCCTTCTGCTGGCGTTTTGAAAAGAACAGAGCTGGCATTTAAAATTGCTTATGCAACTATCACAAGAAAATAACAACATGGGTATGACTTTATTCGCTGACGTGCGCGGCTTTGCAAAAAATAAAGAGGTTCTGACGTCCGGCAAAGTATGCTATTGAGGCTCTAGTTTCTCATATTCCTCCAAACGAATAGATATTGGAATACATTTCGGAAATAATTTTTCCACTTTTGTCATTCTCAAAATATTCAGGTAGGAGCTTTTTGGTAGATACATGTATTTTGTTATACTTCGAATATAAAGATCAATATTTGAAAATCATCCACTGTAAATTTGGCTCTTGTTTTTAAAGGTCTATAAAAGTATAAAAAGTATTTTCTCGGGTATTCTAGATTCTAACTCTTTCAATCTTTGTAAAAAAATGTAGGATTTTCTAGATATATTCACAATTTTTTATAACATTTTCATAATCCTTCTAATAAAATAGAGAATGTTCTAGAATATTTCATGATGTTTTGCTATAACTATCAACCCTCATATTACCATTTGGAATGCTCTGGGAATATATTCTAACATTCTTAAGAACATTCTTAAGTATACCTAAGAATGGTCTAAAATAGTTCAAATTATTCTGCAATACCGTTTTGCATACCTTTGCAAATACCAAAAAATATAATTGCATTTTTCCGCAACAATCTGAATTCTATCCATAATATTTATAATCTATTTCTCTTGTATAATATTTTGAATTCATATACCAAATTTGCCGTTACTTAAGCTACAATGTAGGATGCTCTAGTGAATTTCAGAATTTTCTTTGGAATCTCGAATTTTCTTTGGAATAAACTTCTGCAAAATCTATCAATTCATAATACCAATGGGAATCAATATAATAGAAATGAGGGGTGAATGTGGGGTCATTTGTTGATAACTCTGGATTTTGAAAACTAATAATAATCATAAGCCAGTTCTATTATGCATATCTTATCACTATCATCCGATATCGTTTCTGTACCATGTAGTTTCTCTTCACCAACCTGCCAACTAAAAATATAACTTTTGAAAATAATAGCCCTACTGAATACAAGCTCATCAATCAATCCATCAATACCTGATATTCCCCAGATGAACTTAATTAAACTCTCTTCCTGAATAAGAATCCGCGATGGTGTTAATTGCAATGGTGCCCATAAAATGAATGCTGAAGCGTTGGTATCGACTGATTGTGACGAAGTAATAATGGCAATAACCTGAAAGAAGTCGTGATTAACGCCATTGTGATGTAGGTACGAAGCAGGCGGTTCTTAACGCTATTAACAGATAGGAGTCCAGGAAAGACTTGAAAGCGTTATTGAACAAAAGGATCGGCGAGAGTCGAGTCCAGCCATGAGGATGCTAAGGATCGAACAGGTATATCGCATAAAAAGCTTTCCCTCTTCCTCTCAGAAATGACTGGGATGTCGATTAAACTCGCAGGACAAGCGAAACTGAACCCGTTCTGTATATTGGTATCTGCACACCCATCCTTAGAGAACTGGCGAGATTTCTCTCGAGGGATTTCATCACGTTGGAAGTGGATGGGACAACTTTTAATTACAACCACCATTATTTGCGAGAGATTATGTATTTAATGTGGCTAGGGGACGTCGTGTCGAGGGGATCGACCACTTCTGCGTCGGTGCGTATCTCACTCTCGTTATAATAATACATGGCTCTCGAAACGCAGGAGAGAGTCACACCGTCCTGCTCAATCAGAACATAAAAATTAAATTTCGCTGACGTGCAATGCGTTTAGGGGAACCAGACTGAAAGAGCTCAGATATGGTCTTTCAACACCTCTAAATGTCCTTTAAATGACGATACTTCAGTGCATTCTGGAACGAAATGGATCTAAAAAATAATCATCTAGTTTTACGTAGGGGTTGGTGCACTCTGGAGCAGAAATAATGATTTAATCAAATAAACTAGGTCTGCGAGAATTGAATCCGGATATCAACCAGTTTTGCGGTAGCAAGTCGCCGCAAAGTAGAAACAAATACAGCAATCTATTTTCACGCAAGAACTATGGGTTTTCAACTTTTATTGTATTGATGACGCATTTATCAGAGGATTCGTGCTTAATCAAACGTTAATGTGTCAAAAAGCGAGGTTACCTAGAGTGTATGCGGAAACAAATTCCAAATGTCGACTTTTACATATACTGAATCTAATTTGGAGTTATTTGTATAATTTGTAAAAACATTTTAAAAAGTATACTTTTTAACATTCAAAAAAGTATTCCAATTTTGTTTTTAAAAAGTTTCTTCGAAAAATTATATTCAATTGTTAGTGCTCTTTCAATTCGAGAAGTAAAAAAATATTTTTTTAAATATGCAACAACCTCATTCTGGAGAACATTAATCTACGACGCTCACCCCGCGCATCACCTTTTACTCCTACATGCGGTATTTATACAAAATTGTACAAATTATTTCAAATTAAAATTTTACAACAATATTTTGAATATTTATTTTCCAATATTCTTAACCAATTAATGTTTATTATTATTTATTTTTATTTTTCTTGGCCAGATTTGATTTAAAAGCTTTAGATTATACAAATAAAGTTGTACTTAAGCAAGTGTTTGTCGTCGTAACTGTTTTTGGTGTGACTTATTTTGTTGGGTGGAGAATAGACGTTATCTTTGAGATTCTATCGGAGGAAATCAGACCATAATGAATTGATTCATTATGTCAGGTATGATTTCTGTGGTGAGAGTGATATCAAAGTATTGTATTCGCAAGTACATTTACGTGGGCCCAGCTTGTCGTCATACGGAATATTAATAGAACAGGCGGTTGTAACGAAACGTGAGTCATACATAGTTCAGATGTCAAGATTGTGCGATAGGAATTAAATAAAACGCATTTTACACTGTACACATTAATGTTTGATTAAGCACGAAACCAAAACTACCCCACATTTCAACCTCGGATAAAGGGTTTAAACCTCAATTTCTTGATACAAATAACCAGTACGTGCTTACATCGAAAAGCAACGACCTCTACTTGGAAATTAAGTTGCAATTCGTGAGAATAAAGAATATCGTTTAGAAATCTTGTTTTAAGATTAATGTTTCTAGTGTCGTCAATTATTGTGTTAGATATTGCGTACTAATCTAAACGATAATGATCTACATCGCCTCACTTCTGATCATATTTCCTGTTATTTATTATTATAATAAAAGAGTTTTTACAAAACGAATTTTCATGGAGGAGTTGTTAGAGAACGAGAAGACTGATATTTGAAGAGAGTGTTTTGCGTTTATTAAGGGGAAAACGTCGCAGGGCTCAAATGCACTAATTGGAAAGCACCTTTCTTCTTTATTTACGATTGTGTGTAGCGATACGAAGCATATCGCGGTATGCCGTTAATATTATAGTCACGCCACTTTGTTACGAGATACCGTACGCCCATAAAGAATCCTTCTCGGGTTTAATGTTTCAACCGCTATGTTTTGTCGCAGACTCCTTTACCGTATCAACCCAGTGCAAAAGGCGGCAGCGAAGAAGTCGGCAACGTGATATCGTTTACATGCCATGAGTAATTGACAGCATGTTGCGAAAGGTTTTCTTAATTGTTATGCTTTAGAATAGATCATAGACTTCTGTCTCTGGTTTCTGAGTAATTAATTCACGAAAAAATAAAATCTTGGTTCTCCGACTATCTCTATTGTCGGTGAGTAGCTTTAGAGAGTATTGGTTGCTGGGTTTCTGCAGTAGCCGCCTACCTTACAAAAGCGTTATTAGGCATTATCATCATTAAGTTAGCTACGGTTTGCCACTAGATTTGAGCATTAGCGAGGCTTGTATCCAGAAGGATGTAAAGTTGGAAGATAGAAGCTCAATTTTCTGTGTACGGTTCTTTATTTTATGAGTCGAGTTTGTTGTCGGCGGTTCTCGGTACGTGTTGTGAACGGATTCCAGCACGTAGTGCCGGTTCTAATGAACGCTGAAAATTAGCAGCTATCTATTCATCTGCACTGCGTCGTTTTGTAAGGAAAAACAAAGGAAGATTCGTATGTTCGTACTTGTGGTAGGAAAATAGATAAATAAAAGAGAGCTGGAAATAAAGCAGAGGGAGTGAAAGACAATGGAAGAGTGAGACCTAGTGACGAGGTTCATGGGTTGGGATGAAGAAGGGGGGTGTCGTGGCATCTCGCTCCTTGCACGGCGTGTCTGCGCGGTACACGGTGTCGCAACATTATGAGAATACTACCTGCTGCAGATAGATAGAAGAAGACGGAACGAGCGAAAGAAGTCGAGGAAGAGAGGCCAGACAAAGCCGCGTGTGACCTTGTTACGTGTTATAAAATGCCACTTTAGTAAGCCGAGTTTGTCGGCCTTGAGAGGAGAGAAAAGAGATCGCCGAGTCTCCTGGTACTCGTTCCAGAACGGTATGCAAACTCCTTTACTTATACGTACCGAGCTTGCGTTCCATCGTACTACTTGAAAATCACTTTTCTGAGCTAAAGACAACGGGAGGGGCTCTCGCAAGGGAATTCTTAGACAACGCGTTTAGGAAACTTGAGATATGCCAGGAATAAAAAGAACAAGGATCCAAGCAAAGTTCATATAAGCTGTATACACAAAACAACGATCAGATGACTACCTGAGAATAATTTACGCACTAGATCTTTTCTCAAAATACAGACTTAACGCAATCAATTGTACACCATGCACCTAAATTTTAATTTTAATTTGATGACCATTTCAAAATATAATAAGATTTGCAAGTTCTAAGACATGTTCCGTGTTATCTGTATATCTATCTCCTTCGCTTATTTATCAGTCAAGAATAGGATCTGATTACTCAAAAACTAATTCCCGGCATCAAATTATTATCATTTGATTGGACTCCATCCCAGCATCGGCAGTAAGATAGATAAACGCTTATATTTCGGCCTGCTGGATTTAAAAAATTAACTTGCTTACATTTCCATTTTTTTACAGAATTTTCTTACAATTACGTCTTACAAAGTACCATCCATCCACACCTTATAACTAATCCGCTCGCTCCTATAGCCTAACATTCCTTGCTGCGCCTCGCCTCGCAAGCATTTTGGTCTTTTGTCGCTATGCCTCGCATTACCAGCCTCTGTCTCCGCGGCTAATACCTAATACTTAACTACTATTTACAATATTTACATTTCTCTTACATCTAATTCTTCTCCTATTTACAATCTTTCCTTCGCCATTCCTCTTCCTCCTTCCTTCTCTATCTTACCCAATACCCCCTTCACCCATGCTACTGCCCTTTTGTCACCCCTTTCATGCAACAATACCTCCATGCTTATCCCCCTTCTTGCCACCTCTTCACATTCCTCCAACCAAAGCTCCAATCGTGCATCCCCCTTCCCGCACAATTCACACATTCTCTTCTCTTTAGAAAGCCAGTACCTATTATAATTCTCCATGCAACCGCACCTCATTCTCGCTATAAGTTCCTGACTTCCTTGCTCTCCTTTCTTACACAAATATTGCGCTCTCTCCCTTGGCATAATCCACACATAGTTTCCGTTATACCTTGACTCTTTTATTCTACGCCTGTTCTCCTTCTCCCACCAACACTCCCTAATCAATTTACTTCCCCCCTCTTCCAAAAATTTCTCCTCATATTTACACGCTCTCTCCCTGTTTTAATCCCTAAACTCATTCTTGCTGCCTCCCTCCTGACAATATAGTTCGGCGTATTCCTTGCCAACTCCAGTATCCACTTTACATACCTCTCCTGTATGTACCCTATTTACTTCGTCACTTGCCTTCCAACCCCACCCCTCCACTCTGTAAAATAAGACACTCATCACAAGCGAATCAAACAATTTCATTCTCCTTTCAAAATCATCTGCGAATAATCTCTTCCCCAGCCCCCACACCTGCCTCATCGCCACATTCGCCCTTCTCACTCTCTCGCTTATATGACCATCCACTCTCCCATTTCTTCGAAACAGGAAGCCCAGGTACACAAACTGTTTCACCTCCTGTACGGCTTTTCCCTTCCACTTTCCCTCCCCTCCTCCATCTCTCCCACCTCCTTTCCTGAACACCATAACCTTCGACTTGTCCGCATTTAACTCTAACCTATTCTTGTCCAAGTATCGTCTCAACTTCTTCATCATCTCCTTTAAAGCTTCTTCGCTCTTTGCCAACAGCACTATGTCATCTGCATTTGGGAGTGACCATATCCTGACTCCTCCTACCCTAACTCCTCCTACCACTCCGGCCGCTAGCTTATTTTTCATATCCGCGATCAAAATTGCAAAAAGCGTTGAAATAAGCGGGCACCCTTGCCTCAACCCCCTATCCATCCAGAATCCATCAGAGATTCCCTCCCCTCCTCTTACCCTATCTTTCGTCTCCTCATATACCTCCCTTACCCTCTCGATCAGGCCCCTCTTCACTCCCATCTCTTCCATTGCCTCCCACAACCTCCCCCTATCCACTGACGGGAACGCGCTTTTTCGATCTACAAAAAACGCGTACACTTTGGCACCCTTTTTGGTTAATTTTCTATACACCATGTGTTGCAAGACGTGAATATTGTCAATAGTGCTCCTTCTCTCTCTAAAGCCCGCCTGCGTTTCCGGCAATATTTCTTTCCCCTTAATATCCTTTTGCAGCCTATCTGCTAACACCATCGCATATATTTTGTACGCAGTATGCATGAGCGTAATTCCTTTATAATTTTCCTGCCTATCCCTATCCCCTTTCTTATACAGTGGTACGATCAACCTCTCCCTCCACCCTCTTGGGAATCCCTCCCCCTCCATACTTTTTTAACTATCCCCTTCAGCCTTTGCCTTACATCTTATGTGCCAAACAGCCACGCTTCGTTCTCTACCCCGTCAATCCCTGATGCCTTAGATTTTTTTTACTTCCCTATCTGCTTCTCTATTTCCTCGTCGTTCAGCTCCTCCTCATCTACCTCTCTATTTCTTCTCATCCCCTCATCTCTCTTCCGAGTATCTGACCCCTGAAATGAATCTTTAAAAAATTTCCTCCATTCGTCGCTCCCTATCTTCTCGCTTACCCCCACCCTACGTTTCCTAAACCTATTAATTATCTTCCACACGTCCCCTTCTGTCTTAACACTTCTCAACTCCGCTTCCAGCTCTTTTTCTTTTTCCTGCTCTTTCTTCTTACACATCGCCCTAAACTCCTTCCTGATTTCTACGTACTCCTCCCTTTTCACGGTTTCTTCCTTACTTCCTTCCTTGCACTACTTTTTCACCTTTCTCTTCATTATTTTACATTCCCTATCTTACCGCGGCTTTACCATTCCTTTCTTCTTTTTCCTAAATACCTTCTTTTGCACACAACCTTTCACTTTCTCTTGTAGATCCTCCCATATATCGTCCACGTACTCCCCCTCAAAGCTTACGTTGCCCAACTGCTCCTGATACTTCTCTATCGCCTCTCTCACCCATGACACCATCTCCCCTAACGACCCTTCTTCCCCACCCTGCCTTTCGCCCGCCTCCCCCTGTATCCACAAACTCAATGGCTGATGGTCTGATTCCCCCCTTCCTTCCACTGCGAAATTCTCTATCTCCTCAAACCCTTGCATATTCCCTGTTCGTCCCCTTTTACCGTACCATTCGCGACCGCCTACCCTCTAGCCTCCATTCAGTCTTTTAGAATCTCCCCCTCTTTATTTATTATTTTATCCCTCGATTTTCTTTCAAAGCTCTCCCCTTCCTGGCACAGACCCCCATCCTGCCCAATTCTTGCATTAAAGTCTTCCTCCATTACCACCATACCCTCATCTCTCTCTCATAGTAAGTTTTCTATCCTTTCTTTAATCCTTTCCATTCCATCCTTATTGTACACAGTCACAAACTTAAACATCATCCTTCCAATCCTTACAGCCCTCATTTGTACGCTCTCCCCCTCTCCCTCCCCATGAACTTCTTCCTCTAATCCATCTATATCCCCTGTAATAAATCCCCCACTAGCCCTCCCTTTCCTTTTTACTTTGGCAACCTCCTATAGCCTCCACCTATACCCCCTTGGCAACTTTCGCTCTATTCTATCCTATTCCTTTCTCCCTACCGACGTCTCTACCAGTCCAATCACATCAAATTCCTAAATATACCTCCAGAAATCCTCATGTTTCTTATTTACCCCATCTACGTTCCAGTACAACACCTTTAACATTTCTCCACCCTGCTTTACTCCCCCCCTCCTACTTCTTCCGAAACAAATTCCCCTGCACTTCCTTCAACACCTCCTTCTCCTCGTCCCATACCCACATTTTCTCGTCTATTTTTATTTTCCGATACCATACCTTTACTGCTCTCCCTTCACTCCTCTCCTTCCTAGCCCTGTCAAATCTTGACCAATAAAAACCTTATTGTCCTTTATCCTATTTTTGTTTCGCATTACCCCCAATTTTCTTCCTAGCTCTCCAATTCCAGCACCGCCACTTTATTCTCCTTTCTCCCCTCCATCCTAACTTTTCCTACCTTGCCTTTAACCCACCCTATGCTCTGTAGCAGCGCTTCTACCCCGTCTCTTTCTTCCCCGCTCTTGAGTTTCAATCCTCTTGTCAACATATTATTTCTCCTATCTGCCTTTTCTTTTATCTCCATTCTCAACTTCATTGCTCCTATCCTTTCCCTATCCGCTCTCTCCTCATTTTCTTTCCTACGCTCTCGCACTCTCTCTTATATCATGATCTCCACTTTCTCCCAAATACCTTGCTTCTGAACCTACCCCCTGTCCACTGCTTCCATTCCCGACCTGCCGACCTTTCCTTCCACATCCTAATATCTTCTTCCATCTCCTTCATTTTATACTATTTTTCCTTCCTTACCGACATCAACTCCCTCTGCAATCGTTCTCCTTTTGCCCTCAGCTCTTTTACTTCCTTTCCCCATCTCTCATCTCTTACCCCCAGGTCCTCTCTCATACTTTCCATCTTCTCCATAGACTTATCAACTTACGTCCTCCCTTAACCCTCTGATCACGCCTATCAGCACCCTCATAGCATCCTGATAGGGGGTGACCTAAGTGTTCGTACGCTTTTTTAAAGGGACTCTCTAGCACGCTTTTCTCCGGACTCTCTTTGCTTTCCCTTTTCCTCTTCAAGAGATCCTCCCCCTCACTTGCACTGGACGCTCGCTCCCTTGCTTGATCGCTTCTTCCGCTCCGATTCTTCCCCCTCCCTGACGCGCCACTTGACATAGGGCCACGCACAACTGGCCGTCGTGTCCCTCTGGAAATTTCCTTCCCGTTTACTTCACTACCAGCACTGCCAGTACTCTCGGTGCCCACCTCCCGCTCGTCCATCGATAACTGTAACCTATCCACACACAAAAATACTCACTGCCGCCCACAGATGACTCTTAAGGCTGCTGCCGCCTACTGCCCTAAAATTTCAGTTCCTTTGCCCTATTTTACCTCTCACATCCCCTTTAGCTACCCTTTTCTCACCCCTAACATCCCCCATCAGTACATGAACCACCCTTGACCGCCATGAAAGCTCCAAAAACCTAAACACAAAGCTACCCTGCTCCCTTGCAAACCTAACCTCACTTTCTCTATTTAGCCAAATCCCCCCCCCCCCAACTACAATGTAAATTAATTTCTATCTTCCCAATGTACCTCTTACAACCATATTCACCTCCTAGACTTCCACCCTCACACTCCATTCACACCTTCCAACGCAAACTTTGTAAAAACTTCTCACCGCCTGTCACTGCACACTTTCTCACTAACGCCACCAACATGCAAGTCCCAGCGGCAGTAAGAGGAATTTTGAAAAACCCTCGATGAATGATGAACCAAGGAATAAACTTGAAATAATTCACAAGAACGGAACTCAACCATAGTTAGTAGTCACCCTTCCGTTAAACTTAATAAGCTAAATGTCTACTAGCAAAACCCTGTAGATGGGTATATAAGCAAGGATGCGGTCTTGTCATCCGAATTTATCATCACCAATCTATGCTGTGTATTTAAGGATGGTTGATATAGGTAGAAGAGGAGGAATAACTTTTTTAGCTGTTGATATACAATTATCCTTTCCGAACTACAGATGTCTCCATAATATATATTATCTACATTAGTTCCCGTAGTGAATAGTGTTGGAGTAAAAGTGCGTATAGATAATATATCCTTTGCCCTAATACCGATACTTTTTTACATACCTCCGGGATTAACTTTACACGTATTTAAATAACTATTAAACCCATTAATTGCACATCATCCTACTCTTGACTAACATGGAGCATTATAATCTAGTAGAGTTCGAAAGAACTTTGAAGAAAAACCGTCTATTCTTTATACCTTCAAACTGAAACTGGTGTCGATGGAATTTACTCCATATTCTATTTTATAGTACTGACTTCGTTCATCTGGCAAACTTATGAGAATTTTAATTATGAACGCAGCTTATTCTATGATTGTATGTTCGCGAACTGTATATCCGGACATCGATGCTACCATCAATTTACCTATTTATTTTTTAATGTCATTTCCGATTTCATTACGGTTGCTGAAAAATGTATCGACAATCGAGAAAAAATCTTCTTGCCACACGTATAGTAGTAATCTGTGACTCACATAATTTAGCAATGCATATTTGTACTCTCTGTAGCCCTATAATTGATGGGGCTTAAATTTTCTTAAATAATTAAGTCTGTTTCTTGGGGAACTTATGATCTGTCAAGATCTGTAAGTATTTACGGCCGAATCTGATCTTTATTATTATGATTCTCTATATCAGCAATAGCAATATGTTATAACAGAGAATTAAAACACAAAATCAGAAAGAGCGTTTATTTAAAAAAAGAAAAACATAACTGACAAGGTGGAACAACAGAGAACCTTTACACCGCAGTATACCTCTATGGTATAGTGAAAAACGTATAATTTGCATCGATTGGTTGTGATTTCTAGTTATTGGGGAAAAATGAAAATCACAAGCCAGTGGAATGGAGACAGTAGACATGTAGAACAGTGGTGGAATACGAATACCGAGCAGTACAAGGTTCTATGTATATCTCTGATACCGATACCTTAGACGGGCGATCATGTTTCCATCGATAGAGCGGGAACCAATCGCAGAAGCGGATATGGCATTAACCAGAATTATATCAGTATTAAGCTATACGTCGATAGGTCCTTGCATTCGACCCTACGGTTGTTGGCGAACGACGGCACAGGCCGCAGTTCAATTTCAGATTTACGCTTCGAACTGAACCGTCCCAAACGGTATCGATACGCATGGTAGCATGACACGGTAGCCGCCTCGGTAAGATACTGCTCCCGCTGCATTCTTTTTCCAGTCTTGTTCTTCCATGTATCTGCGGTCTGATCTCGAATTACGGAATCGAAATGCTCATAAATCTCCGGACACGTGACCAAATTCTTCCTTCAACGGTGCAATTCTTTTTGTAATTGTTGTATTGTATCCGTATATTATGCTAAACGTGACATATCGACCTTCTAGCTGCATACAAGGAACTAATTTAGCAGAAATATATGCCAATTTTAGAGAAATAAAAGCTAACAATCTAAAAGAGATCTGAGTCTAGAATTGACGTATCTTTCTTGACCAGCTCTCACTTTACCATTGAATGTCCACGAGCTTTAGCTCCATTATCTCTGCAGACCGCTTTAGGTAAATATCAAATGGCAGATCGTACGGGAATAGGAGAAATTAAAAGTAATTATTTTTATGCAAACCGGTTTGCCTGGTATGTGTTTAATCGCACGAATCATTGGAATAAATTTGACTGCGAAATTTCTTTTAACTCTCGATCGAATCGGCAATACCCGTAGGCACGGCCGAACGTGCAGATTCTATTATCACGATACCACACTATGGCTAACTCGTGGAATAACGTTGGTCAATCGGATTCTCTCTTGGATTACGCTTTACACGAGTCTGGTATCCGCCCGATGTCCTTCCTACCTAATTAAACGAAACTAATACTGGTAGGGCATGTAGAGATTGAAAAGGTCTATACAGATCTTCTTGTTTTACTCCTGGTCCGTGGCAGATGCGTACAAATACTCAAAAATGCCAACTTTATTAATTTAAATGACATGTTCTTGTTACTTCTGAGGTCAGCATAAAAGCTAAGGGGGAAAATGCCATTTTTTATAGGATGGAAGAAATACATTGAGGTGGGAAATGGAATCCAAGGATATGTAAATAATGGCAGTTTTAGTGATATATGTGCGACGATGAAAATATGAACGTGGAAGCCTAGGAAGATATGCCGCACAATTTATGACCGACTTGCTTCGTTGGTGACGAAGGAAAGACGAGAGCATCTACAGACCAACGGGCGCGAATGCAACTAATGACATCGTTTCGCCTCTGATGAACTTCGAGTCGGCTTTTTCAAATAAAATTGTACCCAGAGGATTTGACAGGGTCAATTGAATGATTGGTGCTCGTAGGTCGCATGGTCATATTTCATTCCTATTGTGCGTTCCGGAACTTTACTTGTGTTAAAGTGCAGAATTGGTGCAGCGGACGTCTCTATCGAGTTGCACATTACTGTGAAATTGTAAAAACGACCTATTGAGAATTTACGACTTGTGCACCCAAAGCACCTCAAGTTTATTACAGGCTATATAGTTTAGTTTGTACGTAAAAGATTCTCTAAATTCCCTTTATCTGTTACGTTAAATGTAAGTTATACTTTTTTTCAGCCTAAGAGATGGGAATGCTAAAGTTACAATTCATCAAGAAATCAATTAGGATATAGTTTAAGAATAGGTATCTCGCTTTTCAATCAACGGCGAAGTCGCCTAACGGTTAGCAAATCTGCCTCATCAGGTTTTTGTGAACAGCTACATAAAAGGAGATCAGTTTCTCATGAAATGGAGAACGCATGATTGTGAACGTGAATACTCAACAATAAATCGCGGACGTAGTCAATCTAAACATGAATCTATTACATCAGATCTAATCTCGAAATTAAGATTAGATTCAGTAAAAGAACAGTGCAGAGTATTCTTTTTCTTCAAAGCTTTCGATTTTCTCTTCCTAGCCATTATACGTAACATTTCAGATCGCTTTATTCAATGTTCTTTTGCCAAGCATTTGTTCGAAGAGAGATTTCCTCGTTTCTATCAGACAGGAAGATCTTAGTTGCGCACTGATGACAATTTTGCAGGGTAGTTTAACACTTACGCTGAAATATTGTGTACACATTACACGTGGAAAAAATGCAGTTCCTGGTTGTACTGTGTCTGGCTCGTATATATATAGAACGCAGTCGGTTAGTGTTTAAAAGAAGCATCTAGAATAAACACGATTAATATTCAGTACGACAACATTAATCCATTCGTAATGTTTCTTGATAATGTCGAACGTTTGTTAAGATACATGGTCACGATTATCATACCGTCTGCTGCTCCGTAATCGTAGTTCAAGGACGGACACGATAGAACGAGCAGTAGCAGGAAATGAAAGATCGATTTCATTACCATCAGTTTAACATTGACGTATGATATTATTAATTTTCACAAAAACTGTTTTAAGTTTGTTACATTTATGTGTTTATGAACAGAAGTATATTAATTAGCGACATATACTCATGCTATACTTTGTATACGATTGTCACACTGATATTTTTATCGTTGAGACTTTGTAGTCTTCACTCATTTTCTAAACTTTGAACGTTTGTGTTGCAAGACCAGTCAGGACTGAAGCTGGTAATTTTTTCACACTATCGTTCTGGTCGCGAAAGATTTGCGTAAAAAATAGACCATTTGCATTTATATATCTTGAAGGGGTAAGCTCGACAGGGAGCAAGACCATCCGATAGCGGCAAGCAACTCTCGTCATAATAGAATAAAATTCAAATCTGAAATCAGGCAACAGGATAGCTGCAGTGACATGACCTCTTGATTATTGCAGACAAACACTCACGTCCGTTTTTTCATATAGTTTTGATTCAAGACTCGGATGAAATCCGAGAGTGAGAAGCATGGTTGGCAAAAATGCGTTTATGTTTATGCGAATATGCGTGTCCCAGACACAGCGAAATCCGACACTGTGGCATTCCAGTTACTTGACTTCTATAGAGTCTCGTGCAACGTCCGAACACGTGTCAACATGTCGGTTGACATAGATTTTTCGTCGAGATAGGACCGACCCGAAACTAAGACGAGTCCCCGACTTTGATCGAATCCTTCGAGCGCGAGGAAGGAATCTGAAAACCAGTTTCGTCCGTTTTAAGAAGATACCTACCTACGCAATTCTTCAGTGGCTTTTATATTAGAAACACCGTTTTCAGGTCTGGATACCGATTTTAAATCGCCCCACACTCTCTCATCTAATCATTATACCCACGCAATTTTAGCTAATTTCGGTTCGCCTTCAAATTAAGATATTCAAAAATGTCCAATTCACATAATTTTCCACCTTTTATTTTTTTATTTATTTTATTTTATTAGTGCTATACTTAGACTTCCAAAATTAAGATTTTAGCTAAATAATGTCATCAATTTTAGAATGAAAAAATGAAACATGTCATTCATTAATAATAATAGTCCAAAAACATATCTTTAAAGTAATTATAAATGGAAAATCTTCCAAATGTATTTAGCCTAAACCTAAAACTTGAAAATGGAAATTATTTCTGTTCGAATTTTTTTAACTGAACGATTTCTATTTAGAAATGATTAAAATTGAAATATTTATAGAACTCCGAGCTTCTTTTTAAAAAAAGGCCGAGATTTTCTATAAAAATTTCAGGTCAGGTGTAGCGCTATGGCAAGTATTATAAAAGTTATCGTAAAGTTGGCTCTGAACGAGCTAAGATAATAAATTGTTCGTTAAAAGATTTATAAATCAGGGACATGAGAGTATATGTAATTCAAAATAAATTTGATCAATCTGGATTATGTCAAACTGGATAAGTTCAAGTTTAAAATGTAGTCATTAAAATAAAAATCGTTAAAAATGAATAATTTTAATTTTAATTGCCAAAAAAATCTATGAAATGAAATACTTAAAATTATAGTGGTAAAACTTGAAAATTTAATCATCTGAAATTTTGACCGTTCGAAACATTAAACATTGGAGAAAGCTGTAAGAAGTTATTGAAATATTAAACCAAATTATAAGTGGGTAACGTTATGAACTTTATAAAAATATAACTCTAAGGCTATTCATAGTTAAAAACTTGAAATTATTCAAATGTCTAATTAAATTATTTCAAAACTGCATTGGAAATAAAAAATGCTTAATTCGAAGTTTATGAAGTTTTTGCTTTAAAATAGATTTATTATGAAATTAAAGACTTTTTAATATTTAAATGACATTAATACTACATTTATAATATTTTGCAGCTGAAGAGTTAATAGAAACTTCACTGCTATTTCCTGTTATGAAAAATGTATTTATAATGGACAAATCCAAATTGACAAAAGATTCAAAACTGTATTCTCAAATATGCTCGATGACCCAATTCGGGTCTGTCGGCGTTGCCAGATCAGTGGGAATTTTTCCTAAATTAAGGGACTTTTTCGTGTATAGGTGCTAATTCGAAGAGTGCGTTTGTTAAACGGATTAACACGAAACCTGCTCTTGCATTAATAATTCTGTTTGTGTGTTTTAGAATTGTTTTCACGTATTGAAATTACGGCTTTCAACATCAAACGCCCAAAGCACTTTGATTTCAAAGACTCGTTGTTGTGAATTCGATCCTCTTATTTTTTAACCGACATAGAACCTAGAGTATTTGTACTAATAGGATTAAGGGATTCGAAATATTTCTCCAGTTTTTATACTTCACAAATTACAGTAATTACACGTTGTGGATTTTTTTAAAATAAAAATATAATACTCGAGTCGCATGAGCGGTAAAAGTGAGATAATTGCAGGCTAATAAAACAAAGAGTAGATCCCTAATACAGGGGAGCAAAAACTAATTGCCGACTGTAAGTGTAAACGCAGAAACCAGTTTCACGAACACATTCATATACAAATTGATAGAGAGTGAAGTTGTTCTATCGATTGTGATTCTCGTTCAGCTGTTTCCAACCGGACCGTACTGTTCCAGCAAACTGCAGAATGCACACTGAACATGTAGGTCTTTTACACGATAAACAAAAACACTGTCTTTCTGCTTTTCCAGTTTTTCTCGACAGAGATTCACATGATTGCAATTCGAGTAAATGATTTCTATGCGGGCTGTGGCAGTTACAGGTAAGCCGCGGAGGAAAAGCAGCTTTTCGAAATATTTTGAAAAATAAGTTTTTTTTTCAAAAAGCTACCAGCGATCTTAGGATATCATCACTACCGGCTTTCAGTATTCAGGATTCTTTATCATGATTCTGAAAGAGAACCTTTTCTATTTTACGGATATTTTTGAAAGAATTCATGAATGTAATTCATTTTACTGCATTACAATTTTTCAATTCTATGGTTGGTTTTTAATGAAATAAAAATGATATGATAAATAATTTGTGTACTCTTTCCTATAACCTCTTATATTATTTTAATATTTTTTCATAAATTATTACATTTCAAAAATGTACCTGACATTTCTGAAGCCCTCTAGCATCGTAAAAAAAAACATAAAAAAAGGACGACCCCATTAATTTGTTCTATATGGACTCAAGTCTATTTAATAGATTTTGACCTGCAGCACGTAATAAAATTTTATGGAATTCTCTGTAATATTTACTACTGTGTAGAATTTGTGAATATTTTATTACATGCTGCAGAGCGGTATGCATATTTTTTCTGTCTTTACAACAACAACAAAATAATAGTACAACTTTTAAACTCAATTTTTAAATTCGAAAATGACCAATTAGAGGTCATTTGATGAATTTGGAGACGTACATCCTTAAATCAAAATTGTGTTATTATATAAGTTTCATTTCTATTTGTATCTCTTCTAGTCTTTAAGAATATATACATTTTTCACTCAAAATTAAAAATGTATTTAATTAGGGTTTTATAGTAAATAAAAGTATGCAGTCTAAAATTCTAATAATTTTAGGCAGTTTAATTCTATGATATATGAATGGTCAGATTGCGGGGTTGCAGTACACCCAGAAGATAAATTTGAGAAGAAATTGGCCGTGAAAAAGGTTCTGCGAGTTAGTAGCACGAACGTCTTTGAAACGAATGTTTTCTATATTTCACGGCCAGGCTCGCGCGAAGGTGAAAACGCCCGCGGATATTTTGCAGAGCGAAAGTTGTACCTAATAACCGTGACAATTCCTTTTCGCGTGTATTCCGGGACCATTTATTATGAAAAACGGCACAATTCCGTTCTATTCGTATTGCAAGTATAAGCGCAATTTCGTGCAGGGAATACCTTGAACACGTCTCATACGTATGTAGCACAGGCGATTTATTCGAGCGAATGTAGTGCAAATCGTCAGTTTCCATTGAATTTCCTGCTTATCGGTATTTCGATTTTCCATCAAAAGGAACACGTTTCTTCAAAATTTTCATATGTTAAGTATACGAAATGTATGGAGTATTCAATTGCCGATTTTCAATTGATGTAGCAATAATTAAGAAATATCAAACGAAGGGTAGAAGGGCAAAAGAAGGTCACCAGCAAAATGGCAATTATGCAGGAGAGCGAGAAAACATTTTGAATAATCGACATCGTGATAAAAAAAAAAATAATAACTTCAGAGCTGACCCATTGCTTAATCGATAAGAAAAAGGTTTAATTGAGAAGAAGCTTTCAGATGAAAAAATATTGTTCGAAGATGATCATGTCGGGTTCCGACAATCAATATCCCCGAGATATTGATTAACTGAATCCAGGGAAAAAAGTTTGATTAAAAAATCATTCAGTTCCAAGAAAATGGGGTTTTAGTCTTAAAGTTAGAATTTCATTGGTTTTCAAAAGTGTATTCAAATCGTGACAAAAATTATAATGTTCTTTTTTTATTATTAATGGGCGAAAGATCTCTGAGATGTAAAGTTGATGAATACAGAGAAACCAAAGTATGATCGAAAAAAGTTATTTAGTTTGGAGAAATAAATTTTCAATGAGACGGTGTCACAGTGTGACATTCAAGTTTTCGCATTTTAGTAGTGATCAAAAATAAAAATTTACCATTTTTGTTTTTTGTTTTTGTTTGATGCATTGGTGTGGGCTGTGTTGTGTTATGGTGTGGCGATCTGGGGATGGAAGGAACATAGGAAAGTAGAGAGCATGCATGAGCGATTCCTGAGGTGGGTAATGGAGGTTAGCTGAAGTTGCCCAGGATATATGTTAAAAGAAGAGTTAGAAAGAGAAAATATGGTTACTAGACAAATTAAGAGAGCATGGAGGTTTGAAGAGAAGATGAAAAGGGGAGAGGGAAGTAAAATTGCACAAGCATGTTTCGGCGAAATTCGGAACAATGAAGCGAGAGGTAATGTGGGAAATTCAAAATGGGAGGAAGAAAGGAGAAAAATGAGAAGGGTGTGTAATATTCGAGAAGGGGTTATGGAGTGGCAGGACATAGAGTTAGAGCTATTGGTTAAACAAGGAGAAGAGAGATGGACAAAGATTATAGATTCGAGGTACAATAGACGGTATATGATGGTCAAAGGGTTGACGGAACCAGAATATCTGCAAAAAATAAAAAAAGGAAGAAAAATGGAGTAGGGTTGTACGGTTCAGAATGGGAGGAGTGAAAGCATGCAGATATTGGATGAATGAAGAGGAGAATTTATGTAGAGTATGTGGATACGAAATGGAGTCATGGGCACATGTATTAGAGAGATGTACAGGAGAGGAAGAGGGACAGTTGAGTATTGATGAGTGTGTAAGATGGATCTTGGATGGTAGTGAACAGGGAGTGATGTGGATGAAGAAATTGGATGAAGTAAGGGAAAGCAAGGGAGTAGGGCAGAACCAAACGGGTGATCCTGAAAAGGGACAGTAAAAAACGAAAATTGTTTTCAATATCGTGGAAAATGCATTTTTTTTATGGTAAGAGGAAACGGAAGCCCTGGAAGCTCGCTCATTTTAGGAATTAATATCACTACTGTTACTATTGTTTATCCTGCGTAATGCGAAAGAGTAGAATATAAATCGTAGTTAAGTTAGACTAAGGATGGAATTGTAAATATATGTTCAGTGAGCGGAGTCCCTCAAATCCGTAAAAGGGAGAGATTAAATACATACATACATACAATTTACCATTTTTTTTTGTTGGACCATGAAGATACATTGAAATATATGTCATTTTTGAATATAAAGAAATAATTTGAAAATCAGTCCTAATTCTAATGGATACGAAAATGTAAGTTTAAATCATTATTCCATAAAAAATACGATTCCGAGCGAATCCTTTCAACACGAAGTGTATCAGAAATTTTGAGAATTTTCTAAGAAAAAACTCTATTTACGAAAATTTCCTGTTACCTATTTTCCTTCCCACCCTTAAAACATGCAAGGAATTAAATATGTATTATAATAAAAAAATTATTCCATTTTACTGGATTGCAATATAAATAAATATTTCTGAGATAATATAGAATTCTTACTTGATGAAGAGTGAATGCATCCAATTGTTATTCATGAATATATTTGGAGGGTCGATATATTCAGTTAGAGCCCTAGCATTTCATCCTTTCCCCAGAAAAATTTTTCGGTTACAGGATTTTCCCATTACAGTTTTAGTGACAGCGTAAAAATTTGCTTTGTGTCGTTATGAAAGTTCGGAGAAAACATGTTTTGAAATAAAGACGAATGTAGTATATAACTAAAATTCTGGATTAGAAACGTATGATCTATAAATGTTATTCGATCTACTTTAAAAGCGGCTTTAATAGTTGCTTTTCATGTGCAGCTAATTAAAAATGACAAACAATTACCATTTTTAGGAAACCAACAGATACTGTTGCTATTTCGGCAATATTTACCGAAGTGTTGTATATTAAGTGATTCCGATGCTTGCTTGGTTGCTGGTCAGTGTTCATGAGTCACACATTAAAATCCAATAGTCAAAACATTATTAAAATGAAATATGTTAATATAGCGAGACTTTATAAATATAATTTATTAAATGGACATTTTATTAATATTTCGCCACACTCGCATTAATTAAAACAATCAACATGCATTTGGCCAGTATTACTTCGGTCCATACTATTACCTATTCACTCAAATTTGCAGAACTTAAACTTTAGCATTTAAAAAAATGATTAATCTTAAGGGTAAGGAAAATATGGATAAATTGTAAAAAAATATTCGCTTGGACAATAGAAAAAGTTTAAATAATTAATAATATCTACAAGATCACTTTGTTGTAGTCATTGACAGTGATAATTTTCAGTTCCAATCTAGCAGGACGTGGTTTGCAAATTACTTCGTAAAAATTAGTGCACATTGTTAAATTAGCCTCACTGTGCTATAAACTGTTCAACAATATCTGCTTTAAAATATGGAAACGTTGTCTTATCGACGCACGTCAATCTGAAAATCACCAAACGTTTACGACCAATTCCTCTAACTTTTTAAAATCTTCCGGATTGGCTTTAAGACTACTGGTACCAATAACGACAAATCATTTCTGACGCGCTGGTGTCGCGTCCGGACAAGTGTAAGAACTCATTACGCGTACTCAGAATCCAACTTTACCTGTGAGGCAATCTTGAAGGCCAAGAAGAAAAGATTCCTCGGCAGTGAGCGTTGCCGCGCGAGTTTACGACGCGTCGTCTGACAGCTACGGGGTGAGCGCTGTTGTAAGAGGATTTCCGATGCAATGACAAAAACGGCTGTAAAATCATCCACGGGAATCAGGAGACGTCGAGTTGCGACGCAAAACTTGCACTGAGGAAAATCACTGGAAATCACGCAACAACTATGGTCACAGAGCTGAAAATGCTTCAACACTTGTCACCTTCAAAGGTGGCTAGCGTCATCGCAATAACAAGATCCACTGATGTCGGTTAGCCTATTAATTAGGCTTCACTAATATCGAGAGTAACTTCACAGTCACATAGAGTAACACTCATATAGAGTTACACACATGCATAAACACTGATGCACCTAGTGCCAATCGAGGGTAACACAGATCCTCTTCGAAACACCCTCGACACTCCAAAGTACTTGATCGTACTTGTGGTGACCGATCATGTTTCCGACGCACTACACTCCATCACGTTGCACATATTCGACAAACACGTCACGTTTATCACTTAGGAACATCTTTTAGAATATGATTATCACAATTCTGCAAGATCAGTTGGCAATTAGTTTCTGATCATTATAAGTTATCATGGTTTTGAATAATCACGCAGTCATCGTGAACTAAGCTTTTGGCTAGCAAGGACAGCGTGCATAAGTCCCAATCAATTCTTAGGTGTCTTCATCAGATCCTTGATTAAGAATGATTATATCCTCGGTCTTTTCTCTCAAAGGAGAGTACTTGTCATCAATTGCAAAAGCTGAAAGGGAACATCATCAGAGGACTTCCTCCTTGTCAAGGATCCTTAAGTCATTGAATCTCGACAAAGGCTCTTATGAACATCGCAAGAATGCTGATTAGACTTTCATCTCTCAAGATCCCAGACAGCTATTGCATTCAAACATTTATGATGCCATGCAAAGAAGGAAAACTCCACTTGTTTTATAATAAACCTTGGCATTTCTTAACTGTTACGTGAATTTGAATTCCAGAGATTGCGAATCAGCGAAAATCAGAGTGAATCACCCCGAGCGCGGTTCTCGGAGAACGAACTGAAGTCGCGAGAGCACGCGACGTTTTCCGGAGGAGGAGGCTGCGTTCACCATGCGCGCATTCCCTTCTCCTAACTCTCTGTCCCTCCCCACTCTTTGATCGCAATCGATCTGGGCGATCGATCGTGATCTTGACTTTGATTTTTAAATCATGGGAGACGAGAAATCCCAAACTACAAGTTTTATCCAATACGTATGAATTATTGATTCCGAGGAGATGTAAGTCCAAAAGTCTAGGTTTGGACTAGACTCGATGTCTGTGTCTCTCAGAAAAAATATTAATGTGATCAGGCTGGAATGGCATAAGAGGGTAAAATTCGCGATTTATACTCGTGAGGTGTATCGGGCCGGATGGAATCGCACCGTGATCCGACCTCGGAACACACGCAGGTTGAACTGTCGTTCCGAGTGGCTCGGCTCGCGGTTTAGTATCAACGTTCGTTCTTGGGTTAGCGTCGTGCCCCTCCTGCGCCTCCGCTCGACGCCGACCGTCGCCAATCGAGTGCGCTTACACCCTCGTACCTGTACTTACATAGTGTTTGAGAATGTGTATAACTATGTAGAACATGCATGAACACCTATTCATTTATGTATGTGTAATTCTCGAGGAAGAATTACCAAAGAATGGTGTACGTATTTGGGATGAAGGGGGACATTATAAAATTAAATGGGGTTACATATAGATTAGAGAGATAGTCTATTTTTTCTGTTGCGTTCTTTCAAAGAAAACAATCGTCTTTTACTTTAATTTATTGCATTTTTTCGTAAAACTATATTTTCACCAGGGGTGAATGTGTCTCAGTTTGTAATTAAAAAGAATTTCATTCATTATCATTATATTTTCCAGTAATAAAATTTTGCATTCTTATTATGCTAGTTTGTATTTTTGACAATTTTTCACGATTATT
>NC_046659.1:100749336-100775232 GCF_010883055.1 Belonocnema kinseyi | reverse complement strand
ATAAAAAAATTTTTTGGCAGTTTGGAAAATTGTTTGGTTTCGAAAATTTTATTGTCAAAAATGGTCGACATTTTGACTATCACCCACACGCGCATGTATGCATGGGTACGGATGTACATGTGGCCATATAGTAGAGGTGGAAACACTCGTATCCTTTTTGCCTCAAGCCCTTTCGCGGTGGCCTTCTGCCCCCACCCACACCTTTACCACCTTTTTCACCCTCACTGGACGCACCCTCCCTTTTCCATTTAACCTTTACCTCATTCCGCATTTCTCTTTTTTCAATTTCCCTTTTTTTTTACTTTTTTTTAACCTCTTTTTTCCATTTTCTCTGGCCCTTCTAATCAGAGGGCCGAATCTCGCGACGCAGGATGCCATACCATCCCTGGTTTTCGACGAGAAACACGGAAATATACATCCGTTGAAGTCTAAGCGCGTTTCGACCTCTGCCTCTGCTTCGGAACGGAGGTTAACCCTTTCAGACCTCGCGGTGCCAAATGTGATTAGGTAACGAACGGCTGGGCTTTATCCTGCTTTGACTAGGGGACAAGGTCCTCCGCTCCTAGAAGCTTTGAAATCCTGTCGGTTAGGGGCGAATGGCAGTTAATTGACTGTCGTTTGACTCGCGAACATGATTTGTATGATCAAACAAAGCATTGGTTAACAACAATCTTAGAAGAGGAGAAATGAAATACTTTGCTTCTTCAATTAGAAATGAGACAAGGATTAAGCCACAAAAATTTAGTAAAAAAATGGCAAAAACATTTTTTTCTTCAATTTTGCGTGGCGATTAAAAAGTTCAAATGTCCAATAAATTTCAAATTGGCTGAATTAAATATACGTAGATTAAAAATTCCCTCCAATTTTGAGCCAAACTGGACAATATTGAGATGTACCGAAAAGGACAGAGAATTCCATTTAGATTAAAATAAAACTTTTATTTTCGGAAATACTTGATTTCTGTTTCTGGTTTATCTTCTGCCCTTGCGAACCCCAAAAATGTCCAAAAAACTGAAATTGACTTAAATTTGATTAAATTCGAATGAACTCTACGTGAAATTCAAATATGAGGGCTGTTTCTTTAATAAATTCCTCATTATTTTAGAAAAGCACTTCATTTTGGAGTTTTTGGGGCAGAACTTCCGTTATCTTTCATGTTATTTTGAGGAAAAACCTTTGGTTCATAGAATATCAAACATACAATATATTATATGCTAATTTATATAAAAATATTTAACAAACTGAAATTGTACAAACAATTAAAAAATAGTTAAAAACTGTTTAAAATATATGACTTGTTGAATAAAAATAATTTATGGCAAAAACAGAGCTCATGTTACAGAATTTCTCTTAAAATACACGGAGAAAAATGGATGTTTAAATGTATATGTTCAAAGGGTAAGATTTTGGCATCGAACATTCAGATATTCATGCCAAAAGTTTACTATCTTTTTGATATGTTAGGCGTGAAAATATTTTTATATTAAACTGAAACACATTCCGATGTTAAAACCGCCCGAGCGCATGCGCATCGCGCATTGGAATTTCCCGACTCTATTTGACGGCTATATATTTTCAATAGTGTAATTATGGAATTTAGAAATTTTAGAAAATTTCCATAGAATCAAACTTATAGCGATCCTTAAATAAAATTGGATATCGATTTTTTCTATCTAAAGGAGGGAACATTGATCTTAAGTTTCAAGTTTATTGACTTAGCACATTTGACAAATTGTTTATAAATTTAAATAAAACTTATGTTTAAGTAACTTAAAATAGATATAATTTTAAATTAAGATTATAGATCATTCGTTCTCTGATTACTTACCCCTGTTTTTATTTTGAATTAGAAATATTTATCATAACCTCAACTTGACTGAATGTATCATCTGACCGACGTTTCATACCCATTATCTGTATTTCTTTCGTGAATAAACATTAAAGTTTAATTTTACATTCACAAATAAGTTATCAATTAATTTCTTAAATTACCATAAATAAGTAAATTCCTCAAATATTTACAGGCGTTATTTGACATAACAATACATGTAATATCTCGGAAATTTCAGTTGAACATTTTGGTTGTTAAAGAGTAACATCTCACTTTTTAAGATCTACAGATGATAGCTTTGAACATCTAGATAGTTTTCCTATAGTTAAACATAAAATATGATAACCCTGAATAGCTAGATGTTACGTTTGAATATCCATTTTTCTCCGCGTCAAAATTCAAAGTAATTTAGAAAAAATTATTCGCTGGAGACTACCCAACAAATTATAGAAGTCTCTCGCAAGCTAAGTTTACACTCATAAAAGTAAATCTCATTTTTTTTAAAAGAAAATTTCTTATTCTAATCAAGCAAGCCCTCTGTTCAAAAAAATTTCAGCAGCTTTAATTTTGGAACGCCCTAATTTAGTTGTTGAAATTTATTAGGACGGAAAACGCTATTTAACATGTCTATTTTTTAATAACATCAACAATTTGTTGTAAAATAATGCATTCCCAAATTAAGGATAAGACAGACCTAATGGTATAAAAATAATGAACAAATTTAGAGAGATTAAATTGAAGAGCTTAAATTCCTTCTCGCAAATTTAAGCGTGCCTTGGACGCGCGTCTGCCGGATGTCACGCTTCGCGTTTGATAATAAGTTACCTCGCGCTTCGCTCTCGGATATTTATTCTTTGCACTCTGAATGTTTAAATGTAACTTTACCAAAAACATCTCTTTCAGCTCCCAGTTTTTATGCACTTTCATATTCTGTATTTTCTACATAATAAGCATAGTTGAAGATTAAATTGCTTAAAGTTCTGTAGGCTTTGAGGTAAACATTCTGATCGTGGCACTCGCGCTTTGCGTTCTATTTTTATCTTATGCTAAAATAGGCATTTTTTCATGGCATTTTTTATGGATAAAAAAACTCTTATACAAAACTCCTTCCTTAGACTTTTACGTATATTTCGCGTCTTTTGGCGTAATATTAAAATGTTCGAATATTGCATATTAGGTATTTTCACTTCAATCGCCAGCTAACTTCACTTCGTTGAATGCTGAGGGGAAAACAATGGACCGAATACATGGAATTCGGTCCATTTTTGCCCTATTTTGTTAATATGTTCATAAAAACTAATTATTTCTATAAGTTTATTTCAAAAATAGTTTTTGTTTGTTAAGAACTATTTAATGGCATAATAAAATAACAGTAATTATTATTCATTACGGAAATAACACAAAAATAAAGTTCTGTCCCATGCATTTGGTCCATTGTTTTCCTTTCATCTATCAACGATGTGAAGTTAGCTCATATCGTTATGGCCATAATTTTTATTTTCGATTTCTTCATGGTAATCTTCAAATAAAACAGAAATGAAAAGTTCTACAAAAAGAATGGATCAAAGGAAGTTATTATGACCTTTCAAAAGCTATAATTCCTCTCTGAGATGTTTCCCCTTTTTTCGTGGAGTTTGGCTCAAAATTTGAATTTGGGATTTTGTCCATCCTGTTTTCGATAAATAAGACCAAAATTTCAATTGCTATTAAAAGATGGTAGAGAGAAAAATTAGAGGCCTTTTAAAATGTTGCAACTCCTTTATAAACCTTTTTTACGTCTCTATCGTCATTTGGCTCATAGTTGTAATTTTCTTTTTCTTCATTTTCGATGCATAAAACCACACAAACAAGTCCTATCACAAAATAGTTGAGGGGAAAATTGTAGATGTTTCGAAAAGCGTCAATTGTTATTTTATACTTTTGATACGTATCTGTCACCCTTCGGCGTAAAATTGAAATATTCTATTTTTGTCAGCATTTTTGATAGATAAACCCATAACCGTTTGTCAAGGAAAGGTAGTTGACGAACTCTTGCTTCCTCTTAGGATCCATGAAAAGTGTGCCACAGCTCAATTTGATCCGTTCATGTTTTTAGAGTGATCTCGTTTACGAAAATATAGACGAACAGACACCATTGCCAAAACTTGATTACCGGTTTCGGGGGGTTTCACAACGTGGAGATCCGTTGAAAAACTGAGATCTGGAATTTCGCATGATTCTAATACTTTCTAAATCATAAATGATAAAAATGGAAAAACGACAGAGAAAAAAAAGAGATAAAAATTCTAAAGTTGACGCAGGGAATTTTCCTCGAGATTTTAAGTGAATTACTCAGTTATTTCGCAAAATTAAGTACTTTATAGCATGCCTAATTATAATTTCTTTTTCTCTCAAATTAACGGTTAGAGGATTAATCCCATGGTGAAATTATTAAGAAGTAATTATAGTTCAAGATTTACTAATTAAATCGAAGTACCCTAAATTAATAAATGTCATGCAAGATCTGATGCACACATCGCCTGATGGGAGCAAAGCAAAGCAACGGTTCTTCTCAATGTCGTTCTAGGACCTCTAGGCAATCCAGGCAAAGGTCGCAAGCCACGCGAACTTAGTTTTACGTTCGGGAATCTAGTCTCGCGGTTATCCAAAGCGCAAGTGGCTTCGTGTTATGTAGATGGTTTTGCCTAGGACCATGTTGTATAGAATTAGCATCGCCGTGATAGGATTGAATTTATTCATGTACAATTTAAACTGGCTGACGAGGGTGCGCATCTATGTACATGCAGACTGCACATAAAGCAAAGCACGCGTGCATACGGTCGCAAATGTTCAAATGTATGACTGCCGAACAGTGTGTTAGTGAGAAGAGTGTTCACTGTGCACGTTGCACGCCTGCACGAAGAGCATGCCCTCTTGTACATTTTGATTGGAGTTCTCGGACGATCGACTAATAGTTTATAAATTAACTGTTACCACCTTTTCAATTTTACTCGTAATTCATTAGTAATTCACTCATTTAATAATTAATTTATTAATAATGCATGATGTGTCCCTTTTCTACAAGAAAATCACAATAATGTAAATCCAAAAAAAAATTTTTTTCTAAATTTATTTCTAATACGTTTAGTAACAGTCATACATAATTTTATAAGAGATAATCCACAAATTACTTATAAGACATACATAAAATACATTAATAATGAACCAAAAAGTTGATATTTCTACTCGAGAAGATTAATTATAAACAAAACAAAAAATATATATGTGTTAATTCTGAACAAAAATGATGAGCCATCAAATAAACAAAAAACAAAACAAACGTTTTAATCAAACAGTTAAATTTTCAAACAAAAAGATGAATTTTCCACCAAAAAACGAATAGTTTAATATGCAATTAGAAAAATTAATTTTCAACTAAAATAGGTAAATTTTCAACCAAAGTTATGGATTTTCATTAAAAAGATGAATTATTCACCAAGAAGACTAATATTCTACCACAAAAGAGGAATTTTCAACCAAATAGTTGTCAACAAAATAGTTGAAGTGAAGACAACGTAAAAAGTTTTCTTAAAATTATAATGAAATTCTTAACTAAGTCCTTGAATTTTCAACCAAAAAAAGATGAATACCCAATGAAAAATGAAATCTCGAACTTAGCACAACAACAAAATCTTCTCTTATACCCACACAAAAATTTGGATATAATTTTTCCAATAAATGGATCTTATAGTATATAAAATTCTAATTTTAAAAAAGTCCATAAAATATTTTTTATATATTGTTTACTATTTTTAATTCAATGTTGAAATATGAATTTTCTATCACGATGTCGATTGGAGGGCCTCTTTGACGTCAAAGGGGTTGAATTTCCCACCAATCACAGCTCATGTGTCAGTGATTCTCCAATATCTTTTTTTGTGCCGATGTTTTGTTTTGCTTATCTATACATCGAAAAAAGAAGTTGCAAAATATTGTTTAAAAAAATGTCTAAGGAGGGTTTCGTAAAAGCGAAGAGCGCAAATCTGCCGAAAATAGATATATTCATGGTATGTATAAAGATGTCATTGAAAAAGTTCTTAAATGTAGTCATGTTAATTATAATAATTGTGCTTAATAATTTCCTTCAACGTACTACTGACTCTTAATCCAAATATTATAACAGGATAACCTTTTTTTGTTACATAAACCTTAACAAATAAAGCTATCAAATCAAAAAAGTCAGAATTGGCAGTAGACCGTGGCCTAACCTCTTAATCTAGGTTTCATTAGTTTTCATGGATTTCATAAAAGCCACATCGTCACATGATAGATAATTATGAGAATCCCTGAGTCATGTGACACCCACGTGAAACCAATTTGAATAAATGTTTTACCGCCTTCAATTTTTAATAATTTTTTACTGTTGAAAGACTGAACAGAAAAAAATATATAACGCACCTTCGATTCAGATTAAACTTATGTATTAAAAAAAGATTTTATCTAAAATCGTGAAACAACCCTATTGAGAGGTCATGCTTTACATGATTTACTCTGGTGTTACTGAACTGATCAGTGAAGACGTCCGAAATCACTGATTAATCATTGAAATGTATAACTACTATTTCAATCAGTGAATTTTGCACTGATTCATATTTAGAGAGTAGGGTATTCTTATTTCTATCAAGTCCTATCTTTTTCAATTAAAAATTCGAATTCAGGTAAATTATAGCTGTCACCCGGTAAAATATTTTCAATTTCTTATTCTGACAATTATTGGTGTCATAAAACTTACAGCTTATTGGAGAATAAATAAACAATTTTTTCTGGGAGAAAAATTACATTTGGCATTGGGGACCCTAATGTATATGATACATAGCGTACGAACAGTCGCCAACTCTTAGTGAAGTCATTCTCTGAAGTCATTCTTATTTCTTGCCTAGGGAGCAAAATGGTCGAATCACCAATTGCGCATGCGTCAACTGTCTTTTCCCCCAGTCATTTTACATCACTTGCTTTGCGTTTACTTTAAAAGCAAGCAAAATCGCACTTTTCATGCAGGTGTTGGAAAAATTACTTTTCCGAAAGGGTAACTGGGCACAAATGGACAAGGGTCAAAATTTTCTTCTATTGTCTCTCAAAACAAACATTCTCAGCATTGTTGAAAGATACTATGGCAATAATTTTCCCGCACGATTTCTCAAATCAATCGCCGAAAAAAGTTTGTTTTAATGGATCTAAAGAGTTCTTAAAGCGACGTGCTTTCCCGCAACACGAAGTTTACAAAGAAACGAAATTTCGATTTACCCTCCCATACATCATATGTATGATGTGTTTCCCTTCGCTTTCTACGTTGCAGAAAATTCTCTGTTTATTTGGACTGATCTCACATCGTTCTAGGGAAAGATCCAATTTTTCCGTTTCGTAAAAGTTGACTACTAAAGGCATTTTGGCTGAATGATCAAAAGGCATTCCGTACATTCTGGCACTTTAGATCGTCCACGGAAAACTTATTTGAAACACGATCTTTCGACTTTCATCAACTTTCCTGAACAAATAGTGTAACCGGAGCCTGTCAATATCAAGACTTCGATTCGAAGACGCTTCCGCTTGAGAGGTATCTCATATCGAAGTAGTATCCGTAAATTCTTTCACACCTTGGACAATAGAGTCACGTGCGATTCGTGCCAATTTCTAAAGAGAAATTTAGAAGAAAAGTAAGAAATCGTTTACTGTGGCTAAAAAAATTAAATATAAAGATTGTATAGTGCATGTGAAATTCTGTGTAGCCATCAACTTTTCTATCTTATGCGCTTCATTAAAAAAATTAATAAATCAATGCAGACAATAATAAGTTGTCTTCAGAATTTCGAAAGTTACTTTTGAAAGCTTGTGTGTGTATTAGAGTGGTCCAAAAATCAACAAATTTGAAGAGTTCAATGGGTCTGTGGAAATTTTCGTTCCTTTTTGGAAAAAAAGAAAATCCCTAAGAAACTTGAATTCAATCGCATGATGTCCTGCACTCCCTCATACAAGGCACAGATTAAACTCTTAATATCTTCGTTGCTTTAGTGCTTACAAAAACATGTTAGGGACAATATCGGCCTAATTTATTTATAAGAAATTTAATGGTTTCGATTAAGTTCATTAACACAAAATTTTATAAATAGTTTTTACATCATTTAATTTTTCTTTAAACAATTCAGACTTTTATTGCATCCAAACTTGTGAATATTTTTGATAAGAATTTATTGATACCATACCAAATGTTTTCATGTTTATACAATTACTATTTATTAGGTTCTAATATAAAATATATAAATATATAATATAACATTTATTATAAATTTGTATAAAAAATGTCTACAAGTATGGATGCAATAAGATTCTGAATTATCAAAAAAAAAAACTGAATTATGGAAAAAAATGCATCTAAAAATGTTTGGTAATAAACTTAATCGACACCATTAAATTTCTCATAAAAAATCAGGCTGATGTTGTCCCAAACATTTTTTTGTAAGCATGAAAGCAACAAAGATAATAAGAGTTTAACCTCTGACCTCGATGAGGGAATGTAGGACATCTTCCGATTGGTTCAGAGTTATTAAGGGATTTTCTTTTTTCCAAAAAGGAACAAAAACTTCCACATGCCCATTGCGGTCTTCAAACTTTGCGATTTTTGGACCACCCTGATGTGCATATATGAAATAAAGCTTCTAGGGATTACAGTGATTCAGCACTTCAATTTGAGGGGGTAAAAGGGAATTGGTTACCTTTAAAAAGTACTAGTGTAATGAATAAAAATTAAAAGATGCAAAACTTTTATAGAAAAAAATGTATATGTAAACTAAGCAAACACGCGCGCTACACACGTGATTATTAATTGTTTAGTCTCCTGTAATCTTCGAATGAAAATATAAAATCATTACTAATTATCACAAATTTTTGTTTACGTAGTGTCTATTATCTAAAATAATAGAACAGAGGAAACAATATTTTAAATACTTAATGAGAACTGACCTCATTACTTTAGAATTACTATATAATAATACACCAAACTCTCGTTTTAAGTCACCCCGTCAGGCAGCCCTCACTGTTTACGCTTCTATCCCCCCGAAATCAGTCCAAGGCCATTTGAAGGCAACTCCCGACACTTGACTGAAAACGAGAGTTTGGTGCACAGTGACACTCTTCTATACCACCGATTTTGTGTCTGTCGGTGGGTGGAAACTAACTCAATATAGCCTGCTCCACTTTTCTTTTTTACGCCTGACTGCTTGCCTGAGTGACAACCGTAGCACCTGCGCACCTCGCGCACCACGCGTAGCTCCTGTTACACCTACTGCGGCGCGGCGTGGATTCACGGAAGGGCTATTAAAAGGTTTCAATGTACTTGTCTAGACAATGAAAACGTTGAATTTTTGTTACAAAATATCAGCCCGGTGCCACTTAACGGGAGTCCTGTTGGATACAAGTTGAATGAGAGTCGACCGGTGACCACCAGGCGAAATCGGGGAGCTGATAACCTTTAGGGCCGACTTGCTACAAAATGCATTGTGAAATTCAGTAAAGTGATATTTCTCGGTAGTTCTACTATGATTTTTGTCATTGTTTGCTGGAAGAATAAAGTTAAATAGATGTAGCATCGAATGAGAAAAAATAAATAACAAAATAGTGTACAAATTTGAAAATAAATAAGATCAAAGAAATTTAAAATGCCGGGTAATTAAAAAAAAACTAATAAAATAAGTTTGATAATTTTTAATTTTCTTCTTATTAATTATTGTGATATTATTATACAAATTATTGATAATTTTAAATAAATTCTTTAAGGTTTACAGATAAGTTAATCAAGTAAATAGAAATCAAATAAATTTTTTAGGGTTTTGTTTAGAAAAGAAGTAATTAATTCCTTATTAATATGTATATCACGTATTTTTTTAGTAAAAAAACAATAACGTTCGAATTTGATAGCAAAATGAATAAAATTAACAATATTTACATTTTATCAATTTTTTTTAATTTCCCGCCCTTTTAAATTTCTTCAATCTTATATATCTACAAATCTTGACACTATTTTGTCATTTTTTCCCGTATTAGAAGCTAAAACTATTAAACTTCACTCTTCTGGAGAAAAACGAATAAAAACACAGTAGAACTGTTAAAAAATAACATTTTTCTCATTTTCACCATGCATTTTGTTGCATGTCGGCCCTAAAGGCAAACAGCACCGCGCTTGCGAACTAATTTTCTTCGGTCAAGAGTTATCCCACTTTTAGCTTTGAGTGGCACTGCGCTGCAAAATATCAATTTGCGATGAAAAAAACAAACATAAACCAAGGCTGTTTGAAATTCTAAGTTTAACTTTTGAAGTCAAATGATTTTTGTTTAAAATAACCGATTTTTGTTAAAAAGCGCCCACAAAACCTATTGTTGTTCAAATATTGCAAATATTCTTTAAAATCTTTTAATTTTTTACTAAAAAGAACAGTTTTAGACGAAAACAAATAACGTAAAAAAGTATTTAAGATAATGAGGGGCCATTCACAAAATACGTAATACGTTTAGGGGAAGGTGGGGATCTGCCGATGTAAAAAGTATCACGCAAGGGAGAGGGGTCAGAAGTTCCTGAAATATGCATCACGTATTTTGTAAATGGCTTCTAAAGCTTCTTTTAAAAATGCGAGAATCAGCTAAAGTTATTCAATATTGAATAACTTTAGCTTATTCTCGCATTTTTAACAGTAATATCTTTGAAATCTAATTATTGTTTCATTATAATTAAGGATTTCCGATATAAGAGGCCAATAAAATTAAAGAGGAAAATTATCAAAAATTGTGAATCATGTGAATTTAATGAATCCGAATAATGATTTGAAAAATCCCATGAGTTTATTATTAAAAATATACATTTTAGACGAAAAACATTAACATAAAATAAAAAAATTCTAAATTGTAAATCTTCTTTGAAGTTTAATGATGTTTAATTAAAATATTCGATTGCCGGTAAAAAACGTTAACATAAATTTAAACTGTTCCAAAATGGTAAATCTTCGAAATATATATCGATATGCC
Organism: Belonocnema kinseyi; assembly: GCF_010883055.1. Taxonomy (NCBI): domain Eukaryota; kingdom Metazoa; phylum Arthropoda; class Insecta; order Hymenoptera; family Cynipidae; genus Belonocnema; species Belonocnema kinseyi. The sequence goes on along the minus strand of NC_046659.1, from coordinate 100,764,350 downwards.
TGGCGGAAACTTCCAGCTTAACCTACAATGTTATAAAAAATTTATATCATATCTGAAATTTAATGATTTTTGAATAAAAATAAAGATTACCAATGTAAAACCCGAACATAAGCTAAAATTGGTGCGAGATTCTGATTCGCGTTTAAATGATGATTTTTGTTTAAGAATATCAATTTTCAATGTAAAACAACATCGTAGCCCAAAAATTATAAAAAACTTATGAAACTTTGAAATGTAATGATTTTTTAATACCAGTTCGATATCTGTCAAAAAACACTAACCCCATGCGAAACTGTTTAAGCTTGTATAAATTTGATTAATTTGCACAAAAATCATTGGATTTAAATCTACTTTTTGTTGTGTTTAAAAATATCAATTTCATGTGAAACACCGCAATATAATCTAAAAATGTAGAAAAATTATAAATCCTTTTAAAAATCTAAAGATTTTTGTTTGAAATAATCGATACCCTTTTAAAGACGTTAGTGTAACTTGAAACTGTTCAAAAATTGTAAATCTTGTTCGCGCTATAATTATTTTTGTTTTAACATATCAGTTTTTTATGTAAAACACGAACGTATCCTAAAATTATTAAAAATATAGCCATTTACAGTCTCATGAATATTGTTTTTTAGTGACAGTTTCTGGAAGAAAAGGCTTTGTTTCGTTTGTATAGAAATTTTGATTTCCAGTGAAAAAAAACTAACAATTTTTAACTTCGAAGTATTCTTGGAAGTTTTTTGTATTACAATTTAAAAGTCTTTTTTTAAACTAATTTCTAGTGATAGATTTTAATATGAATAATAAATATTAATATTTATTATTATATTATATATATATATATATTAATGCAAATATTTTAATATAATATAAATCTCATTTACAAATAAAATGTTATGTCAAAGAACAAAAGATCTCAATTAAGTGTGTTTATATTGTTTTCTCTTTCAAAGCAATTTTGAGTCAATCATGTTAGATTTTTTTTTCATTTGGTTTTTAATTTATCTAAAATAAACCATAATTTCTATAATACTGTCTACATTTTTCTTGAAAATTGTTGAAAATTAATCGCAGCTTAAAAAAAGAGGGAGTGGGTGGACAAAATGATCGAATGTAGGGATCATACGGGAGTTTGAGAAAAATAGGGGGGGGGGGGCGTAAAAAGTAGAATAGGGGGCTGACTATGGTCCATGAGTTTATTCAGCAGGCGTTATTTTTTCCAAATTAATCAAATAAAAAAGGCTTTCGTAACCTATTAAGACATTAGCTTTGTAACTTCCCCTATCCTTCAGCCCCCTAGAGCACAGAGTAAAGCCGGGTAGGCTGCTGGGTTAATACACGGTAAAGTCAACTAGGGAAACGTGGTGGAGCTGTTTAGGGTACGGGATAAATTCAGTTAGTTACGGGGTTAAATTGGTTAGGTTTTGGGGTATATTCGACCAGGGTACATGGCAGGGTCGGTTAGCGTATAGGGTAAATTCGGCTAGAGTACGGTTTAAATTCGGCAAGGATACGTGGTAAAGACATCTAGGGCACGTGTTGAAATCGGCTAGTACACGGTGTTAATTCGGCTAGGGTGCGAAGTAAATTCGGTTAGGCTACGGGTTAAAGTAATAGGTAAAGGTATATGGTGAAAGCGGGTATGGTACGGGATAAATTCGGCTACATTACGGCGTTAATTTTACTGGGGTACGGGTTGAAGTCGGCTAGGCTAATCTACGGTGTGATGTTGGCTAGACCTAGAGTACAGGGTAAAGTCGGGTGATGTACGGGCTAAAGACTTGTAGGCTACGGGATAACGTCAGATATGGTACGGGATAATTCGGCTGGGGTACGGGATAAAGTGGGCCAAGCTACAGGGTACTGTCGGCTAGGGTAAAGGGTAAAGTCTGGTAGGGTACGGGGTTTTAAAGTCAGATTGGATATGTATTGAATTCGGCTAAGGTATAGGGTTAATTCGGCAGGGGTACAGGATAAAGTTGTTTAGGCTAGGGGGTAAATTAGGCTAATGTATGGGGTAAAGTCGGGCAGGTTACAGGGTAAAGTCAGGTAGAGAAAAAAGTACGGCGGACGAATGTACGGATGGAAATTGGACACCCCACCGAAACTATACTGGTTTCTGCCCTAACCTGAGAAACCCTAAAAACTGAATTGAACAATCAAATTATATTCAATAATACGCTATCAGTAAAGTACGTCTAAATATTGCAAATCATTACAGAATTACCATAGTGTTTCTGATTTCCTCTTTTACCAAGTTACAACGCACTATTTGTTACTTCCATTTTATTATTCTCAAAATTTAATTGCCAAAGGTTCTGGAGAATAGGCCATATTCGTACCATTAAATTTAATTTGCAGTCTAACTCAAATCTTTCAAGTAATTAATAAATTGATATTTATTTTCGGCATCTTCTTACAAAATTCATACGTTAATAGCACGCAATACGCATAATTAAGCTGCATCAGCAGCTGGCGATATTTAAAAAAAATTCCGAATGTTCTGTAAGTGCGTGAGAAAGACAGCAGACTGAAAATTGATAATACTTTATGCGGGCCAGCAACTCTTAATAATTGGATGGCATTTGCATGCAGGCTTTACACTTATACATTGAGTTTTTTGGCGTGAACCGGTCGGTATTCCGTCTGTTTTTAACATTTACGCCGCCTACCCAACGGAGTCGTCGCACGCGATGGAGATTCACAGCCCCTTCTCTTTGGTGTCATTTGGACCTCTCGTGGGATATAAGAATATTTGGTTTCAGAATGTGTTTGCCTACCAACAAGTGGCGAATCCATTTCAAAATCTCATACGTAACCTATTACCAGCATAACTGATGCGTAGAGGTTAAACACCTATCTAGAGTTCAAGTGAAACGTCAATTGCGAAACAGTCATCGTAGAATAATCATCTCCGTGCTCCGGCACCAAAGAAAGAAAAGAGACTCTCTCTTTAAGAGACGAATGACCCGGAAAGAATAAAATGACCTTCGGTTTTACAAGTCTGAAATTATTTTCTTCTATTGTGATCAAAGGATAAATGTCTCGCATATTTCTGTGGGATTTATAAATATTTATATTTCCTGATGAAATTTATTTTTAAGCTTTATAATCTTAGACTTTTTTCTAGTTGTTGCGTGTACTAAACAAACTGAAAAAGGGGATCTTAGAAGATGGTAATATTGACCGAGGGAAGAGATTTTAATTTCAAAATTTTCTAATTAGATAATATACTGTTTTCTTGGTTGAAATTAGATTATTACAATTAAAATTATATTACAATTAAATGTATTTTTATTCATAAAAAACTCTTAATTGTTTATATTTGAGAATTTTTTAGTTCGGATATTTTTTAATTCGGTAATGTTCTGTCGGGCATTTTATTATTCGGGTACTTTCAAATTCGGTAATATTATAAACTGTCGGTAAGTTTATAATTCAGCAATTTTCCAATTCGTTAATATTATAAACTGTTCGGGAATTTTATTATTTAGGAATTTTCCAATTCGTTAATATTATAAATTGTACGGGAATCTTCCCATTTGTTAATATTATAAACTGTTGAGCAATTTTCTTATTCGGGAATTTTCTTATTCAGAAATTTTCTGATTGTGGAATTTTATTATTTAGATATTTTATTTCAAAAGAATTTCATTAATTGGGAATTTTTAAATTTGGAAATTTTACAGTGTCGGGAATTTTATTTTTTGGAATTTTCCATTCGTCCCAGGAATGCAGCCATTCTCTAAATTAAAATTAGGCTTTCTTCACTTAATTGTAAAAACACTGCCATTATACTTCCAGTGAGAAAAGCTACAGGACTAATATTTCTTTGGCACTATAATCACAGGGTGGCCTTTTGAGGACTTTTCTCTGCCAAATTTTTCACTTTCTATGGTCAAAAATATTTATAGACCAAAATCCTAATCTTGCAATGTTTTTAATATAGAATCTATTATAAATAGAATAAAATAAATTGAAATTGACATTTATAAATTTATGATTTATTATTTTCATTTATTATTTCAGGTGAATATCAATAAATTCACGATAAATTCATCTGACTTTAAAACAATTCCAGTTAAACTCAAAAGAATTCGAGAGAATTGAAAAAATTCTACAGAATTCAAAGGAACTCAAATTTTTTTTTAATAATTCAGAAGAAATTCATATAAACTCAGGATAAAATCCAAATCAATTCAAATGAATTCAAATGAATTGCAAAAATCTTTTGAAAACCCGAAAAAATTTAAAATCATTTACAATCCATAACAAATTCCTTGGTATCTTTTAAAATACCCTAAATATTTTCAAATCCTTTAAAATTCCATCAAATCACTGAAATAAATTGAAAGTTCCTTTTAATATATAAAATACCCTAAAACATTTCAAAAGCTTTCAAATTTCAACTTTTGAAATTTTTTGAATATTACTTGGAAACCATAAAAATCCTCTAAACAAATTAAAATCCTTTTGTAATCATCTAAAATATTGAAATATATTAAAAATACCCTAAGATATTCAAAATCCTTAAAATCATTTAAAATAACTTAAAATTTTTCGTGCTCTTGAAAATTCGTTAGATTTTTTTTAAATACCCTAAGATTTTAAAAATACTTCGGAATCTTTTAAACTACCCTACAAGCTTTAAAAATCTTTGGAAATACATTGCAATATTTGAAAATCTTCGAAATCTCACGAAATCACTCAATCCTTGTGAATACATTCTTTGAAATCCACTTATATACTATAAAATCAGGTCAAATTAAATAAAGTCTCTCGGCATTTCCTTAAATATCTTTCAAAGTAATGCAAAATATGATATGTCCTATAATACCTGTCTCTATGTTCCGAAATTCTTTAAAACCCCATGAAATATTTTTAAATCGCTTAACCTTATTAAAAAACTCGGAAAATCTTTGAAAAATGTTTAATCTCTTGAAAAAGTCTTCAAATCGCTTAACTTATGGCTTCATCTATTCAAAGAAAAATGATTGAAGTGATGTTTTTATTTAAAAAGGCGACAATAGTGACTTTATTTTTAAAAAGCGACTACTATCGGCGAGAAAACTATAGGCATTTGCCTTTGAAGCTTAACAACTCAGTCAAAAAAAATGCTAGCGCAACAAAAAAACAGTCATTTAAAAGCTGAAAGTGTTCTACGTTAATGAGCTTGAAGACGTTTATGTAAAAAAATGTTTGTGGTTAGCAGACTGAAAAATGTAAAAAAGGAAGGATTTTTGGGTACATTTAAGAAGAACAGTCAAGTTTAGAGCATTATTTCTTATACAAGGGGCGATGGGAAAAATTTGGAAAAATTCATGAGTATAAGGAAAACTGTTGTGAACCAGTTGCAGTTGAGAAATTTGAAAAAAATAAAAATTGTTGCTTAAAAGTACAAAAATGTGCAACTATATTATCTTCAGTTCTAATACAGATATTCAAGCGATTCAAACTGCAAACTGTAATGGATAGGCTCTGTATTTATTTTCAATCAACCGTAAGGATGTGTTAGTCTTATTTTTGGTGAAAATCGCGAAATTTTTAGATTTTTTTTTTTTGGAAAACAAGTGACAGAAAGCAGGGGGGGGGGGTGTTTTTTTTACTGCCGACCGCTGGTCCCTTTCTTTGACCCGTGGCCAGGTGCCATCCAAGCATTTAGAACTAGGGCTCGAAGAATGGCACCAGCGGTCGGCAGTAAAACAAAAAAAGGCCCCCCTCCCTGCTTTCTGTCACTTGTTTTTCCAACAAAAAAAATGTCTAAAAATATCGCGATTTTCACAAAAAAGAAGACTAACACATCCTTCCGGGTAATTGAAAATAAATACAGAGGCTATCAATTGTAGTGTGCAGTTTGAATAGCTTTAATATCTGTATTAGAACTGAAGATAATATAATTGCACATTTTTGTGCTTTTAAGCCACAATTTTTATTATTTTTTAAATTTCTGAACTGCAACGTGTTCACAACAGTTTTCCTCATACTCATGAATTTTTTCAAATTTTTTCCATCGTCTCTTGTATAAGAAATAATGCTCTAAACTTGACTGTTCTTAAATGTACACAAAATTCCTTACTTTTTTTTACATTTTTCAGTCTGCTAAGCACAAAATTGTTTTTACATAAACGTCTTCAAGCTCATTAACGTAGAAAAATTTCAGCTTTTAAATGACTGTTTTTTTGTTGCGCTAGCATTTTTTTGACTGAGTTGTTAAGCTTCAAAGGCAGATGCCTATAGTTTTCTCGCCGATAGTAAGAGGTAATTGGGAGAAAAAGTAACTGATTTCTAGATATTCCCTGTCCTGCAAGAACCATGAATCAAAACTTAGTTAAATAAAATCGATTAGATTTTCTAATTTTAATACAAATGTTTCTCGATTTAACACACACCTGTTTTTTTATATTCAAGATTTTCTTTAAGACATCGACCAAGACGAATCCTCCTTTGATGATTCTGAACAGATTCAGCAACAAAGATTCATTCGATTTCCATGAATTCAGTAAATTTCAAACACGAAAAACATTGAACACCTCACTCAGAATCGTTCCAATTAATCCAATTAATGTAAACAATTATTTTGTAGTCAAATATTAAAAAGGAACAATTATCAGAATGAAATCTTTAAATAATGCATTTCATATTGCAAAGAAAAAATAGAATTTTGTTAGCCCAAAAATAATAATAAGGAAATAAGAAAAATCAGCACAGTGACGTGGATAAAAAACTATCAAGAACCATTCATTCGTCAATAAATGACCCTTGATAGAAGTTCCCCTCTTCATGTTTGAAGCTCTTCCGCATATAGCCTCTTCTTTCTTTTGGCATTGCCATCGACAAATTCGATTCGTGCTCGAGTTCTATCAACCGCGAGATTTTAAGTTCGAGCACTTTTCGCGATATTTATAATGATAATTGGTAAAACCGATGTTCCAAAAATGTAGGAAAAAATATCTTCATGTAAATTCAAAGATATTTAATTCCAGCACTACCTCCATAATAGTATAAAGATTCACACTAGAATAAATTACCTACCTCCGTCGCTATATCTAAAAAAAAAAAACCCTCACACGAACACACTCACTCCATGGTCCTCATTCTCGCCGTCCCGGTGCAAAAAAACCTAAGCTAGGAACTTAGAGCCACGTTAGGGCATTTCCCATATTCACACAAAACGCCTAGAAACCTGAAATCGTATACCATTTTTCGATTCTTAAAACAGAAAGGAATTTTAATTTCTTTTTTAAGAAACTGACTAACGGATTTTAAGGAATCAAGAGGATTGATCAGCAACCTGGGTCGGAGCAGTGTTGCGGAACGAACGTGTTATTTACTTAAATAGCACGAGAATTCTGGATCAATCTGAAAAATTTCTATCCCTTCCACACACTACCCCTTTCCCCTACCGAGTGAGTCACGCCTACCCCGAAAGGGAAATGGCTTAATAGTGTAATAATAATAAATAAGAAATCTGATATTTTAGAGGGACCGTACTTAAATTACGCAACGGATTAAAAGCCCTCCCCAAGACCCCCCACCACTAACCACTGTAAAGAACCGTAAAAAAACATTTCTACCCCCCTGACTGTACTTAATTTATGATTTCCAGAAATAATACGATATGGGATTTGAAACTAATGGACATTTTTTGTATTTCAGATAATACATGCTATGATGGGTGACAACTTTATTTTCGAAATTCCCTGATTTTTCTTTGACCAATTTTTTATTTTCCCTGATCATTAACATTAGAATATCAGCATTTTGCTTGAGATACAAAATTTAAATTTTCAAATTTAGTTAGTAATCTAAAAAAAACTTTCTACCATGAAAGATGATTTTTTTTACAAAACACTGGAAATTTCAACAAAATAATGAAAATTTTAACCTAAAAGGTTAATGTTGAACAAAATAGTGTAATCTTTCACAATTCTTCAGCAAATGAAGATTTTTTAGTGGCGAAAGAAAAAAAAATCACTTAAAATATTGAACCTTCAGGCAAACAGGCGAGTTTTCGGTAAAAAAATGGAATTTCAGTGTAAAATTAATTTTAAAGAAAATAGTCAAATTTTCAACCACAGATAAAACCTTAGTAAAAAAAAAGAACGAATTTTTAACAAAGTAGTTCAACTTTATCTCATGCAGTTGAATTTTCAATAGAAAAAGATCAGTTTTCAGAAAAATATGCAGTTATACTTTTAACCAAAGAGATGCATGTTCAACTAAAAATACTAATCTTCAAAAAAAATGATTACTTAATAAAGTGGTTTGATCGAAATTTTCTAAAAGAATTATTTAATCCTTAAAGTGTCAAAATTTGTCAAGCGAACCACTTTTTTTATGGGTTTTTATTTTTCTTTGGGAATGCGTGATAAGCTAGAGTTTTACATAAATAAAATGGCACTTGAACATTTTAAAAAAATTTTCATTTTATGAGTCGTTATTGTTATTTAACTTTTTTTTAGCATTGTTCTCGTAATTAATTTTTTTCCCGATCGGTACAAACTATCGCCATTATTTTTGCATGTTTCGTTAAATATGTTCATTCTATGAAATAAAAATCATTTGACCATTGTTGCATCAATATTGATGAAATTAGCAACAATTTTTATAAACAAATAAAATTCGTTCTAACAAATCAATTGATTTCAATGCCTTAATTGACTCATTACGATAGCTCGTTTAATTACGAAGATTTTGGTAAAAAAATTAGGGAACTTGTATATCATCAAAAGTTTGTGGCGAATTAGAAAATTGAGGTTCAAAATGATCCAGAGTCTACAATTTGCATCCGACTCTCGCTTTTTTAAAAATTAAAGCTAATTAAATTCTGAGGAGGTCTGTCGAAGGCGATTTTGCTAAAAAGGCTCTCTTTGTTTGTTATTCAAGTTGCAAAATGCAAAAAAAAACATAATTTTTCATATTTGACCTGCCTGTTCTGTAGCAGTCATTCATTTCACCTCAAAAAGGTGAAAAACTGATAGATTTACAATCGATTAGCAAATCCTAATAACTTAGATAAAGTTCGTGTAATCTGTTTAATTGTTATAAACAAATTTATGAACAAAATCGATTATTGCTGTCCATTGAAGCTTGGAAGTTCTTTCCATCACGTTTTCCCGGCGAAATCAAGTGAAATTAATGTTTCGTTAAAATCAAACACTAAAGTATAATTTTCTTGATTGTTATGAACAAATTTCATAAACAAATTTAATAAATAAGCGCCTCTGTATATATAAAATGATTTTTTCCTGCGCAATCATTAGTTTTGCCTTAAAAATGAAAATTTCATGACAGAAATGGACAATCAAAATATTTGCCATTGTTATAAGCAATGCTGATTAACAAATGCATTAGATAGAAAAAATCCATTTTTTCCATAATTGTTCATTTTATCCCTAAATTAAAATTCTGATGGAGAAAACTGACGTTTGACGATAATTTTCATTTTTATTAACAATTCTGCTCAACAAATGCATTTAATAGACGCTTTCAAATAGGAAAAATCTCCTTCTTGATGAAATGTTGATTATAACATAAAAAATGAAATTCCTACGAAATATATTGATATCCAACAGCATTTCCCATTGTTATGAATAATCATGATCAATCAATTCTTAAAATAATTATTTCGTATAGAAGAAATCTGTTTTTTGGGTTCAATAGTTAATGTTACCTTGAAAGAAGGAACCGAGTCGTAAAACGTCTAGTTTTTATGATATAATCAACATTTCAGCAAGAAAGAGATTTTTCCTATTTGAAAGTGTCTATTAAATACATTTGTTGAGCAGAATTGTTAATAAAAATGCAAAACAGTGTCAAACGTCAGTTTCCTTGATCAGAATATTAATTTAATTATAAAATTAAGAATTATGCAAAAAATAGATTTTTTCTATCAAAGAGTTACCGTTTAATGTATTTTTTAATCAGTATTCTTCATAACAATGGTAAATATTTGGCTTGTCTATTTCTGTCATAGAATTTTTATTTGCGAAGGCAAACCTAATGACTGCGCAGAAAAAATGCATTTTATATATACAGAGGCGCTTATTTAATAAATTTGTTCATGAAAGTTGTTTATAAAAATAAAAAAAATTATACTTTAGTGTTTGATTCGAACGAAATATTAATGTCACTCGATTTTTGCGGGGAAATGTGATGAAAAGAACTTACAGGCTTCAATGTACAGCAATAATCGATTTGGTTCATAAATTTGTTTATAAAAATTGAACAGATTGCATGAACTTAATCCAATCTATTAGGATTTGTTAATCGATAGTAAATCTATCATTTTTCACCCTTTTGAGGTTAAATCAATTAATGCTACAGAACAGGTAGCTCAAATATAGAAAATTATGTTTTTTTGGCATTTTGCAACTTAAATAACAAACAAACAGAGCCTTTTTAGCAAAATCGCCCTTGAAAGACCTCTACAGAATTGAATTAGCTTTAATTAAAAAAAGATGGAATCGGATGAAAATTGTAGACTCTGGATCATTTTGAACCCCAATTTTCTAATTCGCCGCACTGTGCAGCGTGTCTCGACCTACAGAATCTTACACGTTTCAACGTGAATACCTAATTTTTTTAACCAAAATCTTGGTAATTAAACGAGCTATCGTAATTAGTCAAGTAAAGCATTGGAATCAATTGAGAAGTTAGGACGAATTTTATTTGTTTATAAAAATTGTTGCTAATTTCATCAATATTTATGCAACAATAATCAAATGATTTTTGTTTTATAGAATGAACATATTTAACGAAACATTCAACAAATTACGGCGATAGTTTGTACTGATCGAGAGAAAAAAATTAATTAAAAGAACAATGCTAGAAAAGTTAAAAAAAAATAACAACTCAAAAAATAAAATTTGTGCAAAAATGTTTGAGGGCAATTTTATTTATGTACAACTCTAGCTTATCACGCATTCCCGAAGAAAAATCGTAACCCTTAAAAAAAAGTGGCCCACTTGACATATTTTGACACTAAACAAAGAAGATTAATTTTCAACCAAACAGTTGAATTTTTATCCAAGAAAGATGAAATTTCTTATAACACACACTTAAATTTTCATCTACAGAATACTTTAATTTAACTTTTCAACATCAAAATATGATTTTAAACAAGGCGTTAATTCCCTTCGAAGATACTTGAGATTTTAACACAGAAAAGAAGAATTTTCAACAAAACAGTAGAATTTTTAACCAAAAAAATGTCTTTTTAATCAAATTGTGGAATTTTCAATCAAATAGTTGCATTTTTATTTAATAAATATGAAATTTCAATCATTATTATTAACACTTGGTTAAACTAATTTTCATTCAAAAAAGATTTCAGTTGACTTCTTAACAACAGAATATGAATTTTAAGCAAGTAAATTTTCTACGAAATAGATGTGTTTTCAACAAAACCGTTAAATTTACAACAAATCCGCTTAATTTTCGACCAAAAAGAATGACTTCTTAACAAATTTGTTGAATTTTCAAGCAAACAGTTGCGTTTTTATCACAGAAAGATTAAATTTTCAATTACGAAGATAAATTAAAAAAAAAAGACTTGAATTTTCACAAAAATACAAAACAAATAAATTAATATTATATCAGGGATATCGCAAAACTGCATTTTAGAGATTCCCTAATTTTTCACTGACCATTAATATTCAAAGACCAGAATCTTGAACTTGTGAAATTTTGAACCCAGAATCTTTCATAAATGGAATGAAAAAATTTCAATTTGAAATCGAAAAATTTCAAATGTATTAGTAAGATTTGGATCTAATACTTTTTTCGCGAAAAAGTATTGGAAATCGAATACTTTTACGCGAAAAAAGTACTGGATTCAATACCTACCGATACTTCTTTTTCATGAGGGATACCAGAATAGTAATGGAAACTAATGAGAAACAAATCATGAAATACAACAAAAAGTTACTTAGCTAGACAAAATCTACAAAAAAAAAAATAAAAAAATAAATAAATAATTCAGATACTACAAACTTTAGATTTTGCGTCTAAATTTATTAGAATTAAACGGTGCACGCTATGAAAAAAACATCCTGATCTAGATGAATAGATTACAATATAAATTTGATTCGACCATTTTTCATATCAATTTTAAACGAGTTTATTCGAATTCTAATTATTAAAAAATCCAATCAAGCTTTAAATGAATAAATTATATGATTTAAAAGTAAAAAACTGAGTCCAATATCAGTGAGAGGGTGTCTAGCGATTCCTAGGAACAAAGTTCAAGGTCTTTTCCAGGTTTTCCAGGTTAAGAAATAAAATTGTTCCGGGTCTCCTTCCTTGCATCAGACAATGAAATAAACTTTTTTCATACATGTAAAAAATGAGCCATTTCATTTTTTAATGGCCAGAAATTTCTAAAGAAAGCCGAATCGTTAATAAACAAATTCTTAATTTTTTGCGAACATGAGTCGTCTTTCTGAAATCTTTAGGAATATTTTTAAATTTTTATAGTGTCTTTGAAATCATTGAAATCTTTATGAAATCTTTAAGAAGTATTACAAACCTTAGTGAAAGCTTGAAATTTCTGTAAAACCTTTTCGAAATCTTTTGGCATTTTTCAAAGCTTTTATAAAATCTTTAAAATTCTTGAAATCTTTGAAATCTGTGTGAACTCTTTCTTTAATCTTTGTTTGCGAAATCTTTTGTGTTTGTTTAAAATCATTAAAGTCTTTTGAAATCTTCTCAAATATGTTAAAACCTTTTGAAATCGCTTACAATCTTTAAAACGTTTTGAAATTCTTGAATTCTTTTGAAATTCTTATGAATTATTTGACGACATTGTGAAATCTTCTCTAAGTCTTTGGTATTCGTATGAAATCATTGGAATATTCCACATTTTTCTTCAATTTTTTGAAATCTAATAAAAAATTTTGATATCGTTTAAAATATTTGAAATCTTTTTAAATCTTTGAAATTTGTTGTACTGTGCCCTTGTTGAAATCTGTTAAGTCCTTGCAAGCTTTGAAATCTACGAAAACTTTGTGACCTTTTTTTTAAATCTTTATGAAATCTTTGACATATTTTTGAAATGTTTCTTTAAACTTTCTTTCAGAAATCTTTCCTGTTCGTTTGAAATTATTAAAATCTTTTCAAATCTTCTGAAATTTGTTGAAACCTTTCGAAATCATTAAAAATCTTTTAAATGTTTTGAAATCTTTGAAATAAGGTGTACTGTGCCCTTGTTGGATTCTTTGAAATTCTTGACATTTTTGGAAATCCTTAAGAATTTAAAAAAAATTTTCGGAAATCTTTTGTAGTCGTTTGAAATATTGTCAAGCATTTTTAAATTGTTTAAAATCTTTCAAATGGTTTGAAATCCTTGAAATCTGGTGTACTGCACCCTTGCTGAAATCTTTGAAATTCTTGTATTGTTTTGAAATCTTTATGAATGTTTTAGGAAATCTTTAAAAATTTTGTGAAATCTTTTGGCATCTCCTAAAAAATTTTGAAATTATTTAAAATCTTTCAATTGTTTTGAAACCTTTAAGATCTTTTGAAAGTTTTAAAATCTTTGTGCAATGTTCGAATCTTTGTAAAATCTTTTGAAATCTTTGTGAAATCATTGGAATTCTTTAAATTATTACAAATCTTAGTGAAATCTTCTGATATCTCCTAAAAAATTGTTAAATTGTTTAAAATCTTTAAAACGTTTTGAAATCTTAGAAATCTGGTTTAATACACTCTTTTTAAAATCTTTAAACTCTTTTGTAAGTTTCGAAATCTTTGTGAAATGTTCCAAATCTTTATGAAATGTTCGAAATCTTTGGGGAATTTTTGTAAAAACTTTTTAATCTAGTGCACACGCCTTTTTGGAATGTTTCAAATCCTTGAAATCTTTGTGAAATCTTTTCAACTGTTTATAAAATTTTTCTTGAATCTTTGATTAAAAATCTTTTGTATTCGTTGAAGTCATTGAATTATTTGAAATATTTTTAAATCTTCTAAAATGTTTTAAAACCTCCTGAAATCGTTTCAAATTTTTCAAATCTTTGAAATCTGATGTACTGTACCCTTTTTGAAATCTTTGAAATCCTTTAAATCTTGGAAGTTTTAAAATGTTTGTGAAATTGCTATGAAATTTTTATTTAAATCTGGTATGCGCGCCTTTTATAAACCGTTAACATCCATGGAATCTTTATGAAAAGTTAAAGATATTTAAAATATTTTGAAATCTTTCGAAATATTTTGTAAACTTTTGAAATATGTTGTACACTCAAAAACCGAGTGGTCAACTCCTTGAATAATCCGTGGTATGGCCTTGGATTATTCTAATTCTGAAACTGAATTAATATAGAAATTTTAAACTAATAATTTTTATAACTTATAAGTAGAACTCCTCAACAAAAAGTGTCTTGAAATATCTTTAATTACTCTGTAATAAACAAAAGATAAATTATATCTTATTATATTATATCTTATAAGAATAATTAACATTCAAGGTTTTCGTGTAAAAGCAAAGAGATTTCCAGGTTTTCAAGGTCACTAGACATCCTGAGTGATTTAAAATTGGTGAAAATAGAAACAAATTCAAATTTAAATGAAAACCAAAGCAATATTCAGTAAATTATGCAAAAACAATTATATAACATATACAATACAAAAATACAACCTCGGGGTTTCCGCGCATCGAAGGAAAAATACACTATACGATTATAGATCAAACATGCTTGGTATCCTTCGACACACAGTTTTCCCGTTCCTTTCTTGGTTTTAAAAACAAATTAAACCATATTTTCCACACATTCACTGGTAATTAATTTTTTATTTGTTTAATTGAATATTTAAAGAAAGAAGTTGTTTTACTTTTATCTCGCGAACCAAGAAAGCACTATTCCTGAGTTACTATTAAAATAAAAATATGTTGAATATCCACTTGCTTATTAAATAAAAATATTTAATAAGCCGTCTCTGTGTGATTTTTTAAGTAAAATACAACCTGTTTCCGTGCCAGTTCGGACCTTTCATCCCTGACATGATTGGAAACAGGA
>NC_046659.1:100738537-100749236 GCF_010883055.1 Belonocnema kinseyi | reverse complement strand
GTCCAGAATTTTTTTCACTTCAGGGAGCGTTCACGTGATACGCAATGTTTTTTTCAAACTGTTTTTAACCCACACTCCCCAAATCGTAAAATTTCCTTCGAATCCTTTTCTCTCGCCAACATCGTTACGTAATATTTTTTATTATTATCAGGGTAGCCGTTTTAATCGAAGAATAAAATTCCCAGTTTCCCGGGTTTTCACCTGTTCGAAAATACTGTTCACAGTTAATAAAATTACAAAATTTTAACTCTGAAGGTAAACATTTTTCCACTTAAAGTAATAAAAAAAATCTAAAAATTAGAGCACTCAAAGTGGAAATTCTGAATTTTAAATGATTTAAAATCGAAGTTTAAAATTTTTGAAGTTAGGAAATGTTATTATAAATGCTCAATAATTTGCACGTATAAGATAGAAGTTAGGTACTAACATTTTTCACTTGAACAATTTTGAATGAAATGCAGATAAACAGCAAAATTGAGAATTTTTATAAATTATAGACTTCAAAGATTCAAATTTAGTACCAAAAATATAAATCCACGTTATGAATTTCACTGTTCAAAATTAAACAATCAATCAATTAACTGTAAAATTGTCAAAACTGTTAATTTTAAGCTAGAAATATTAAAAATTAATTTTTTTTTTAACAGATCAATTCTTAAATGATAAATTAAACTATTTTCATTTGAAATAGTTTGAACATCCTTGCAAGACTTCAAAATTTTATTTCAAAATCTTGAGAAATCTAGAAGTTGATAAATATATTTTTTTAAATTAAAAATTTTTTTTGAAATTTTTTGCGAAATTCTAAATATCTTTTAAAAATAAATCGACTTTTCCTACAACTTTTAGAAAATCCTGCTTATCAAGCGTTGAAAAAAATTTGAATCATTTTAAGTTTTGAGAAGATTCAAGCTTAATTTAAAATTTGAAATGATTTTAAATAATTTAAACGAGGTGTATGTACTGACACAATTCGACTATTCGCAACATAATTTCGGTGCTAATGGCCACAGCCTAATTTAAAACGTAGACTTTTGCCGTTTTCAAATCAAAAATGTAGAAGCTTTTCAAGGATTGTGAAAGGCTTCAAAAGAATAAGAACATTTTCTTAAAATTACTAGGCAAATTGAAAATGATTTGTCATGTTAAAAAATTAATTTAAAAAATTATAAAAGGTTTTTAAAATGGTCAAAAAAGAATCTGAAGATTTTAAGGAAATATTTTTAAATTTGCAGGATTTTTTGAAAATAGTAGCAAAAATTCGATTAATTTAAAAAGATATTTATCGAATTTTTCCTACAATTTTTAGAAAATCCTGTAAATTTAAACAATTTTTTTCAAATATTCCAGGCTCTCTTTTGACAATTTTGGAAATCTTTTTAAATCTTATTAAATATTCTCCTAAATAATTATTCAAAATAAAAAATCACTTTCAATTTGCCGAGGAATATTAAGATAATTCATTCATATTTTTTGAAACCTTTCACAAATCTTCAAAAACATCGAAATCTTTTATTTGAAATTTGCAAAAAATGGACATTTTGTTTCAACTTAGGCTGTGGCTGCTTGCATCGAAATTTCAGTACGAATAGCCGAATTCTGTCGATACAGACACTTCGTTTGAAATATTTGAAATCATTTCAAATTTGTTCTACAAATAAGTGTTCAATTGTTATTTATACCACGAAATTAAACAATCTCACTTACAAAATAAACACTTTTTAAATAGAAAAATTTAAATTATAACATTCAAAGTTTAAAAGCTCCTCGAAATGTTGTCGATTCAAGGCTTTCTATGTGAAATTCAGTTTTAAATTGTTCATTTTTAAATATTTGCTTTTAATTTATTCGTCTTAAGTGAACTGTAAAATATTACTAAATAATAAATAGCTATTCCTTTTCTTAATTAAAAAACTTCAAATTTAATGGGTTAAAAATTGAATGTTTTAGACTAAAACTATATTTTAAACCTAATAAAAGCTTTTTTTAGCCAAAAATTTCAAGTGCCAACTTAATTTTCGCTTAAAAATGAAAATCTAAAATGGAAAATTTTTGAATAAAAAGATTTAAAAATGTCTAATTTTCGAAATAAAAAATCATTTATATTCCCATTAATCTTAAGAAAAATTTTTTTTATCTTTTTGGAATTTCTAATCCTTCTAATCTTCTATAATTACCAAAATTTTTCCTGAAATATTTTTTTTAAATATGCAAAATTAAAAAAACTCTCTTAAGATATTTCAGATTCTTCTTGGACAATATTAGAAATATTTTTAAATGTCTCCTTAAAATAAACTTTTCAAATAAAATCTTTTAAACTTACTCAATTTTGAATACAGAAAGAAAAAACAATATTTAGTGCCCCGAGTGCAGACTTCTAATCGGCTTAAAAAGTTTGTGTATTAACTTTGATCTTTGGAAATACAATTGAGAAAACCACTTTGATTGTCAATCTTCAAAGATGAATTTTTAAACAAATTTTAGAATTTTAAAACAAAAAGAATGAACATTAACCATAAACAGTTGCATTTTTACCCTAATATTCAAATCTTGAAGCCAAAAAGATACATTTTTTAGAATCGAGAAAGATGAATTTTTAATCCAAAAAGATGACTATTCAATCCAAAAACAAAAACTTTTAACAAACTAGTTAAATTTGCAACAAAATAATTTAATTTTTAACAAAAATTAGACATCTTCAACCAAAATAAATAAATTTTCAACAAAGCAGTTCATCCAACTAGTTGAATTTTCAGCCAGAAAGGATTAATTCTCTATGGAAATTTTTATATTTGAGTTTTTAACCAAAAGCGACAAATTTTAAGTTAAGAAAATTGAATTTCAACTAAGAAAAACGTATTTTTAAACAAAAGAGAGGAATTATTAAACAAAAAAGGTAATATTCCATGCATACTGAAATAAAATTTTGCGTGGCTTCGGAATTTAGAAAAAGGCCAGAAAATAGAGAACATCTTTTGTGATAACTTTGTACGACTCGGGAACAAATGAAAAGAATAAAAAAAACATGATATATTTAAAACAATATAAATTATAATAAGTGAGAAACAATATACGCAAGTAGTTTTGAGTCATAAATAAAAAATCAAAAGAGCAGATACATTTTAGCTTTTTTTAAAGATTTAAAGTTAGTTTTTAAATTTTTAAAAGAATAAAAAACTTTGATATGGGGAGGTATAATGTCAGAAAAAAGTATATTTTTTGTTTACAAATAGAAAATACTTGATAAGTGGGAACAAGATACTGATATATAATTAAAATTTAGCTTCGCTTCATCTCAATTTTTTTGTATAAAAAAACAAAAATTAAATTCTGTGACACAAAATTCTAAAAGCGTAGAATAACAAATAGTCAAACCTATCCTAACTTTTCACCTAATGCAAAGCCAGAATTTCAATATTTTAAAATCATAAAAATATTATTTCCATTCACCAATGTTGATTTTTGGAAGTCAAGGACGATGTGCTTTGTACAAAAATACAAATCCACTCGGGAATAATCAACTCTTATATTTGCTACCGAAAAAATGTTCGACAGCGGCAATTTCGGAAAACAGTTTTAGATTATTTTACGTAAAAGAACACAAATTGGTCGAATCCTGTGATTCCTGTCTCGCTACACGATGTAAACAAACTGTCGGCCATTCGCACCAAGGTCATGTGCCACGCGCAGAGGACTCGCCAATTTCTGCAGAAATACACTTTATTTTTTTTGTTGCAGTTATTATAACATCATGACTACTTCAGATCTCAACACGCAATTTTGGTTTAGTTTTCACGAAATAAGAGATAAATAATACATTATATGAAAGAAAATTCAAATCTCGACTGAGATGATTATTGAGATTTCGGTTCAAGAAACTGAAGTGATCACGTGACATTTATTCGCCGGGAGAAACAATGGTACCAATTGCACGGAACGAAAGTTTAAATTTGTTAACAACTTCCTAATAAATACATATATTTTCAGCTATGTCTTATTAATTACAACTTACTTATTTACAACCCGAGAAACTTGCATTATCATTCGCTTTTTACATAAAGAAACACATACAAAACATTATATTCATTTTGAAAAAAGAAATTAACGTCGAACTAGTAAAGAAAATCTTAAAAACTGCATCATTCTACACTATCTACATTAAAAATAGAAGAATGGAAAGAGGATTGGAAAATTTCATTTTAATTTGGTAAATATTTTAGATCAAATAATTTTAGAAATATTTTTAAATATCCTAAAGTATTTTTAAATGTTCTCTTAAATTAAGTTTTTAAAATAATAAACCAGTCTAAATTATCAAAGGAATTTTAATAATTATATTTTGTTCTCGTTAAACCTTCCAAATTGCTTGAGAAGTTTCAACATTTTCATTTCAAAATGTACGTTTTTTCAACTTTGCAACCATTTTTTTCGGCTATTAACTAATTTTTGATCTTTTTGAAACTTCTAGGTAACTCTTAAGCTTACTCGAATATTGCATAAATGTTTGTAATTTTGCTCAAATAAAAAATTATTAGCAATTTTGGAGAAATTTTCAGCATTTTTTCTCATTGATGTGGAACCTTATGAAATGTTTAGGAAGCTTCAAAATTTGTACTTCCAAATATTCAAGAATGAACATTTTTTAAAACTTTTTTGAAGTGTTTTCAACTTTTAAATTATTTTGAATATTTTTTAAACTTCTAAAGGTCTCTTAAACTTACTCGAAAGTTTTATAAAACTTTGTAATCTTCGTAATAGAATATTTTTGCTAAAATTGTTCAAATTATTTTTCGAAATCTCAGGAAATAATTGAAAATGTTTGGAAATATTTGTTAATTTTTCCTTAAAATTCATTTTAAAAATAGAAAATTAGTTTAAATTTGCTCAGGAATGTTTAGAAATTTTTTGATTGAGTCGTGGCTTCGTGTACCGAAATTTTGGTACGAATAGCCAGATTTTGGTGTGGACAAACCCTTTTGAGTATCGTGAAACATTTCAAAATTTTTGAAAAGCTTTAAAATCTTATTTTCGAATATTAAAAAATTTAAGTTTTCGCTAACTTTTGAAAAATGTTTTAAAGTTTGAAATTAATTATGAATCTCTTTGAAACTTCTAAATATTTCAAACTTGATCGAATGTTTTATGAAACTTCGTAATCTTGTTAAATGAAAGAATTGACCTCAAAAGGGTCAAAATGCTTTTTTGAAGTTTTAAGAAATAATTAAAAATGTTTCGAAATATTTATCAATTTTCTCTTGAAATTGATTTTTTATTATCAAAAAATCAGTTTAAATTATCGCGGCAATTATGAAAAATATTTAAATTCTCTTAAAACATTTTAAATGTTATATATCTCTTACATATATTATTTAGATAACATTACATTTCTTAAAGTCTGAAGGTTGCAGATTTTATTTTAAAAGGAAAAAGGAGATGACTGCTTTATCTAATCATGAACGCTGGTTTTTCGACAACAATATTTCTGAGATTGCATTAATTTCGAGACATTAATCGAAAGTGGCTGCAGCCACTTTTTAGTAATCTGATTTTAGTGCACAGAACGTCACATGATCACCTCAATTTCAATTTTAATATTTTTCAATTTTAATTTATTTTAAGGCTTAGAAAAAAGCCTCGAAATAGTACAGATATATTATTAACATTTCTACTTCCTAATTGACAAGTTTGAAGTCAAATGACCGTACAAGAATTAAATAGTTGCAAATTGAAAATGTACATTTAAATTTGGATTTAAACGTCGCGTGGTTTGCTAACCTGTTCCTGATTTCTGAGAAAAAGAAATATTTTCTGTAACGGAAATCGTCCGGTCGTGCTCTGAAATTGTATGTAATAAATAGTGTGTTTTTACTACTCGTTTGATATCAAACAAAATTTAAAGTGCATTAGTCTATTTTGTCGATTACAGTCTTTCGTAAATTTACAATGCGTTCGTGCTCATGACACTGCTGGTTTGAGGCCGAGAGATTTGTTTACATTGTGTTCTAGCTCAGCAATCAGGCAAATTTTGTATTTAAAAACATAAATCCGAGCGCCAATTGACTCTGAAAGATATTTTGTTGTATCTAATGTGTTCTTTTATGGCGAATATTTATAAACTATTGCCTAAAAAGCGTCTGTTGTAAAATTTTTTTCGCTGGAAAGCATAACAGCTGATTCTTCGTCGGTGGACATTTCTTCCAGACTTCAACTTTGGTGAGTAGAAGAATTCTATGATTTAAAAAAATTGAAAGTTTCGCCATTGAGTTTGTGCAAAGTTAGGTTAGGTTACGATATTTGTTATTCTACGTTTTTAGCATTTTGTGTTAGAATTTAATTTTCCTTCTTTAATGAAAATTTCAATCTGACAATATTAAATCAAAGCTACATTTTAAATATAGGCATGATACTAGAAACAGTGAATTTTTGTGTGTTCAATAATCGGCAGGTTTTTTAATTTTCAGAAATAAATTCGCGCTCTGATTCGAACTAATTTTCTTTTTCTGTTGCAAAACTTGTTTAAATTTGATTATAAGTGACTGTCTTCAATTTGTTCATCTATTATAAAAAGATGACGAATTTCTGAAAAATCAATTTCGAAAAGCATAATTTCCAAAAAATTAATTTTATTTCATGATAAAATGTATTTTTGAATGTTTTTAAAAATTTTTGATAAAAGCGAAAACTTCCATAGTAAATGATTTTTTAATTTTGGAAAATAATTCTTAAGATTTCTCGGAAAATTTCAAATGAGTTTTTTTTTATTCAACAATGAATTTTTAGAGGACATTAAAAAGATGCCAAAAGAGTTTTATAAATGTCTCAGATGTCTTTTAGACCAACTGGAATTTTTTTTCTAAAAAATTTGGTAAAATTCTGCTTACGAAAAATTCTTAAAAATGTTTAAAATACTTTTTGAACAAATCTGGAACAAATGACCTTAAAAAATAAAAAGTTTTTCAAAATTTGCATTTTTCACTGAAAATTATTCTTCCCCTCAAATTACAATTAGATAAACATGGTTTTTCTTTCTTGACTGAATAATTTGTTTTGGCTAAAAATTCCCTTTTCGCTTGAAAATTCGTCGTTTTCGTTTGAAAAGTCATCTTTTTCTAGAAATTATATATTTTTGAGGTAAAAATGTAACTGTTTAGTTGAAATTATTTTGTTATGCCTAAGAATTCAACTATTGTCTTGAAACTTACTTTCCTTTTGATGAATTAAACTATATTTTATTGGAAATTAAACTCTTCTGAGTTGATATATCAACTATCACGGTTTTTGTTCAAAATTTATATTATTGTATTGAAAGTTTAACTAATTTCTTAAAAGTCGAAATATTTTGTTAAAAATTAATTTTTTGGTTGAAGATTCAGAATTTTATATAGAAATTGAATTCTTTGGTTGAAAATGTAACTACTTTTTGAAAATTTCTTTTTTTTGGTAGCAAATTAACCTGCTTGGCAGAAAATCCATCTGGTTGGTAGAAAATTAATCTTATAGGTAAAAATTAATCTTCTTTGATTGAGGAATCAATTATTTTCTTATAAATCCGTCTTTTATTGATAAAAATTATATATGACATTTTTTATTGAGAATTCATCTTTTTGTTAAAAAAAATCAATTATGTGGATAAAAATTGCCCTTTTAGTTGAAATTATGATTTAAGATATCTGAAATCTTCAAACAAGTTTTTTATTTAGTTTTTAATTCAGTCATTTTGATACATCACTAACTTTAAAAATTCTTGTTCCAAGCAGAATCTACGTGAATTATAAATTCAGTTTACATGTATTTTTTATCAAGATTAGAAAAGAAAGCAGATGAAATATGATTTTTGAATTTAGAAGTTCCATTTATTTTACCTCAATCTTAATTGTTAAAATAATCAAATATCAGTACAAAATATTTATTTAAAACTGTATTTGAAATAATATAATATCATGTTACTAAATATTAATATTTTTATTGTTATTCTCATTCATTATTAAACAATGCGCACTATTGTTAATGAAGCTATATTATTGTTTTTGTCTGAGCACTATAGGAAGGTGTTCTTGCATCTAAAATGACCTTAAACAGGTAAAATATTATTTTTAAATTAAGAAGCATTATTGCTCAGAATATTAATTGTGAGACTTTAGACAATTGAAATTTTATTTCATCTGATTTGTTGAAATATTCAAATAAAATTAATTAAATAATTTAAGGGAGAGGTTATTGAAAAATAAATGTGCATACTATATTTTTATTCACAGCTTTGATGGAAATTTAATATCAAGAAACTGGATATTTAGTTTATAATATTTTCAAGTCTTGCAATTATCATAAGTAATCTATATATTATTATTGAAATCCTTTTCACAACTTAGCTTGTTTATTAGTTTTTATCTATCACAGGGTGTCCAGCGATCTTGAAAACCTGTAATTCTTCTTTAATTTTTTTTGACCTTGAAAACATGGAAATCTCACTTAATTTTTTACGAGAACCTTGAATTCATTTTTTTAAACAGTTGGATTAGTGAAATGCGAAAAGTAATTTAAATCCTTTAATTTATTATGCGAGAAACATTTCGTTTAAAATAATTCATGCTACTGAAACGTTTCTTACTCATCAAGGTATAATTGAGCCGTTCTCTAGAAAAACGGCTTAAGTTGATTCAGGTCGTTTCTAAAATTTATGAATTATATAACATCGTTGCGCGCCTCTATTACGTGTATGTGACGTTTCAAGCAATGTAAACTAATGGGTTAGCTTATTTAGCCGGTATAGAAGCCAGTCTGTGGCGACCTGCAGTTATTATTTATTCCTGCACAATAAATGTAATTTTAATCATGTATAATCAGTTTAAAATAATATTATTGCAATACTAACACTTTATCCAACGTTACATAGCTTTTTAAAGATCTTTTCAGTCTTTCTCCGTTAAAACGGCTTATGTATTGAGTTGTTAATGCGCAGATAAATATTAATATTTAATGTTTAATTCTCTCCGACCGGTCGCAATCAATTATAGGATACTATAAATTTATAGTGAAACGTAGTAAGGTACTCTAAAATTAAAATAACCACTCATCAAATACTGTACATTTTTAAAATGCAAATATCTCAAAACGACATTTTTCGACTTAAGCCGTTCTTCGAGAGAACGGCTAAATTGATCTTTTGCTAATTACCGAATAAATCAGGGATTTCTATAAGTTTTTATTTCGTCTCTGCTAAAATAGAATGTTAAAGTATAAATTTTTTGTGATATTTAACTTGCAAATTATAAAATTTGTTAGTTGCAAATTTAGATTTAAATTCATTTTTAGAACTACAATGAGCCATGACCATATTGCGCCATGCACGGCAGATTACAAAACATTTCTAAAGATTTCAAAAGGTTTCAAAATATTGCAAAGATTTTCGAAATATATAAAAGGATTTCGAACATTTTAGAAATATTTCGTGGACACCTTAGAAATTTTAGACAATTTCACAAAGCTTTTAAAATTTTCAGAAGATTTAAAGCACTTCAAAGATTCGAAAAAAGGTACAGTACACCATAATTGAAAAAGTTTAAAATATTTCAAAGATTTTAAACGATTTCAAAAGGTTTCTTAACATTTTAAAAGGTTTAAAACATTTTAAAAGATGTCATAAGATTGCAAATAATTCTGTGATTTCTACGAATAAAAAAGATTCCACCAAGATTTAAGGAAAATTTCACAAATAATTCAAATATTTGTCAAAGGTTTAAAAGATTTCACAAAAATGTCCCAAATATTTTGCACATTTCATAAAGTTTGTACGAATTCCGAAGATTTGAAAACGGCGTGCCCAGCAGGTTTCAAAGGTTTCACAAAGATTTCGAACATTTCCAAAGATTTTAAAACCGTCAAAAGATTTAAAGATTAAAAAAAGACAGATTTCTAAGATTTCAATAGATGATACATAGATAGATAATATTTTTATAATTTAATATGAAGACAAATGATTTCACAAATATTTCAACGATCTCATTTATATTTGTGGAAAATTTCACAAATACTTGAAAGATTTCATAAAATTTTCTTAAAGATTTCAAAACAATACAAGAATTCCAATTATTTCAAAAAGGGTACAGTGAACCAGATTACAAAGTTTTAAAAACATACAAAAGATTTTAAATGATTTGAAATATTGCAATGATTTCAAACGAATTCAAAAGTTTTCTTAAATACGAGGGTAGTTCAATAAGTCCTTAGAATGAAGTATAAAAACAATTTTTTTTTTATTTTTCAACATAATCTCCTTGGAGCTCTATACACTTGGTCAATCGCTTTTCAAGTTTTTTTAATCCTTCAGAAAAGTGCGTTTTCGGAACTTCCTCAAAATAAGCACTTACAGAGGCAATGACGTCTTCGTTGTCTGGAAATCTCTGTCCACCGAGCCAATTTTTCAAGTTTGGAAATAAGAAAAAGTCGCTGGGGGCTAAATCTGGTGAATACGGTGGGTGTTCGACCAATTGGAATTTTAGTTCTTCAATTTTAGCCATTGAAACGAAGCATGTGTGAACTCGGGCGTTGTCGTGATGAAAGAGAATTTTCTTTCTCGCCAAATGTGGTCGTTTTTTAAAAATTTCTTCTTTCAGCTGCTCTAATAATGATGCATAATATTCAACAGTGATTGTTTTACCCTTTTCCAAGTAGTCAATAAGTATAATTCCACGTGCATCCC
>NC_046659.1:100736855-100738437 GCF_010883055.1 Belonocnema kinseyi | reverse complement strand
GGCACGAAAAATCACGTTTTTTTTTGTTTAAACTGCATTTTGGGATAATAAGAAAATTTTTTGAGGAATTTCATTGGCACCGTCGGAAAGGGGAGATCTTAAACAATAAAAATATATGTGTCTCAATTGTTTCTAGTGTCGAATAGTCTTAGTTGTTGGTCGTTGAAAAGCAGTGTCCCGGTAGTGGCGTTTTGGCCGTTTAAGGGTTAAGCTAGAAATGTTAAAAATTGAAAAATTAAATTTTTTTCAGTGATTTCTTCTTAGATTAGAAATTAAACTATTTTCATTTAAAATAGTTTAAACCTGCTTGAAACACTTCAAATTTTTATTTCAAAATCTTGAGAAATCTAGAAGTGGTTTAAATTTTTTGAAATTTCAAATTATTTTTCAATTTTTTTGCGAAATTCTAAATATCTTTTAAAAATAAATCGACTTTTCCTACAGCGTTTAGAAAATCGTGCTTATTAAGCGTAGAAAAAATTTGAACTATTTTAAGTTTTGAGAAGATTTAAACTTAATTAAAAATTTTAAATGATTTCAAATAAGTTAAACGAGGTGTATGTACCGACACAATTCGACTTTTCGTACAAAAATTTCGGTGCTAATGGCCACAAATTTAAAACAAAATGTAAACCTTTGCAGTTTTCAAATAAAAAATGTAGAAGCTTTTCAAGAATTGTAGAAGGCTTTAAAAGAATAAAAACATTTTCTGAAGATTCATATGCAAATTGAAATCTTTGCAAATCTGATCGAAACTTATTTGTTCAAATACTCAGTTGATTGAAAAATTGCAAAACGAAGACTTTAATGACTGATTTTTACATTTACAACTCTATTTTACCTGCTTCGAGTGATGATGAGTTTAGACTTCTCCGAACACCTAAAAAAGTATAATCAAAAGAATACTAATACTAATAGTCAAGTTTTTCCAGGTCTGCTTTTTTACATCAATTAATGAAATAAACATTTGTTATAGGTGCAAAAAATAAGCCAGTTCATTTTTTATTGGTCCAAAATTTTGAAAAATGGCAGAACCATGACGAAACAAATATTTAATTTTTTGCAAACATCAGTCGTCTGAAATCTTAATGAATTCGCTGAAATCTCTTGAAGTACTTCAAGTCTTAGTGAAATATTTTGGAATCTTCTTAAATTTTGGTTATATATTTGAAATCCTTAAAATCTTTGCGCAATTTTGGTAAATCTTTTGAAACTTTTATGAAAACTTTCTTTAATATTTGTTTTTGAAATCTTTTGAAATCTTCAGAATATTCAAAATACGAGGGTAGTTCAATAAGTCCTTAGAATGACCAACAGATGGCGAGCGAATCGCTCCAAGTCATCTGTTTTCAGTCAGCACCACTCCCGA
Organism: Belonocnema kinseyi; assembly: GCF_010883055.1. NCBI lineage: Eukaryota > Metazoa > Arthropoda > Insecta > Hymenoptera > Cynipidae > Belonocnema > Belonocnema kinseyi. The sequence continues at coordinate 100,737,068 of NC_046659.1, read as the reverse complement.
CTAGATATATGGTGCAGTCACAGTCCACATCTTCTGAATTTACGTGTTTTTATAACCGATTGAAAAAAAAAATTGTTCGTTAAGAAAAATGGAAAAAAACGAGTTCAGAGGGGTAATCAAACATTTTCATTTAAAGGGTTTAACTCCATATGAGGTAAAAAATGAATTGGACTCAGTTCATGGCACATCTGCCCCTGCCTTAGCAACGGTTTA
>NC_046659.1:100735587-100736755 GCF_010883055.1 Belonocnema kinseyi | reverse complement strand
AGACATTTATTCCACCCGTTAGTGAGATTCCAGGTTAATTACAGACTCGAAAAGCTTTGGAAAATGGTTCACAAAAAAAAAGAGGCACGAAAAATCACGTTTTTTTTTTGTTTAAACTGCATTTTGGGATAATAAGAAAATTTTTTGAGAAATTTCATTGGCACCGTCAGAAAGAGGAGATCTTAAGCAATAAAAATATATGTGTCTCAATTTTTTCTAGTGTCGAATAGTCTTAGTTATTGGCCGTTGAATAGCAGTGTACCGGTAGTGGCGTTTTGGCCGTTTAAGGGTTAAAATGGCTTAAAATAAAGAATTTTGACAATTTTACAGTTCATCGATTGATTTTTTAATTTTGAACCTTGGAATTCATAACGTGGATTTATATTTTTAGTAATAAATTTGAATCTTTGAAGTCTATAATTATTTAGAAAAATTCTAAATTTTGCTTTATATCTGCATTTCATTTAAAATTGTTCAAGTGAAAAGTGTTAGTACCTTACTTCTATTTTATACGTGCAAATTATTGAGCATTTATTATAACATTTTCTACCTTGAGAAATTGTAAACTTCAATTTTAAATCATTCGTGAGGTCCTTCGCTTGGGGTGATTGCTAGAGAGGTTGATCAGCAACCTGGGTCGGAGCAGTGCTGCGGAACGAACGTGTTATTTACTTAAATAGCACGAGAATTCTGGATCAATCTGAAAAATTTCTGTCCCTTCCACACAATACTCCTTTTCCTTGCCGAGTGAGTCACGCCTACCCCGAAAGGGAAATGGCTTAATGGTGTAATAATAATAATAATAATAATAATAATAATAATAATAATAATAATAATAATAATAAAATTCAAGAGTTCCACTTTAAATGCATTAATTTTTTTTATTACTTTAAATGGACAAATGTTTAGCTTCAGAGTTAAAATTTTCTAATTTTAATGACTGTGAAAAATGTCTTCGAACATGTGAAAAAACCGGGAAATGACCGGGAATTTTATTCTTCGATTAAAACGGCTACCCTGATAATAAAAAAAAATAGTACGTAACGATGTTGGCGAGGGGAAAGGGTTCGAAGGAAATTTTACGATTTGGGGAGTGTGGGTTAAAAACAGTTTGAAAAAAACATTGCGTATCACGTGAACGCTCCCTGAAGTGAAAAAAATTCTGGAC
>NC_046659.1:100731218-100735487 GCF_010883055.1 Belonocnema kinseyi | reverse complement strand
TCCTGTTTCCAATCATGTCAGGGATGAAAGGTCCGAACTGGCACGGAAACAGGTTGTATTTTACTTAAAAAATCACACAGAGACGGCTTATTAAATATTTTTGTTTAATAAGCAAGTGGATATTCAACATATTTAAATTTTAATAGTAGCTTAGGTATAGTGGTTTCTTGGTGCGTGAGACAAAACAACTTACTTTCTTTAAACCCCGGTGTAGAAAATTTTTACAACAAAAGAACCACATTTCCACAACTGTAATTTTTTGTTAAAGCATGCACTTTTTTGTAAAGAAATGTACAAAATTTAACAAAGAAAATACAATTAAATACAAATCGATAATTTTTTATTGTATTTTCTTTTAGGAAAGAGAAAAAAATTAACAATAAAGTATAAGTTTCCAAAATACGATACGTATTTTGCCGATTTGTAAACAGAATTTTTTCTAAAAAGTTATACGTATTTGAATTTCGTTTTTTCAAAAACGCGATTTTTTTCTTTGAACCTCTATAAACTTTCGTTTTGATAATGAAGATATCTTGTGAGTTTGATGCTTGCTAAATAGCTAAATACTTATAATAGCTATATTATATAATAGCTATAATAGCTTCCTTCGAAACAATGATAGATGCAAAAAAATGTTAAGATTAAAGTTTGCACGTCTAAAAAAGTTCCAAGAAAAATTTATCTTGTTCTTTTGCGATATTTTTCACAGTTTAAGAACAAAATTCAAGAAATACATTTTTAGGAGTGAAAAATTCTTCCGGCCTCAAAAATGGTTTAGCCCGTATGCTGCTGCTAAGACGCTTATCTTTTATTAGTTGACACTTAAAAAAATAAATTTAGAAAAATAAAAAAGGTGGGGTTTTCCCGAAATTATAATTTTTCATGTTTTTAAAATTTAAAGAAAATAATAAAAAAGATTTTCTTAAAAACCGTACCTTCTTTATTTTTCTAAGTATTTTTTAAGTTTTCACTAAGAAAAGAAAGGCATCTTAGCAGCATCCTTTGGACTATAGCATTTTTGTGTCCGGGAGAATTTTTTTCCCCTAAAAATGTAGTTTTTCAATTTTTTTCATGAACTATGAAAAATAACTCAAAAGAGCAAGAGACATTTTTCGTAGAACTTTTTTATACAAAAAGTTATTTAACAAGCTTCAAACTTACACCATGTCTCAATTAGGCTGGAAGTTATAGAGGTTTAAAGACAAAAATCAGTTTTCTTGAAAAACAAAGCGCAAACTTCAAATACGCATAACTTTTTAGCCAAAATTCTGTTTGCAAATTGAAAAAATACGTATCGCCTAATTTCCTCTAAGAAACAACATATTTGCCCTTGAGAGATTCTGCCTGATTTGAAAATGGATTCGGTCTGTAGAAATTTACTTTCTTCTAAAAATATATTATTACACGTTTCGACTTTTAGTTTACTGCCGATTTTTGTAGAATATGTTATATGTAAATTTTGGCAAGAAACTACAATTAAAAAAAAATATATTACACGTTTACCAAGAACTTTTGCTTGTGTAAAAAATTACGGATCAAGCAGGAGTGTCATTTATATAACATCTTTTAAAATTAATATTTTACCTAGAGATTGCATCTATCAAACGTAATTTTAAACCAGAAATGTTATTTTTTTCAGAATAATTTTATGTTAATTAATTCAGGAAAGGAAATGTATTTTAATGGGAAAAAACTCATTTAAAAGTATTTATACTATCTTCAGAATAATATCAAACTTATTAAAATCAAAAAATTTGAAGAGTTAAAAATAAATTTATGAATATTTTAAAGATTTTTTAAAGTTTAAAAAAAAATGTTTTCTTTGTATTTCTGGGAAAATTTAGAATCTTTTTTCACTTTGAAAAAATAATGTTCAGTGAGTATTTAAAATATAAAAAAGAATACGTTATTATTAATGAATAATAATTGAAAAGTTATTATTCTGGAAAAAGTTCGAGGAAGTTTGAGATATGTTTGGAAGTTTTGAAAAGATTCCAAAATAATTTAAAACTTGAAAAGATTTCAAAACATTAAAAACAAAATTTAGATTTTTTTTTAATTTAAAAAAAAACCCTTAGAAGCCTTTTAGGAATTTTAAAAGGTTTGAAAAGAACAAAATTGGTAATCAAAATTCCTAGAAATAAAATGTTTTTTTGTTGGTAAATTGAGTTTAAAAGGCTGTTTAAAGAGATTTTGAAAAAAGAATGTGGAAGATTTCAAGGGAATTTGTTTAATCTTGCAGGATTTTCGACAAACTATAGGAAATGTTTGATATCCAAGATAATAAAAAAACTTTCATTAGATTTCTGTACAGTTTTAGATGATTTTTTTAAAACAAATATTTAGGAGAATATTGAAAAGGTTTTTTAATTTTATAAATTTTGTGATGTATTATTTAACTTACAGCCTTGAGAATAATAGGTTGAATTTTTTGGTATCTTTGAACAGTAAAATGTATACAATTTAACATTTTTTAAATTTGCAGTTTAACGGCTTTTAATGGCAAAACTTTCAGTTAAAGAGTATTTAAAGCTTCCATGTTATACGGGTTAATTATTGAGGGTCTGAACTTAAACAGTTTGAATTTTTCATTTGGAACCTTTAACTTCAAAATTCCTCCACTCTCTGTGTTTCAATTTGCAGATACGTTTTTATAACTTCGAATGAAAACATTTTCATTCACAAGAGTTTGAATCATTTAATTCCAATAACCGTATTAAATTCTTTCTCAATTGTTGAATTTTTATTCGCATTGAAGAAGCTGTTCTTTTTCGACCTAGAATGACAAATATTCAGAACATTGTAATGACATAATTTTAAATTACGTATATGGTGTCCAATCTATTGCTATATTAAAAAAAAGTTTCAGCGTTTATACGTCTTTAATTAAAATTATCTCATTGCAATATTCTAAATATTTGTTATCCTAGTTCGAAAAAGAACAACTTTTTGGCCGCAAGACCTGTAAATTTGTAGGTTCTTATTGTATCAAATTCTTGTGTTTGTACTTTTTTAAAAATTCTTTTAGGAAATTAAAATTACAACAAGATAATGTTGTAGGCAAAAAAGTACAAAATTTGTCCGAATTATAGAAAAAAGTTATACTTTCCTGTAACTTTTGTTTTAATTTATTGCATTTATTTGTAGAGTCCTGTAAAAATCGTTTTAGTTTTTTGAAATTTTTTGTAAAAATTGTTCCACCATGGAATGTCCAATTGAACTCTAACATAAATTTATAAATAGTGAAATTGTAAAAATACGGTTTAATTTGTTTTTAAAACCAAGAAAGAAACGGGAAAACTGTTCTTGGAAGGATGTCAAGCATGTTTTTTCTATAATAATCGTAGTGTATTTTTCCTTCGAAGCGCAGATAACCCGAGGGAGAATTTTTGTATTGTAAATTTTATATCATTACTATATCATTTCTATTTGCATAATTTACTCAGTATTCCTTTAAATTATGTTATAATCTCAAATACTTATTTTTTCTTTAAATTAAAATTGATGATATTGTAGCCAAGTATTTTACTTTTCACTCATATGAGTCATCAATTTGAAGCTTAATTGTACTTTTTAATTAAAATTAAAGTCAACTTTTTGTTTAAAATTGAAATAACTTTGTGTTTGAAATTAAAATTAAATGTGATAGAATCCAATTTATATCGTAATCTACTAATTTAGATCAGGATATTTTTTTCATAGCGTACACCGTTTCATTGCAATCAAGTCTGTCGCAAAATCTTAAGCGTTTGTCTGATAGTGACTTTCATTAACAAGAATTAAAACTGCTTTTTGGGAGTACATTTTTTTGAAAACATAGATTCAAAATAGCCGAACTTTGAAAGAAAATTATACAATAAGTGAAATGTTTTTTTTCTTAAAAGCTCTTTGATAGATTTGGCTAAAAGTTTAACATTTTATCGATCAGACTTACCGAAATAAAAGTTTCATACCCATGAAATAGAATGGTTGATGATTTTTTGTGTATACAGCATGTTTTGGGGGTGTTTTCATACCTTATGCATCCAAGTATAGAAGTCATCATTTTTGAGTAACTAAAATCACTAGCGATTTTTTATCCAACTGCTACGGTTTGAAATTACTTTCACATAAGTAGAGTAAGCAAGCATAGCAAGAAAATTTCTTTGAATTAATTTTAAGAGATGTTTTGACATCCCTCAAACATTGAAACCAGGAAAATGGCATTCTTCAATGAACAAAAACGCAAGGGATGTTCTGAATAAAATGTCAGGGGAGGAAATGACTTTA
>NC_046659.1:100722355-100731118 GCF_010883055.1 Belonocnema kinseyi | reverse complement strand
CTAGCCTGATATTTTAATCAGAACAGCCCTTGCGTTTTTGTTCATTAAGTCATGCGATTTTCCTGGTTTCAATGTTTAAAGGATGTTAAGACTTCCCTTAAACTCAATTCAAAGACATTTTCTTGCTATGTTCGCTTCCTCTACTGATGTGAATCTGATTTGAAACCGTAGCAGTTGGATACAAAATCTCTAGTGATTTTAGTTACTAAAAAATGATGATTTCTATACCTAACGTGGCTCTAAGTTCAGGAGCAGGATACGTCCCGGGTCGTATCCCTAGGTTTGGTTTTTTTGCACCGGGATGGTGAGAATGAGGACCGTGGAGTGCCTGTCTTATTGTGAGTGTTTTTTTTATTTTTAGATATAGCGAGGGAGGTAGGTAATTTATTCTGGTGTGAATCTTTATACTATTAAGTAGGTAGTATTAGGATTAAATATCTTTGAATTTACATGAAGATATTTTTTCCTAGATTCTTGGTGCATCGGTTTTACCAATTATCATTATTGATATTGCGAAAAGTACTGGAGCCTAAAATCTCGCGGTTGATAGAACTCGAGCACAAATCGAATTCGTCGGGGGTAATGCCAGAAGAAAGAAGAGGCTACATGCCGAAGAGCCCCAAACATGAAGAGGGGAACTTCTAGCAAGGGTCATTTATTTTCGAATGAATGGTTCTTGATAGTTTTTTATCCACGTCACTGTGCTGATTTTTCTTATTTCCTTATTATTATTTTTTGGCTAACAAGGTTCTATTTTTTCTTTGCAATATGAAATGCATTATTTAAAGATTTCATTCTGATAATTGTTCCTTTTTAATATTTGACTGTAAAATAATTGTTTACATTAATTGGATTAATTGGAACGATTCTGAGTGAGGTGTTCAATGTTTTTCGAGTTTCTAATTTACTTAATTCATGGAAATCGAAAGATTCTTTTTTGCTGAATCTTTTTAGAATCATCAAAGGATGATTCTGTAATCATGGTCGGTGCCTTTACGAAAATCTTGGGTGAAAAAGAGGTATGTGTTAAATTAATAAAATTCTGAATACAAATAATCAAATCCAATCAAGTTTACGAAATTCAGTCAGTGTAATAGTGGTAACGAAAGTATAATCCTAATAATTCTCTTAACTCAAATTTTCGTATCCAGGTTTTTTAAACTAGAATTTTTAATCACTAAGAAATATACACCCTGAAAAAATGTTAAATCAAAAAAATATTTCGTTAAATTAAGCGAAAAATTTATTTAAATTCAAGAAATATTTCGTTCCTTCAAACCAAATTTTTTATTTGACCTTTACATTTCTTTAAATCAAATAACCGTTTTGGTTATTAGTTTTTATGGCGCGATAACGTTTAGGTCAAAGCACTGCCCAGTCTATCCTACTAAATCATCAGAATTAAAGAAAAATTAATTTAATTTAATATCGTCATTTTCTTTATTTTTGTGTCAAGTGTCTGTTCATACATCCCACAGTGGGGTGAAATGAAAAAAGGGGCTTAAAATAACTTGCAGGGTGCAATTCATCAGTGATTTTGAATTTTTTTCAATAAAAATTGAGCGAGAGGAAAAAATGTTGATTTTAACGGTTTTATTTGTTATCTTCTGGAAAAAAATGTTCTCTGCTCAATATGGCTTGAATTTAAAGCACAGGGGTACATGAATGAAAGAAGAATTGTTGACTTTTTAAGTTAATTTTTATAAACAAATAGCCAAAATAATGGAATGTTCGCTCGCAAAGTATAATTGTGCGTTAAAATTGCTTGCCTTTACCGTAAAAATGACACTTAATTATGAAAATTTGTGACTTGATATTTGTTTATGTTTTTTTTTGAACAAATTATATAAACAAATGCCTATTATCGGCATTTATAGGCAAAAAAGAATCGGGTTTCTTCTTGTTGTCTACAAAGTATCTTTTCAGTGATTTTAATTGAAGAAAATTTGTTGAGCGATATTTGTTTATAATTTTTTGAAATAAACTATATAAACAAATTTCAGAAATTTTTCAATGGTACCTTAAGAGAAATCATATTGAAGATTAGACCAATAATTAATCAACAATTAAAACTCTTGTACGTAATTTAGATAAATCTTTGCTTAGACAGTTCCTTCTTTATTAAATATTCCAAAAAAGTTCAAAGCTAAGCCTTATTGTCTGAAGAATCAAAACATACATTGTATTAAATACACGAGCATACTCATAATTAACCTATTATCTATTAACCTAAAAAAATAACGAAACATCGAAGGTCTATAAAGAAACTGATTAGAACCTCATTAAATGTTCGTAACTTAATGTATATTTAATATTGATAATGGATTCAAAAATAAATGTAAGAATGATGAGAAATGAATGTTCTAGTTGCAAGTAACTGAAATCAATTTATCTATGTTTTTTAATATCGAAGAATTACGGGACGGAATCAATGTTCCTTGCTCGAATATTCTACATAGAATGTAGAAGACAGCTGGCCCAAAGTTCGCATTTATTTTTCGGTTGTTTATCATTTGATTTGTACATAAGTTCATGAGAAACAAAAGACAACGAAAAATTAGTTTGAACTTAGGATCACTTGGTTCACTTAGTAATAAGAACGAAATTTTTTTCCAGTAAATTCTGATAATAAACATTTGTTTATATAATTTATTGAAAAAAAATATAAAGAAATATCGGTTAAAAAATTTTCTTCAATAAAAATCACTGACAAGATAGTTTGTACAGAATAAGAAGAAAAAACTATTTTTTTGCCATAAATCCCGATAATAGGCGTTTGTTTACATAATTTGCTGAACAAAATTATAAACAAATATGGGTTGAAAAATTGTCTTCAATAAAAATCACTAACAAGATAGTTTTTACACAATAAGAAGAATGATCAAGCGTCCATGATTTTGGCTATGTTAATATAATTTGTTTATAAGAATTAACAATTTAGGATTGTTTTCATTCATGCACCCTTGTGCATCAAATTGAAGCGATATTGAGCAGGTAACAAATTTTTTCAAGAAGATAAAAAAAAAACCGTCAAAATCGATATTTTTTCCTCTTTTTGCATTAAAATAAAAGTTTAACAAAACAAAAATTCAAATATCGTCTCTCATAATTCTGTTAAAAATTGAATGCTAAATTTCTCTATAACAAAGAATCCCAAATCGGTAATGAATTGCGCCCTAAAAGTTATTTTGAGCCCCTTTTTTTCATTTCACCCCACTGTGCGTCCGTCTTTCGTATTTAGGCCTTGCATTTCTGAGACTTAAATCTTTTGAAGTGCACTTGCAACTAATAGATAATTTTGTCTAAGGGTTTAAAAACATGATTTCCTAAGTTGTACAAGATAATCTTATAATATTTACTTTTAGATTTGAGGTCCTACCTGAACAATTTTTTATGCGTCCATAATTGACTGGTAGCAGTAGGGTAGAGTGGGGTTAAAAGTGCCGCGGGGAAAAAGTGCCACATACGGTAAAAAAATGAGGAATAACTTATAGGGAGCAGTCAAAAGTGCAAAAAGTTGACTTTTCATAGCACTGAATCTAAACTAAATGAGGTATTGTTTTGGTTCTTTCATTAAAACTTAGATAAGTCATTAAAAATCCACATATTATAATATATGGAACTTTTTCCCCGTGGTACTTTTAACCCCACTCTACCCTACATAAGTAGATAAGTAACAAACTCGGAATTTTTAGAGAAAGCTAGAAAACATTCTGTGAAATATAAATCACCATTTTAAGATAAGGCAAAGTTCCACTCCTGGGCGGAAATGTTGCTAAAATGTGACAAAAAAAGTTTGATTGGATTAAGTTATTCTGTTTCGAGGAAATAGATGTGGAAGTTGACAATCTCAGTGTGATAATGACTATGATTATCAGTTTAATTGAAAAATAGAATTCGTTAGCCAGTTCCGAGTAAATCGGATTTCCAATTTTGTACCAAAATAAAATCTTGCTCCCGAGATATGGGAGAGTAAAATGAGAATCACATATGTTTGATATGACCAAATCATTATGTTTCGATAAATTAAAATTTAGTGTGAAGATATCGCACTGTGAGAGGCTATTTTCATGTTAAAGTAAACGTCCCAGTAATCGTGACCATATGAGATTTCATTGATTTCAAATACTTAGAAAATTGTTTCGGAAGGATTATTTAAAAAATAATTGGTACTGATTGAAGCAATAAATATCCTAGAATATTACAAAAATTGTTTTTAAATTATATTTTATATGACTTTTTATTTATAAAAAATCAAATCTCAAAAAGCACCGATGTCCCAGTTATCGTGATTTCCAAATCTGCCAGGTACTAGTAATCGTGAGTCGTTATACCAGTCTTCGTGAAAAAGTATTAATAATTAAAAGAATAATTAATCCTAATAAAAATGGATTTTCTTTTCAAATATTTAGTTTTTATTTCATTTAAAAATATTGTCGGATAAAATTCATATTTTATTTATAAGAAATAAAGTGCTCTCAAAAATAAATCGAAATGTATACTTACACTATAGTAGATTTGAATTGCCTTGCTTTTTAAAATAAAGTTAGAAAGATAATATTGAGTTTTATAACGTCAAATAAGCTAACTTTGTTCTATAAAATGGCTAAGTACAACATAATTACACATGATATAAAAATCTACACATTGGCAATGTGTATAATTAAATTTTTCGCAATAGAAATTATAAACACAATGACGAAATTTGATAAATGCCAGTGACTAAAAAAATTATGTGGGTTTAGAGGTTGTGTTCTATTTACGTTGCCAAAATATTAAAATTATCAATGATTGTATATATTTTACACAGTTTTCTTCATATTATGCAGTATAGATTAATGTTAGCTAAAGAAAAACTACGCAATAAATATTAATTTCTCTGAAAAATGATAATACACTAAAAAATCACCAAAGTCATGTCAATATTTGACATCACCTTTTTTTAATTTGAAGCACTTATTTATATTACGATTATTGCTCACAGTAACAAGTCAGTTCTCCAATTTTATTTCACGCCTTTTTGAAATTAATTAAATTATTATTTGTAATGAAATATGGAAATAAAATTTTAATAGAGTCCTACTCTTCGTGATCGGTCACGATTACTCGAGCAACTATGCTTTTGAAACGTCCCTATAATAGTGACCGATATTTCTCGAACGAGTAAGTACTAAATGAAGATTTTACTTGATTTTAGAAATCAAAAATTATTTTTTAATACAAAAAAATAAAGTTCGTTCCGATCAAGTAATTTATTGACATATTAAAAGCTTAAGCAAAGAATCGCCTTTGCTAACATAAATGTTAGGCTATTTTCCACGTTTCATGATACATAGCCAACGGCAATATAAATTAATCTTTTTACCCTTGCGCACTATTCGTAGAAAAAAAACTAATTTGGTTTTCACATTCACTTACCAAACTTACTTAAAAATATTTGCTAAAATTTTAACTAAAACTAAGATTAACTTTTTTTATTATTATCATATTACCTATTAATAGCGAGCAAATTTGTTTTTGTAATTTATTCGATTTTCTTGAAAGATATCTCAGAGTGAATGCCTTGGCATGTAGCAATAGAAAGTAAGAAAAATGATGGAATTTCGATTTTTAGTTCAATATGCTGCAAGCTTTTCTATTAATACGATTTTTTTGAAGGATGTCTTACATTGAAGATCTTGGCATTAAGATGTGCATTCAAAATAAAAATTTTCTATCTGATGGTATTATTTTTTGTTATCAGGGGGTAAAAAAAGAAGAAAAAGCGGGTTATTCCAATAAATCGTTGTATCACAACGTGTATTTGATTTTTCAAAAATTTTCTATGTCATAAACACATTTTCGGAAAAATATTGTTTATCTACGTATTCTTTACGGATAACTTTCAATTACATCGTTTGATAGAGTATCATTGTACATCACAGTAAAAACAAAGTGTTAATCTAACGCCAATTTCAGGGTATCAAATACCTGCCACAAAAATTAGTCTTGGTAGTGTGAATGGTACCCCTCCAAAAGGTATCTTTTCCCTCGGACTTGGGGTACGAAACCCCACCTACTCACAGTAAAAAAAGTGTTCAAAATGATACCGAAATCAATATCATTTTGATATGCAACAAAAATGATACCGAATTCAAGAGCATTTTGATCGGCCGTAGAGAATGATCGACTTTTAAGATCATAATGATCTGATTCGGGATCATGTATAAAGTCAAGCGAAAATGGCTAACGTTCTTAAAATACCTTAGCTCATATTCAAGCTTCTTATAGTTTCAGATCGTGCAGTGTACTTGAAAAAGTTGACGAAATAACTAAATCTGATATTAGAAAATATCACCTGTTAAATGTAGTTGTCACTTGCGTGCGGTTAGATACGATTTTTAGGTTATGTCGTTATGACACCGGCGCCAGTAATTGGCGGCCATTTTGTTTAGCCTGACAAATGAATCAAAAAATGAGATGAAATTGATCCGAATGGAAAATTATTATGATCTCGAGATTAAAATGATTGCTGGAGCAAAATCCTCTGCAACAAAATTGATCCTTTTTTTACTGTGCTGTCAATTATTTTTACAGTTTTGCTAGAAAATAATCGACGAGTTTCGTACCACAACAGTGAGAGAGATGGAACACCATCTTGAAATTATCTGCAACAAAATTGACCCCAGAGTTTTTAGTGTGATAATTTTATGAGATTTTTACAATATAATGCTAATGAGAAGGTATTGATTTTATGACAAATTTGACTTAGTCAGATTACATAAAATCTCCGTGTTTGGAGTCCCCTGAGCCAAATTTAATGGAGCTTCAGCACACAGTAAAAAAAAGGATCAATTTTGTTGCAGAGAATTTTGCTTCAGCAATCATTTGACTCTCGAGATCATAATGATTTTCCATTTGGATCAATTTGATCTCATTTTTTTATTGATTTATCAGACTAAATAAAATGGCCGCTAATTCTTGGCGCCGGTGTCATTACGACATAACCTAAAAATGGTATGTAACCGCACGCAAGTGACAACTGCACTTAACAGGTGATATTTTCTAATATCAGAATTCGTTATTTTTTTAACCTTTCAAGTACACTGCACGATCAAAAACCATAAAGAGCTTGCATATGAGCTAAAGTATTCTATGAAAGTCAGCCATCTTAGTTAACTTCATACATGACCCCGAATCAGATCACTATGATCTCAAAAGTCGATCATTCACTTCGGCCAATTAAAATGCTCTTGAATTCAGTATCATTTTTGTTGCATATCATAATGATATTGATATCAGTATCATTTTTAACACTTTTTTACAGTGCCCACGTTTCTAAGGAATACAAACAAAGGAGAAATTTGTTACGCAGCTATTTTTGATAAAAATTCAAAAATTTAGAGCAATTTAAAAAATGCTTAGAACATTTTTTTAAGATTTAAAAATTCGATATGTTACGACTATTCGTAGTATCCGGAAATTCGAACAATTTATCCTACTGAATTTCGCCGAGAAAAAGAAAACTATAAGAGTTATAGCATTTGAAAAATTAAAAAAAAAAAACGAAAATAGAAAACTGAAAATCTGTTATTAATAACTTTTTGATAGGACGGGTAGGTTCGGCTTTATTTGTAAAAAAAACTTCAAAAATAAAAGGATAAAAGTTGTTTACCCCAAAAAGAGCTACCAATTTGTTAATAATAATTTTTTGGTTGGGTTCGTAATTTTTGTTTTAATCGTAAAAAATGACATCAAAAATAAATTTATTAAATTTTGTGACGAAAGAATCAAGGCACAATACAATTTTTAAATACAATATTTTTTAAAAATCAGATCTTATAATTTTCTGTTAACCTTTTGCTCTCACGAGACACGTGATGAGAATGTTTTCTTTGAAGCCGAAGGAGCATTAACCAAAGAGAATTCATAATCCCTAAATTTCAGTTTTCTTGAATTTTAAAAGTCCTATGCAAAAATGAGTGGGAATTACAATGACCGAGCATCACTTTTAAGGAAAATAATAATTTTAAGTTACTTGTTTTACATTGCTCTATAATAATATTTCATAAGGCGTGCTAATCACCAAATGAAAACAGCAAATCAAATTTGGTTATTATGTTTAAGAACAATTGGGAATAATTATTGTTATCATTACACCGGCACACAAAAAAAGTGGTCAATGTTTTGAAAAACGCAAAAATAGACATAAAATCGATGAAACGAAAACAGCGATTTTTTGTGTATATTTTTGCAAAAAAAAAAAAAATTATCATGCCCTGTGGACTTAACCAGGGTATTTATTTTTTTTTGGTCACTGAATCCGAATCCGGGGTCCAAATAACCCAGTTGGCTCATATTTATGCATGTGTAAATTTGTGTACGTCTTAAGGTCTTCAATTGTTGAAAAAATATATAATAAATATAATATATAATATAATAATATATATAATGATAATATATAATATAATAAATAAATTTATTTTAGATTTCTTGAAAAAGGCACGCAGTGATGCCGAAACGTCGGAAGGTTGAATAAACGAACTTTTTCAGTAATTCTCGTTTATTATATATTTTTTCAACAATTGAGGACCGTACGACCTACAAAAAATTACACATGCATATTTATATTGACGGTCGAAGAAAGGATTGTTTTGATTTTGATCAAATCTGATTAACAATGGCTTATTATTATTATTACACCATTAAGCCATTTCCCTTTCGGGGTAGGCGTGACTCACTCGGCAGGGGAAAGGAGTAGTGTGTGGATGGGATAGAGATTTT
>NC_046659.1:100718333-100722255 GCF_010883055.1 Belonocnema kinseyi | reverse complement strand
TTCCACCTTAACATACCGTCGCCACATTTTGAGCCAAAACATTCCCGATGATAGCTGCAGGGCGTGCCATGCACACCCCGAGCATTTAGCTCACATACTATCCAACTCACTTATCCGTGAGTTGTCCAACTCACGCGGGAGCGACCTACATTGAAAGGCACAATGCGGCACTAAGAGTGCTTTATTACCATCTCTGTCACTCCTACGGAATTCACCTTAATATCGCTCCTCTAAATGCTCCTAGGGAAATTGAGTCAATTGTCGAGAATGGGAAGTGCCGCATATACTGGAACTTTATATTCTCGACAATTGTTTCTGTTGCTCACTCGAGGTCTGACATGGTTCTTCTTGACTTCGAGAAGCGAACCATGTTCGTTATCGAATTTTCGGCACCAGCTGACAAAAACATCATAGCCAAGGAGAATGAAAAGAAAGAGAGGTGTCGGGACCTTATAAGGGAGTTGCAACGATTATACCCGGAATATTCTGTTAAACTGATCGTCCTTATCATCGGCGTTCTTAGAGGTGCCAAGCTTTCACTTGCTAATGGCCAAAAAGCATCACTGCGTGTCAACAATATGCTACGAGTACAACACTTGCGGGAAAAATGCAGAAGGCGGTCGTCCTTGGGTCGCTCCGTGTTCTTAGGGTGCACGAGGCTTTTGCTGGATCGTCGTATTGATTCCTTTACAGACTGTAACCACCTATCTCACGGTTGTGAGACGTGGTTGTGGCTGAAATTTTACCGCGATTTCGCTGGAAGCGGGTGCAATTTTTCAGATTAGCACCCGCTCCCGGCGAAATCTGTCTAAGGCCATTTGAAGGCAAACCCCGACACTTGGCTGAAAGCGAGAGTTTGGTGTATTTTTCAATCTTTTCATAACTTCTAAATATCTCTTCAACTGTTTGATATTCTGTTTTTAATTTTAGTACATGATTTAAAATATTTTAAAAGCTTAAAGTGCTTCTTAATTTTTTTTTCAAACTCTGTAATGATTATCTTTTAACTAGTAGCATTTTAAATCAAAAGAGATGACATTTTTACCAAAAGTGATGAATTTTTTTCAAAACAGATTAATTTTTTAACTAAAAAATATGAATGAAACAAATTATTTGAAACCAAACAGATGAATTTTCAACTAAAATTATGAAAATTTACTAGAAAATTAATATTTTACAAAGAGGTTCAACTTTCAACCTAGTAGTTGAAAATTTTAACACGAAAGAACATGCATTCTGGATAAAAAATGTAATATTCTGCATTTAAACTCAAAAAGATTTTCATTTGAAATGAAAACGAGTTGACTTCATAAAAAAGACGAATTTTCAATAACAAAACAGTTTATTATCAATCCCAAAAAATATGAATTTTCATGAATAAAGATCAAGCTTAAATCAAAAATAGAATAGTTGAATTCCCAATTTAAGAAAAAAACTTATTCTCAAACAAAAACAAATAACCAGTTTATAACAAAATAGTTTAAATTTTCAACAAAATAATTAAAAACTTAAATCATTCTAAAATTTTAAGAAAATGTTGCATAATTGGAAAAATTACATAAAATCTCCTGAATTGTTCTAGAATTATGTAACTCTTTATAATTGCATTGAAATATTCTCTTTACATTATTTTTCAAGATAAAGAATCATTAAAAATTTACCCCTGAAATCTTAAGAAATGTTGCTATTCTCTTAAAATCTACCAAAATTCACATTTTGAAAAACTAAAAATGTGATTCCCGACTCGCATTTGTATTCCCGGTTATTTACCAGTTTTCTCTGGTTTTATAATAATTTCCGGTATTTCCTGGTTTTCCGGGCTAGTAGACACCCTGCACGCTTAAATACTAAATTAGAAGAATTTTTTAAAGAGGTAAAATGTATCTAACGATTTATAATTACTTTCAGCTTCCTTTCTTTTGATTAGCACTTAGACAATGAGCGAGACTGGAGGATAAGTGCGCAGAGAGTACGTACAAGCCAGCCGGTTCAATTATCTCTAAATAGCTGTATAATCGTGGCGGTCGAGGAGAATGAGGGTGCTCCACATATGGGATACTTCACAGAAGAGAGGGTTAGTATTCTTGCATTTTGCCACCCTCCACGAATTCCGGCATGCTTACGAGGAAAACGGCTTTTACATTTTACATGGATTTAGCATAGCTTTCAGGAATCCCTCTACACTGAAAATCCCGAAACTCGTAGACGATGATTATGATTTTAACATGGAATTCTCCTCCTTGTGAAAATCACGGAACAAGTACGCAGAATAGGGTGATTTATTTTATAAGCCAAAACAAAGAGCTCGGTCAAAATATAAACGCACACACGTTCTTCTGATACCTTTTTACTTTTAAATGAACTTTGTAAAAGGAGGAATCGTTTATATAAAATTTAGATATCTCCGATATTGACATTGAATGATATAGGAAGCAAGAAGAGCAAAAAAACTCTTCATAGGATGCGTAAAATTTATTGACTTTCCAAGCTATTTGGGCATTTTTTTGATTAAATGACTATAATTTAAAATATATGACACTTTTTTACAACAGTAATTTCCATTCATAACACCGGTACACAAAAAAGTGGTCTGTCTGGCGGACTACACCAGCAAATCTTTATGATTTCAGGGTCACTGAATCCGAATCCGTGGTCCAATTATCCCAGTTGGCTCATATTTTTCCGAAAAACGCAAAAATAGACGTAAAATCGACGAAAACAGCGATTTTTCGTATATAGGTTTGCAACAACAAAAATTATTTTCATGTCCAATAAACTTGACCAGCATATCTATGTTTTTTAGGTCGCTGAATCCGAAGCATTGTTCCAGTTAACCCAGTTGGCTCAAATTTTTTCGAAAAACGCAAAAATCTACGTAAAATCGAGAGAAACAGAGTTTTTCGTGTATATTTTTCAAAAAAAAAATGCATGTCCAATAAAGTTTATCAACATATCTATACGTTTTTGGGGTCGCTAAATCCGAGTACGAGGTCCAATTAACCCAGTAGGCTGATATTTTTTGAAAAACGCAAAAATTGACGTAAAATCCACGAAAACAGCGAATTTTCGCGTATATTTTTGCAAAAAAATATTTATATATATTCGTGCCCGGTTAACTTAAACAGCGTATCTATATGTTTTTGTGGTCGCTGAATCCGAAACAGGGGAATATAATTTTTCTGCCTAGTAAACTTAATTACCAAACCTTTATCATTTTTTGGGTCTCTCAATCGAATTTCGTCGTAAAAATAATTTAATTAGATCGTAGCTTGTCTTTCAAACTCGAAAATAACCAGAAAAATACCAAAAATGGGCCATAGCTTGTCTTGAAAACTAAAAAACAGACGGAAATTTGCAAAAAATGCCGATATTTCCTGTATTTTCACTAGACAAAAAAATACCATTTTTTCTAAAAAAAAATACTGCAAAAATAGCTCTTTTCCTGATTTTTACGTATATTATTGCGTTTTTGGGGAAAATATGAGCCAGCTAAGTTAATTGGACCCTGGATTTCGATTCAGCGACCCCTAAAACGTTTAGATGTACTGGTTAAGTCCACCGGGTATGATATGTTTTTTGCAAAAATATATACGAAAAATCGCTGTTTTGTCGATTTTACGTCTATTTTTGCGTCTTTCGAAAAAAATGGGCTAACTGGGTTTTTTGGACCCTGGATTCAGATTAAACGATTCAAAAAACATATAAATATGTTTATGAATACCAACGGGCATGCACAAATTTTTGTTGCAAAAATATACACGAAAAATCGCTGTTTTTGTCGATTTTACGTCTCTATTGCGTTTTTCTAAAAAATATAAGCCACATGGGAAAGAAATCGATTAAGATGGTTCGGACATGTTGAGAGAATGCCAAATGAACGACTAACGAAACAAGTGTATCAAGGTAAAGTAAATGGCAACGT
>NC_046659.1:100716642-100718233 GCF_010883055.1 Belonocnema kinseyi | reverse complement strand
AATAAAAAAAAAAAAAATTCTTAAAAACGTTGTTTTTCTTGGTCAGGCCGGAAACTTATCAATCCACCCTCGTATATACATATATATATATATATATATATTTAAAAATTTGTCCTACGGACAACCGCAGGATTTCGCCGGGAGCGGGTGCTAATCTGGAAAATTGCACCCGCTTCCAGCGAAATCGCGTTAAAATTTCAGCCACAACCACGTCTCACGACCGTGAGATAGGTGGTTACAGTCTGTGAAGGAATCAATACGAGGATCCAGCAAAAGCCTCGTGCACTCTAAGAACACGGAGCGACCCAAGGACAACCGCCTTCTGCATTTTTCCCGCAAGTATTCTGGCATATTGTTGACGCGCAGGGATGCTTTTTAGGCCATTAGCAAGTGAAAGCTTGGCACCTACAAGAGCGCCGATGATAAGGACGATGAGTTTAACAGAATATTCCGGGTACAATCGTTGCAACTCCCTTATAAGGTCCCGATACCTCTCTTTCTTTTCATTCTCCTTGGCTATGATGTTTTTGTCAGCTGGTGCCGAAAATTCGATAACGAACATGGTTCGCTTCTCGAAGTCAAGAAGAACCATGTCAGGCCTCGAGTGAGCAACACAAACAATTGTCGAGAATATAAAGTTCCAGTATATGCGGCACTTCCCATTCTCGACAATTGACTCCATTTCCCTAGGAGCACTTAGAGGAACGATATTAAGGTGAATGCCGTAGGAGCGAATGAGATGGTAATAAAGCACTCTTAGTGCCGCATTGTGCCTTTGAATGTAGGTCGTTCCCGCGTGAGTTGGACAACTCACGGATAAGTGAGTTGGATAGTATGTGAGCTAAATGCTCGGGGTGTGCATGGCACGCCCTGCAGCTAACATCAGGAATGTCTTGGCTCAAAATGTGGCGACGGTATGTTAAGGTGGAAATGACACCGTCTTGGCATGCAAAAATGAAACCCTCTGTACCAGACTTCAATCCGGGCGATTTAAGGAAAGAAAACGTTAGCTCACAAGACATTGACTGATCCTTCACATTTCTGTGAAAGATAACGTGCATCCTCTTATCGAGGAGCTGTTCACGAAAGTTTTTCTCTTGGGCATCCCTGAAGATCCTGGGCTCGTTGATAGAAGCGCCATACGACACCTTTGCGCGGGAGAGACTTATACATACCTGGGCGTGCCACAGAGCCGCATTCAGGATGTGACTTCTATAAAGGATACTCTCCGAAGCAGATACAAATGTCTCATCCGACAGATTTGGTCTTCCGAACTGTCGACGAGGAACAAAGTATCTGCAACGAACATGCTTGCCGTCCCGGTACTACTCTATTCATTTGGAGTAGTTCCATGGACGAAAAATGAGCTCAGATCTCTTGATATCGGGACAAGAAAGGTTATGCACATGAACAAAAGCATGCATCTTAAGTCTTCCCTTCCGCGACTGTACATCTTACGCCGTCAAGGGGGTCGCGGAATATTGAGTCATGAATGTCTTCATAACAGGATTATTCTGGGTACAGCACATAGAGTTGCAAATGGAAGAGACCCTCTTCTTAAAATGGTCAGGAATCACGAAGAAGTGGGCAA
>NC_046659.1:100693818-100716542 GCF_010883055.1 Belonocnema kinseyi | reverse complement strand
CGCAAAAATTGCGTGAGCCAGCAGTTCTACGAAGGCCGAGAATGGGGTGATTGAAAGCGAGAGTTTGGTGTAATTTGAAACCTGTGAAGATTTAGACAAATTTTAACTTGTAAAGGTTTAAAGAAATTTTAAACAAAGTATAGATTTTTGGGGATTTTGAACAAAAAATTTAGTTGTAGTTTTTAATATTTTTTGGTATTAGCTAATAATTATTTATTAATTATTGAAGAGTGATTATAAAACATAAATATTATGTTTTAAATACGAAGTGAATTTTATATTAACCGTATTATAATCGCATGTAATTATCATTAAAGTGCCATCATAAGAGACTAAAAAAAGTTTCTTTTAATTACTCTTCAATAATAATTAATCATTGATTAATATATGAGACCAAAACTATCAAAAAATATTATTAACAATTATTTACCGAGACACCATAAATTAAAAGAATATTATATTTCTTTAATATAATAAGCTATTAAAATACGTAACATATCACATGGCTTATGTTAAACGAATTTTACTCGTGCTTTTGGCACACGGAGGTTTGATATTTATAACCGAGAAAAAAGCGGAATATAACCGGGAACTTGGTGGTTAAAAATTAGTAGACATCCTGGCGTGTGACATGCCTTATAAAATATGAAACATTTTGCGAAAAACAAAATTAATAAACTGGTTTAAACTGAAAATATTTGTTGTCTTGAAGAACTTGGTATTACAATTTTATGAATTGAAATTCACTTACCTCTTGAGCAGTGTTCAAGAAATAGTTTGCATTAAATAACTTACTTTTAATATTGGATAAAATGTCCCAAAAATACAAAATAGCATTTTTATGTTAAATTGATGCTAGAGAAGGTATTTCTTTATCTTTTTCAACATTATTTTTATTCGGAAAGTCACAAACTACCCTATTTAAAAAAATTTTAATTATTTAAACAATTATCAGTTTAAACCATTTTTGCCCCTCTTAATCGTGAAAAACTATTATTTTTCGGCATAAATGATACAGTTCGTGAATGTCAAAAATACAATTTTGGGTTTGTAATATTTTCCATTGGTTTAAACACTTTCTATTTACATTATTTTTTTCAT
Source organism: Belonocnema kinseyi (assembly GCF_010883055.1). Lineage (NCBI taxonomy): Eukaryota > Metazoa > Arthropoda > Insecta > Hymenoptera > Cynipidae > Belonocnema > Belonocnema kinseyi. The sequence continues at coordinate 100,715,441 of NC_046659.1, read as the reverse complement.
TAAATCGTAGAAAGTTATTATTTTGTAGTTTTTTACTCTCTTAGACTCTGTTTCTTATTATAAAGTATTTTCTATTATTATCGAAATCGATCGGAAGAAATAACGGTCCTTAATGTGACTGGACAAGAATTGTTAAAAAAATTATCATTGTTTAAAGAATGAAGGTGTAGGTTCTGAAATAAGAAAATACTAAATAATAAGCAAAATAGTGTAAGATATTAAACAAAACAAAAGAAAAATAGAATTTTCTCTACCTTTGCGATGAATGAGCACAAGTGAAGGATTATTAATTGTTTAAATAACAGCAAACTAGCTTTCACTATAAACAGCACACTTAGCATTATTTACTGTATCAATTATATCAGAAAATAAATAGTTACTGCATAAAATTTACAGAGAAAACCATTGATTAAACAAATGAAAATTGTTTACATAATTGTAAACTGTCGTTTACAGAAAATATCTTAGCATTCATTAACTGCGTTATTAATTCAAATTCCAGAAGGTAGTTACTTTTCAAGACTTAAAGGGGACAAATTATTGAAAAATTGAAAAATGTTTAAATAGATAATTTTGAAGAAAAAAGTGTTTAAGCAAATGAACATTTCTAAAATAATTATCCAATATGTTAAACAAAAAATATTATTTTTGAAATTCTTTAACTGTATTATTTGTCCCGAAAATTTTTTTATGATTTGTAAGGGCAAAAAATGGTGTAAACAAACAATTATTGCATAAACAATTCGAAAATACGTTAAAGATACTTAGAAACTTGTTACTTAACGAATAAAAAGAGTTCATGGTGAAAAAGTTAGAAAAAAAATCCTAAAGAGGTGAGCAAACTTTAATTTAGAAAAATTGAAAAACAATTACACAAAACTCTTCGTTTCAGTCCCGTGTCGGGGGTTGCCAGCAATCAGCCTTGGCCACAAATCGAGGTAATACAAACGTAAATACACAGGCACGTCGGAACCGTTTCCATTTGAAATTCATAAACCAGGGGAACAGAAACCGAGAGTTTAGTGTACTTTTTGCCCATTTTGTTCCGAGCTTTTTCCATTTACAACCCCATGATAATTTCGAAATTTCGGAAGCGCGGGTCAGTGTTGACAGATTAAAAAAAAAGTAATTTATTTTTCCGGTAAACGAACAAATTAGAGGTGGTCGATCAAAAATAATCTAAAGTCGAACTTTTACAGGGAGAAATTTGAACTTTCCTAGTATGCATGTGTGTCTCATTCTATTTTAATATACGAAAAACTGTCGACTGAGAATCTACTCGAAGATAACATGATTTGGTAAACTACGTTCGAGACTGTTTTTACGATCCATTGCTTTTTCAATATGCCGTTGCAATTAACTTCCCAGCATCGGGAAGAGGTCTCCGGCCTCTTGAGTCTCCAAGGAGAACCGGAAGCGGAGGCTGCCAAGGGAAAGGGGATGTACGTTGTAACCGAGTTATAAACACAAGTATAAAAATGAAATTTGTGGAGACCCTCTACTCCGTTCGGGCAAGACATTATTTAATTTTGTATCGCAGCAGCTACTTTTCGCTTAAAGCAATGTGCTCTCGCAGATTTTAACGTCCCTTACTCTCGAAAGAAATATTTCATGCCTGGATTTTAATCAAGTTATGAGCAATGATTTATTACCAGCGATTTCAGAAAGAATATTTTATAACCAATTATTTCAATCACAGAGTAAAATACCGTTGCGAAGTACTATGGGTGTATTCACTACTGGTATCAATTTTTGCTCATTTTATGAACACTGTCTTCTCGCATGTACCATATAAATGTAATTCCTTATAAAGGGAGCCTTTTCACTAAAGAAAAGAAAAAAATTGATTTTCAATACCTTCTTAACCTTATGTTTCTGCCTTACCGAAAATATTGTTTTCAGAAAATCATGGAGACCATCAGAAGGTCAATCAATGTTTTCTGCTTTAAGATGATAAAGAACAACTTTTGAACCTATGGAATTTCTGCATTCCAGATTTAAAAACGTGTTTTTATTTTAAAAAGTTTGAAAGTTTTTTAACATGATAAATCGCTATTTATACATCATAATTCGTCCTCGGAGGTTCGTCAATAGGTTAAATACAAATAACTAACTAAAAAATAACAATAAAGTACAAATTTCTATCATTTCAAAATATGTACGACTTTATCAATGATTTGTTTTAATTGAATTATTGCGAAAAATTACAAAGCTTAACATTACATTATAAGTTTTCAAAAAAATTGGAAAACTATAATAAAAACGATGTTGTAAATTCTTGTAGTTTATTGAAGAAATGTAAAAAAAATGTTTGCCAAGAGCTTTCGCTATTATAGTAAATGATAAAAAAGCAGAAATTTCAGTTATACAAAATTGTTTTGCACATAAAAATGTTACCTATATCATTACCTGTATCATATGACAAATAAGCTTTAGTCTATCTTTCCGCTATGAATAAGAATTAGGCTAATTTTATTTTTTATGAAATTCAGTAAACACGTAGGAGTGTTAAAAGTAATAAAAATCTTAAAAAATTTCTTGTTTTGGAAGTTATAGGAGCTTAAATTACATTACAAACTGTAAGAAAAATTCTGTAGTTTTGAATTTGTAAGAAATGTTCCGAAAAGTAATAGGTTATTTATTCCTCCTCAAAACTTAGCTAAATCAAGTTAGCCTAATTCATATTCGTGGCGGAAATATAGACTAAAGCTTATTTGTAATAAGATTATAGACGTTTTCTTAACGGTGACGGAACAATAATAGCCTAATATTCGTTCAACCTATCGATATACACATCCTCATTTGAAATTATCTCATCATAATATTCTAAATATTTTTCAACCTAGGTCGAAAAAGAACAACCTTTTTAATTACTTCTCTGTAATGTTGTATTGGATCTATTTATAGGTTTCTGTAAAAGAAAATTTAGTATTTTGCAATTTTTCGTAACAATTTTTCTACCAGGGAAGGTAAATAATTTAAAAAAATAATTAAAAAACGATATTGACAGGTCGTTTGAAGGTCATGAAAGGGTTTTCAATAGGTCAATCAATGCATCTTGAAAATTCGAACAAATACATCATATACATTACTGTTGCATCCTCAAAATCAAAAAAGTTTTCCTTATCTAAATAAGATGAACAATATATTTGAAAGTTTATAAATAGGTATTGCTTGGTGATAAGAGGATACGGAAGGTTCTTCAATAGGTCATTCGACGCGCCTTAAAGACGGGAAGTAAAGTCAGATATATAAAAAAAAACATTAAACGAGGTAATTAAAAAAAATTTTAACGTAAAAGAAACCCTTTTAATTGGCCGCTCTACCTCAAAATCCTATTGAAAAAATCGTATGCATTTGTGAGTTCCTGGCGTCAAATTTCAAAGAAATAGGTCAAAAAAATGGATTTAAAAAATTGACGACATTACGAACTTCCATCTATGAGGAGGGAATTGATGTGGAAATGAAATTTTTTTCATATTTAATATGAGAATCACTTTAGTTTTCGATAATGATTTATTATTGAAGTTAGTTCTTTTTCTCTTTTTTATTGGAGTAATAAAAGAAAGTGAAATCGTTTTAGCATACAATTTCGAACTGACATATGCATATATATTATGTATACAGTATCGATAAAGTGGTTTCATCATCGGAGTATTGTAAGTGAGAACTATACATGGCGTTTGCAATAGCTTCGTAAAGTCATGCACAACACTCTCTCGTATTGTAGCTATTTGTCATGCGAGTCGTGACGCAAACTTCTTCTGAAAAGATATTTTAAACTGTCGGATGTCACCGATTAGCTCTTGTTCATCTATTGTATTGCCAGTCACGTAGGCGTTATTCATATCAAAGCCAATACAAACCATATAAGAATTAACGAATTTGTCTACGACTTTTATCATTTTATGTAAATCACAAGTGCACTAGCTATGTCTAATATCCACGGAATTATTAGAGTTGCATTTCTATTTTCAGACAGAACATAGATCCTTTTTTGTGGTCGTTTGTGCTTGATTGTTCGTGACTAGTCTTGTGCAAAGTGAGCATTTTTTAAATAGCCTATAATTGTTCAGAAAAGATAAATAATGCAAGAAATTAAATCAAGGTTTTGCAGTTTTGATTAATAAATAGAGTAGCCACTGATTGGAAAACCTAGAATTAGATTTGTTTTTACTTTTGCAATTAATATCGTCTCGCTCTTCGAAAAAGATGTGTTAAGGATTATTCTCCATGTTACCAACCATCGCTGATAAAATATTTATGATCATTTTATATTTTATATTTAAGATCTCGAAGTTAATGTTACGTTTGGTAATGAACGATCCTTTTATAATATATATTTAAAGCTTGTGTTGATGGATCTTTCGAATATCAAAGTTCCTTTTATGTTCGATGAGAGCCAAAATTTTCTTTTATATATTTAACATAGTAATCACTCTACTCTAGATGTTCCGAAAATAAATTGAAAACTCACTGTTGTAGAAAAACTGATTTAAAGTTGGAGGGTGCAATAAGCTCATGCTTTCTGTATTTGGTCTTCAAATATAAAATGTTCGCTCCTATAGTTATTCCAGGGATATAAAAGTATAATATTAACAAAAAGAGCTCAGATTGAAACATGGTTTCCTTTAAAAATCCAAAATATGTGTTTTAAATCCTGGGACAGAAAAGCGCGAATATCTCTGACTACGATCGACAAATGCGCCCTTATTTGTGAAACGTCAGAATTTATATTCTGAAATAAGATTAGTTTCTTCCTTGTGCAACATTTTCAATGTGATGATTTATTTAAATCAATACATCACACTTTTTCAAAGTTCATTCTTTTTTATTGAAAAATCTACTATCATATCTTTGGTTCAGAAGAGCCAATTCTTGAATTACACTTGATCAAAATGATCTCTTTTGGATCTCATTATTTGTATCCATTTTCATATTCTTAATTTTCTAGGCAATTAAATATGTAAAATTAAAGATTGAATTGCTCAAAGGTCTTAAAGCTTGTCTCCCTAAAGAGCTTGTCTCTTTTGGATAATTATTTTCTACGATTTGATTGCAAATTTAATAGTTTTGTTGAAAAATCGATTTTTTTGTTAAAAAATCATGTTTGTGGATGTAGAAGTCAAATATCCTAAAAAATGTAAATTTTTAACTAAAAAACTAAATTATTGCGTTGAAAATTTATCTGTTTTGGTTGAAAAGTCCACTAATGTGTTGACATTGAAATATAATTCGACTTAAAATCTTAAGAATATGAAAAAAATTAATGTTATTTAAAAGCTATTATTTGTGTATTATTTCTATATTATCTTGGAAAATAACGCTATTTGCCCTGCTTTCAGATAATTTTAGGCTGCGAAGTCTGAAATAATTTTTTAAAATACTTTACATTGTACATTTCCCCTGCGATTTCTAAACCGCTTAATTTTTACAATCTTATCATTTATGATTGAGAAAGTATTAGAATTTTCCGAAATTTAACTGCACAGTTTTTTAATGAATCTCCACGTTTCGAGACCCGCTGAAGCTGAATATCAAGTTTTGGCGATGGCGTATGTCTGTCCGTTCGGCCGTTCGTAAACACGATAACTCTCGAAAAATTGAACGGATCAAATCGAGCTTTGGCACACTTCTTTGAGGCCCTAGAAGAAAAAATGCGTTCGATAAACAGCCATTTTGGATAGCATTTCAAAAGGTTAGAGCATTTAAAAAATTCTTGGGACCTTTTTTTCTAAATTGAAAATTTTCATGTATAGCTATTTGTAGTCTTCAGAAAGGCAAATATGACAAATAATTTGTCAAACAACGCCCAATATAGAAAAAATTTAAGAAAATAACATCGTTGCTTCTTACAAATCCTACAAGATTATTCTAACAACTTTTTGGATTTTCTCAAAACATTCAAATTGTGATCACACGAAAAATCATGAAAAATAAAAATTTCCATGTAATGGTGAAATAACTGATAGACAAAAGTTTTCCCCCCAAAAAAAGAGATACAAAGTTGTTATAATTCGTTACATTCTCATCATTTATGATTAAGAAGGTATTAGAATTGTCCAAAATTTAACGCGACAAAATTCAAATTTCGAACCAAATGACGCGACGTGAGATGAGAAAAAAAAATGTCAACAAGTAATTGAGCGTGCGGATTGCAAAACGACCTTAGCGCTTGGAGTCAGCCAGCCTAGTAGGCAAGAGAGAGAACAACGCGTATCTACGGGCCGAGTTAGCTGAAAAAATAATTTTGAAACTGCCGTCATGTCGAATCAACTCGGTCGTAGCAACGCGTTATCCCCTCTCTTGCCTACTAGGCAGCCTGAGTCCGAGTGCTAATTTCTTTGTGCAATCCGCACACTCAATTGCAGCTTTCAAAAACTCCTTCCACATTTATTTGAACTATTTTTTTATAGAACTTGTCATTTTGGTTTTTATTCATCGACGATACTATGAAAGAAATCGAAAATTCAACTTTTGAGCCAATAAACGACGCAAAATATGGGGACAAGTTTTTGGAAGAATTTCAGCCTTTCAAAATTCATAAAACATTTCTGTGTATCATTTTTTGACAGAAGAATCTTGAATAAAGGATTGTAGTTTTTTGTTTATATTAAAGTAATTTAGATAATAAATATACATATACAAATGTCTATCAAACATCGAGCGCGTATGGCGAGTGTCACGATGACAATGTGTGCTTTAAGGCCTTTGAGCAATTCAATCTTCAATTTTACATATTTAATTGCCTAGAAAATTCAGAATGTGAAAATGGATACAAATAATGGGATCCAAAAGAGATCATTTTGATCAAGCGTAATTCAAGAATTCCAAGTGCAAAGAATAAATATCTGAGCGTGAATAAATTTTAAATGTTTCAAAAATTACCTTTGTAAACTTGAAGACAGTTGTCAATAACTAAAATATCTATTTCGAAAAAAATAAAAAAGTAACTAGACATGAACATTAATCAATATTTATGTTTATACTTAAAATAAGTGTAATAAACTTTTATATATTTAATACTTCTGCTGAGATAAAAAAAATTTTTTTCCTTAATTTATGCATATTATTTTAATTTTCCTAAATTATATTTTGTCTCATTAGTGTTGATTGCAGGACTGCACATCAATATTTAAATCATACACCAAAGATTTTATTCTTATTTCAACCTCTTTCATTAATAACAGTCAACAAAATTGCTTTTGTTTTATAACCATTAGATACGTTTTTGATAATAAGATAACATGTCATGATTTGCCTTGTATTTTTATATAAGCACTTTAAGAATATCTAGTTGCATTTTAGATTTTGACATTTAATATCTGCGTATCATCATACATTGTAATCAATTTTAAAATCAATTAGAAATTTTAATATACTTTTGTATTGCAGAATTCAGTAAACCCTCTTTAAGCATTTAGGTTGATTCGTTCCAAAACACAAATATTTGGGTTCGTTTTGGCTGTCACTTAATGGCGTTTATTAAAATAAGGCGACTTGCATAGAAGATAATAATAATAATGTGTATTTATTATAGTGAAAAGTAATCGAGAAATGGAATATATACGAAACGACAAACGCGACATAAGTTACGAGCCATTTTAATTAAAAATGAACTTATATATGTATATTTGACTACCGCTTTTAACGTGTCACGTGATAAGTAATTGGAAATTAAATCAAATCACGTGAAATATATTCTAATGGACTTTCTGAAATAATGTGTTTCGCAAATGATATCGCAAACAGTATATTATATTCTATTCAACAGGTTGCTATTAGGAAAATGGCTTTTATTACTCTCCGTAATAGGTTTCAAATTTCTTTATTTTGGATGGTCGTTAATCTTAACATTGCATAGTGAGAAGTTGCAGACAGCTATTTTACATGGTCTGAATTCGCGAACCACCTCCGACGAATTGAACTTCCAATAACAGTTTGCGGTCGACCACTGTCAATGTTTATGGGATTTTGCGGTCAAACGAAATAATTTCACCCTTTGCTCCATCTTATTCCTACACTTTTGCTCCTCGAGCGCTCTTAATGAAGAATAACGATAATAATAATATTTGCTGTTTCAAATCGATTCCAAATTGAAGATTGAGTTATTTAAAAAATCATTCAGAAAACGCTGTTAGCGATATGAATTCTCCATGCATTTGAGAAATCTCTTTCGTATCTAAAGAATTGAATATATGTTAGTGTATTTTGCAACGCTAGAATAATTAATTTACTTCAAAAATTGTTCTATGTCACATACACGACGCAATCTTATCGTTTCTCTGCAGTCGTGTGCGCGTATAGTTGACTCGTGATATCGATTGAAGCCTTTTAAAATGCTTTGAATAAACCGATGGCTAAATCTGGTTAATGGCTAGTTTTAAATTAAAGTTGTTGTAATAAAAGTCAACAAAACTCCTTGATTAAAAGTTCTGGATACAATTCACGAGTGTTTGAACTGTTTTTTTGTGTAATCGAAATCAATTCAGAAAATTCTTTGCACTGAACGTTTATGAATTTTATACAACAGGAGATAATATTATACTTAAGATAGATATGCGTGAACAATTTCTTAGGTGCGTCTTAATGTTAATATACATTTATATTTTTTCATTCATAAACAGCTGCTAATATGTATTGAATTTCCTATTATAAAATAAAAAAATAATAAAAAATTGGATAATATTCTCGGGACTATTTCCAGTATTTCAATCTTTTCCTTCAGCAGATTTATTGGAATTTTTTACTTTTAAGTGAGCATTAGGATTAAATATATTTACTCCGTGTTTTTACGCGTTAGATGTAATTATATATATGTATATGTATTTTTTTTAATGTACAGTTTTAGAAACTTTTGCGGTAGCTTAGTCAAGGGATTTCGAAAACTTTTAAAATGTTTTATGGGATTCGACATGAATTCGAAATTTTTCAACAAATAAGAGCTTTTCAAAGGATATCATAGTATATGAAAAGTTTTAAAAATTGTATCGGGTTCACGGAATCTCAAATATTTTAGGAAATTTCAGAAGGTTTCACTGGATTTAAAAAACTTCCAAAGGTTAAAAGAGCTTTTCAAAGAGTATCATAAAACTTCAAAAAGTTTCAAGATATTTTATTGGACTTGAAAGATTTCTAAGATTTTAGGATATTTAAAAATTAAAAAAAAATTCTTTTGCACTGCAGTCAGAAAAAAGTTATTTGATTTCAAGAAAATTTATTTGAATCAAATCAAAATGTTCCTTAGCTTTCAGTCAAAGAAAAGTTTCTTTTAATTCGAAAAAATTTCTTGATTAAATTAAATTGCTTTGATTCAAATAACTGGTTTTTTGTTCCAATAAAAATTATTGGTTAATTTAAAATGATTTTTCTCTATTTTAAAATAATTTTTGATGAATGTTTTTATAATATAAGAATAATTATGTTAATTAAACGGTCTTTCAATATAAGTTAAATATTTTGCTGAGTGTTAAACGTTTTGATAATGTCTTTTAAACTACTATGAAACTACAAAATCCCATGGAGTCGTTCAAGATTCTTGAAAATCCCTTGAAATTTCTATATTTTTTGAATCCTTTGGAATGTTTTATAATTTCGTGAAACAAGTTGGAATCCCTTATAATTTTTCGAATGCTTTTAAAATGCTTCAAAATATTTTATAATTTTGCTTATTACTTTAAATTACGAGAAATCTTTCAAGTTCTTTTTAACTCGCGTGACGTTGATTTTGTCTATGTGGAAAAATTCTCATTTTAGATTTGATGGGTAGAAAATTGCTCGAAACATCGTAACGTAGTTTATAAAGAGCCCCTTAAAATACAGATTTTAAAAAAAATGTGCTTTGTAAATGCATTTTTGTATTTAAAGATGAAAGTTTTTATGAATCGGTAAACTTTTCTGACGGAGGAGTAACATTTTTTTATTTGAAATGTGATGTATTTGTTGAATCCTTTGCCAATCCCGTGCAAATTTCCCAATCGCTACCGCGAGAGTTTTCTCCTATTCCAACGGCGAGTTTGGTATAAATCTCAACGAAAGTGTAACGGAAGCGATTTTGAGTTTGCGGTGCATTCCCGGAGGCAGTTATGATCCCTTGCCAATGGCTAATGCAGCGTTGGCGTGCAAATCGACGTCGACGGAACATAATTCAGTTGACTCAAACTTGGCTTCGACCGTTTTGCCAATCGATGGTGAATCTCTGTAAAATGGTTCTCTATATACATATGTTTTCTCTGCTGTCACTTGTGACCTCACAGTGCCGCGTTGTTGTGAACTGACGCACTATTATAGAAGGAACAATGTGTGTAGCAGCTACACGCAACTTCACAGCTTCCTTTTCATGATTTACTATACTGTTCCTGTCGACTCTGGCGTCTCAAGAGATTTTGGAGATTAGATATACTTCTGTCTTGATGAAGAAACTACACAACTGTAATGTGTATAAAAAGAGCTTTTTTTATCTCGTTTGGTTCGTTTGATTCTTGAAATAGAAAATCTCTTGACATTTTTTCGTACTATGAAGCAGAAACATATATTTAATTCATAATAAATTATTTATCATACCTTGAAGTGTGAGCGACTTTACTATTCAATTGATATGGAAATCAGTCGCATTATGAAAAAAGAATGTTACATTATTGAATCACTTTGTTGCAGATCAAATAATAACCATTAAATTTAGTATATCATAATATGAGCCAAAGTCACTTGTGCATTAAAAATTTGTTTAAAACCGCTTGGAAAAAAAACTTTGCAGGAAAACAAGTAATAAATAAGATGTTTATTGTAACTTGCAACATAAACAGATGTATCCATAATTTTCAAAGCCACTCAGTATTGCAGCAATTAGAATTGCTTACACAAAGAAACATTTTGGTGAAACAACAATTTCACACATCTTCGGAAGATAAAGATTTCTAATTCGTTGTCAAAGATATATATATATATATATTTTTGATCCATGATATATTCACATTGAATCGGTTTTCATAATTCAAACCAAAAATTCTGTACTACAGTCAAATTTTTTTACGGTGTATGTGCCGCTTTCTCTCACAAAAATGAAAATATTATTTATCCACAAATCTTCATAAACTTCTGCAAGTTATAAGTCTATTATGAATTTTTTTACACAACTTAACCAAATTGCCAAAATTGTAAATCTAAGAACAATGAACTTCGTATTCATTCTAAATAATAAAGCTGTACCAAACAAAATTTAAAATGAAGTTAAAAATTTTTGTAAACGAAGGCAATTGCAAATCTTGAAATTTTTTATTCAGATAAATAGATAATTTATTATAAGAAATAAAGTTAAGGGTGAGAAAGTGTCTCCCAAAAACGCCGCCCAGCCCCATTTTACATAATGCACTTTATCTTCTTAATATATGTAATCTTATCCATTAAAAATGATTTTGAATTGGATGTAATTTTACTTCTATATCCTAGTAATTTTTTCCAAAGTTTATATAGTTGAACCGCTTCAGAGATGCTATAAAGAACAAGCGATATAGCTATACCTAGTAACGGCTCGAACAAGCATATTTAGATATGAATAGTGTCGCATACAGCACATGTCAACAAAATATTGATTTCTAGATATATTCTAATGAATAGAGAACAGTGAACGAAACTCTATCGTGACGCCGGTAACGCTAAACGTATTCAAAAGCAAAGATGCTTTGCCATTGATATTGATTTTCAATATCTTAAAATACCTTAAAGTACGCTCTTATACCTGTGTGGCTAACAAGCTTCATCGTTAAAGTATAGTGAATCGAGTGTCTGACTCTTTGCTATAAAAGGTATGATTAATTTATGACAGAGAGTATTTCCAGTCTTATTCGTTAAAACCATTATAAAAATTATGTTTAAAAAGTATTATTATTATCTAAATTAGGGTTAGAAAAGGCAATTTTGGAATTTTGTTTTGGGGAACGACTCATTTTTAAGACCCCCCCCCCCCGCCTCCAAAGAAAAAGCCGTATTTTTTATCGAAAAATGTTAGATTGTGTGGCTCACCACCTTTATTTCCTAACAAGAATAACATGGGGAAAACCATATTATTTGCATATATGATACTAGAAGGGGTAATTTTCAATATTCCTCTAAACGAATATCAAGCATTTTGCGGTCTATTAGTTATAAATATTACTTTTGTGTACTTTTCTTTACAAATCATTTCCAATCATCAAACTAATGTTTTTTTAGCAATTATTAACAGTTGCGGTCAATTCGATTTATTTTTAATTGTTTAGGAAACTTCTAATTGTTTCAATGTAACTTTTGACTGAAATAAGATAGAAAAATGTAGTTTTTTGCCCATTTTTCAACAAACTTGATAGAATTCTGATACATTTGGCATCTTTATCAATTATGTGTAATTGTTAAAGCAATTTCTATTTGTTCAAATTTTTATAATCAACAAAGTATGCGAAATTTACACCTTTTGAAAGTAACATGAAATAATTGTTTCCTTACCGACTGAGACACGCTTACCCCCGAAAGGGAAATAGCTTAATGTTGTAATAATAATTATAACCATAACATTTTTATAATTGAAATGGAACTTTTGATTCGTATAAGGCAAAAAATGTAGGATTTTTCCAATTCTTCAACAGATTACATTAGACCCTCTAATGCTGACGCTTTTTATTACGTTTTTTCGTAAAATAATTTAAAAGTAAATTATTTCAATTTAGACTGGTGAAATGAATGAAATATTCCATTTGTAGATAATGCCTGTGGTAGCGTGTTTATTCTGTGATGTTATTGAGATGACGCTGTTCAGCACAAATCTGTAATCTTATCAAATCGTAGTTTTTATATTCTAATAAAAGTCTATTGGAGCAGGAAAAACATGATATTTTTTTAATATCATTGTACATTATAGTGTTATAAATGCCATAACCATGACGTAGTAAAGAAATCTAACATCTAAAGAAACAATATAGTTACCTTATTTGAAAAACTGAAGATAGTTGAAAGTATGTTGTGAATAACGGCCTTGTTTGTAATGTCGAAAGAAATTTTTGGATAAAAAAAAATATATATATATAGTTTTGAAAAGAGTTTTTTATATATAAATTGGAGTAACTCTATAACCTCTAAAGGATTTTTACAGTTTTTAAATTGATGACATTTTTGTAGACTATATTTGTACTTGTATTAAAAATAATTGTATACCATTGTAAAAAGATATTATTTATAATCTCAGGAGTAGATCCTGGATTATTTTAAATTATTTAGTTACATTTCAATAAGGTAATTAGAGTCAAATCACGCTTATGGATGTCTTTAATATTAAAATTAAAATTGAGAGAGTATAAAGTAGCATGTTTTGCTAAAGTTGTGTTATCTTTACTTTTTACTATGGATTTTTCATGTGCTTTAATTCTAACCCCTAAGTCTCTTAAAGATTGTCCAATGTATATAGCTTCAGAATTCAAACATAGTATTCTATAGAAAGTGTTTACTTTTTGAAGTTTATCTGTCCGATCTTTAATACTAGGAAAAAGAATTTTATTAAAAGTATTTTCAACAGAAAAAGCAATTCGAATATTGCTTTTTTTGTAGAAAGTTCTGAAAAGAACTTTATCAAAACCTTTAATAAATGGCATTATTATCATTTTATTTTGATCAATAATTTTTTCATTAGTATTTTTTGTTTTTGTAATAGTTTTGTAGTGTTCATCTATCTTTAGTTTTAACAGATCTATAGAGTATCCATTTTTTAATAAGGTATTTTGAACAATATCTAGATTTTTGTTACGAAATCCACTATCTGATAATTGTATCGTTCTGTCGACCAAAACAAAAATGACATCAATTTCATTACACATTAGATGATTATTTTTGCTTAACGATTATTTTGTGAACATATAATATGACACTTAAATTAAAATATTACTCGCGGAAATTGTACCTTTTGAGATAAATTTTAAGACTGTTAAGCATATATTTTAAAATGGTTGATTATATATTTTCTATTTTTGTTTGAACTAAACCTCGGTAATGCGTGAAAGCTGGACAATAATCTACAAAGCCATTTTTAAGCACTTAATGTTATATTATAGTAGTTTGCGACGATAAGGTCAATTTTTTTTACTATGTTTCATGTTATGAGACACTAAGGGGAAGATTTGTGCTAATTTTTTTACAATACAATCAAAAGTTTTTTTCTTTGGACACGAAAGTGCCCCCTGTCTTTAGGGAATTAATATTGGTGTAATTTTTAAACTGCAAGAACTCATATGAAATATTTGAACTAATGCCTGGAGGAGATTTTGCAGCTGTAAAAAGGGTTTGGAATAAAGACAAATACCAATTTAAAGTCACGTGATTGATGGCAATATTAACCGAACCACAGAAATAGCATCTGAAGCAAGGGTCTTTGGTTAAAAGTTGCTCGCTTAGCGCTGCAACAACGAATAACCGACATTTACTATTAAGGCTGCGCTTTCTCCATCTGGCCGTAAAGTCTCTGAGACATGGTCATTCCGCACGGGTAAAGTGCGAAAAGGCGAAAGAGTCGTGGCGAATGATCATCGGTTGGCTGCTACGAGACCTTAAGTTCGCGGTATTATATGACTGCCTTCCTTTGCGTCTCAGCACTTTTGCCCATTGTCCACCCCTTGGGATGCGTGGTGCTGGTTTATTCTCCTAAAGGAGAGTGACAGATCGTCTCTCACGGCGAATCAAACGACGATAAAAACCCCTGCGTTCAATCGTTTGCACACCTGGAAACTGTCATGCTTTTCGCTTGCCCTTAGGAGAAAAGCGAGGTTAATAATGCTCCTTTTCAGGCTCGAAGGCACCGCAAGAAATTCTGAATGTTAAAAAATGCAAATAAAATGTTTTTTGTGTCACAGTTGTTAAGTAACCTGGAATAATGCTGACACTTCGCGTTGAATTCAAAAGCAGGAGAATTGGGTCTGACCATAACATTCGGTATCTACTGAGAACCGATTTTTCTAAACAGGAATGCACATAATACACAATTTCAGATTACAAAAAACTGAATTTATTTTGTTCCCATTAGAGTTGAAAAACCTGCAGTCCTATAAAGTGAGGTACATTTCGTGTAACTTTGTTACAATAAAAAAATTTGTGACTCTAACTTAACTGAAGGGGCGACCACTTCGTGTTTAATATTTTTTAAATTCAAGAATCAGGCTCAAGCTCATCTGACAATTTCTGCACGAAAGCTCGTCACTTTCATCAAACCTAGGAATTGTTCTAAAAACTTATTTATTGTAGTTTTGAGGTGATTATGTGATTTGATTTCACGTTCATTTCTCTTCCACATGAATCTTAAATTTACCTCACTTCAGTTTTTTGTCAAAATTCAAAACAAATTTTTTGGAAGTCCAATTTATGCTAGTTTCAATCATGTTTACTGTTAGATGGCTTATCTTACCATTTCGGAGCAAAAACGTGTCAGTTTGGGCTTGGACCAACAAGTTGAAATAAAAATTTACTTTGCGATCAAAATAATTAAAACTGTTTCGAAAGATCCTATAGAGTTTTAAGATTTATGGGATTTTGAATATTGAATAGTTTCGGATTTCCAGTTTTTTTAGAACTTGTAAAACTTTTTAACGAACTTTCATAATAGTAGGGATTTTCATCACTTGAGAGATACACAATTCTTTTCGATTTATTTTTAAATGAGCCTGATTCAACTAATATTATTACTGTTTCTGTCTACAGCGCATAGAAAGTATACTATTCTACAAAAACGCAAAACAAATGTTTTTTTGTTGACAAATCTGCAGAAAAAACAAATTCGGAAGACTATATTTTCTTGAAAGTATGAAATAAAATATTATTTTTTTACTTTTACAGGGAACTTAATGTACTTCAAGAAAAGAAGAAAAAGGGTTTAGGAGTAGATAATAAATCACGTGGTAGTCAAGGAGTCGGTCTGATTATGAATGAGAGAACAAAACAGCATGTCAAGGGCCATACATTTGTATCTCCCAGATTGTTGTGGGTTAGAATGAGAGTGGGAATTAGAAAATTATTTTTTATGGTAAAAAATGAAAAATAAGGGGATAGATTGACTAGCCTATGCTTAGATAACGGCCTCTTTATTTAAAATACGTAGCTTAGGCATGAAATGATCCACTTGTACACTTGACGCATAACGTATATCAAGATGGGAGAAGAAATACAACCATAAAGATAAATGGACGCGAATTCAAATAGAGAATTTGCAGAAACTGAAAGTGCGAATAGAATTTCAGAATAAGATTTACTAACGCCTAGATATAGTACAATTTGGATTCACTAATACACAATAAAGATATGGAGAAAGTATGGAATATGTTTCAGGAAATCGTTGTTATGAGTACAACCGAAGTGTGTGGTATTATGGTTGTAGGAAGAATGACTGGTGATGCTTGGTTGAATCATGAAATCTGCATAGCTATTAACGTAAACAAGTAAGCGTACATAAGAAAATTGAATATTATCAGCCTTCGCGATGGCGAGAGAATTAGACTAAAAAATGATTATAGGCACAAAAACAGAAGAGTTAAAACATTAGCTAAGGAAAGTAAGGGTAAAACTAAAGCTGAAGAAGAGAAGAACAAGGCTGCTAGCGTAGATGCTATTAACGCTGAAATGCTTCAATTCGTTGACAAATATATACGTCACAGGCTGTACGAGTTAATAAATTTATATATCGAGATAGGAAAAGTTCCAAATGAATAAAGAGGCGATTATCGTCCGAATATACAAAGGAAAGGGAGATAAATAAAACTGCATATTAATTTAACTGTTATATTAAATTATATTAGATTATAATAAAAGATGGTAGATCTAAGAAAGCATGCAGAGGTGACTGTTACTTTCAACGCTCGCGGCCGCTGTGTAAGGATAACAGCGGTAAAAGACGAACTTCAAACTGCACTATACTCCTTATTTTGTATCTACTACATAATCGTCGCAAAATGTTTCCAGCCCCGTATTAAATTAATTTATAACATCCTCATCTTATCAAATCTCATCAGCATAGTAAAGTGAGCGTAAAGAAATAAGTTGATTCAAAAGTCCCTTCAGGGATTTTTTTTCGGTCTCAACATAATCGTGAGGTATCACTGAAAAAATTTCAGAAGAAACGCAGAGGTGCAAGCCCTTTTGGGGTATGTTCACAACTCTCTTCCCGAATGAACAACTTTAAGCTATAAATGAAATTCTTTCCTTTAAAAACGTATGAAAATATATCTTAAGAGTTTAAAAAAGGTTTCCGCAATACTTGCCTGAATACTGAAAATCTATTATCGAAGAAAAAAATTTGATTGTAAGCGATCTTAACTAGGGATCCTACTTAAAAATATAGATATCTTTTTGAATTGCCTGGGAACTTTAAATTCACAAACTATATTGATTGGAGAAGATTTTTACATTGGATACGGTTCTAGTGAGATCTCGAATATCATCTAGTCTTACAAATTAATAAAATTGTAAATTTGGTGGATTTATATAATGACAGTGAATTTTGCATTAGAAGAATAATTGCTAGTTGTATATATTTTACTGGTGTTTCAAGTATCAACTTCTTGCATCAGTATGCTAAATAATTTGATCCGCGTCTATACACGAACAGAAGCGTATTGACATCACAAAGGGACATAGTCCAGCAAGGGTGGCAGTTGCAGTAGATCATTGATTTCGGTAAATCAGGCTCCAGCGACGCTTGTGGAGGTGTCGGGATTACTACTAGCTCGGTCTAAAACGTCGGCAGCGTCGCGTCCTGTGTGACAGCACAGGACAGCAAGCCCAGGACGATGCCACGCAATGAGCTATCCTCCTTTGATTGCATAACAGCAGCAAATGGACGTTGTCCACTTTGACGTTGGCCCAACCGTACGCGTAACTCGCTGCGTCCCGCAAATGTGTAGGTACAGGTACGTTTCCACGAATCAAATGTCGATAGCATTCGGAGCTAGCGGATTCGAGGAGAGGTGTTAACAACGAAATTTCAGACCCTAGTACTATTGATTGTCACTGCTTTGGACTCTGATGCCTTTGTTGCTGGAGAAACTGAAGGAGATGCTGCTAGATGAAGAGAAAATAAATTATACAGTATAAACACATCGATAAGCCTCCCAGGCACTGAAGGTTTATTTCAGAAAATTGTTAAACAATCTTTTCACCAAGCTCTTAAGCCTCTACGTTTATGTTGTGACACATCTCTTCAAGTGCTTTAATTAATTTTTGAAATATCTAGAAGGTAATTAATAACACAGCCACACAAAATAAAAGTGTGCGGATCTGGTAACAAGCCACAAGTATTCTTATGGATTTTGGGGCGCTGAATTCAAATTCGTTATCAAAAATCACCCATCACGTCATGATTGAGCCATAACCTCAAAAAATGACGAAAAATCATGCCTGATATCAACTTATTTAACATAACTTTACCCAACAGAACCTGACCTCACGTAACCTGAATTAACAGAAATTTATTGAACTACACGTAAAGCTCTGGAAGCATATTTTCCCAGTAGCAAATGTGTGCTACATCGAATGGGTCAACTTGAGCCTAACCTAGAAATAAATTCAACCTAGCCTAACCTAACCTAACCTAACCTCACGAAACACAATTAAACTGATTGTGTTGTCCCGTTGTGTTTGCGGTACCATTTGAATCAGCTTGAGCTTAACCTGCAAAGAGGTCAAACCTATCCTGACCTAAAAACACCTGACCTAACCTAACCTAACTTAACTTCACGTAACACAATTTAACTCATTGTGTTATCCCGTTGTGTTCGCGGTACCGTTTCATTCAGCTTCGGCTTAACCTACATAGAGGTTTAACCTATCCTAACCTAACAAAACCTGACCTAACCTAACCTAGCCGAATGAAATTCAACCACACGTGTGGCTATGTAGGTGTACGGTTCTCAGTCTTAAATGTGTGCTATATTTAATAGGTTAACTCGATCTTAACCTACAAATGAATCTAACTTAACAGAACCTAACGAAATTTTGCCTAACGCAACACAACTTAACTTAAGTGTTCCCGTTGTAACACAATAAAATTCATTTCATTGTACTACAGGTGTTTGAAAATTTAGACGCACATTACTCATTTGAAGAAACTTAGAACTACAATTAGAATTGACCCCATTTCAATTAACCTGACAATGTTTGTATCAATTAAAATGTAGAACTGTAACTTAAACATGCAAATGAATAAGAGTTTTATTCAAAAATTTTTTCTCTCTGCTTTTCTTAAACTTAAGGGATATATTTATACTATCTTTCGTGTTTACATTTTATCTTGCTTTTTATCGTAATTAAATTGATTTATAGACCTGCATCAGTCTATTTTCTGCCTGCTATAACGTGTCCTTTTTTCTTGGAAGGAAAGATGCAAAGGGTTACGCTTACGTTTAAGACCTACATTCGTTTCCCTTTTCAACATCCAGCAAAAATCAGCCATCATTACCTCGTCTCATCTACCCTGATAACGTTGTTCCATCACTTTTATGTCTTGATGAAAACGTTTCCCTTGTTTTTCGCTGAAATCACCAACATTTTCTGGAAACTTATACAGATGGGAATCTAGAAAGTGAAGTTTTAAATTCATCAAGCAGCCTAACTTTTTGTAGTTTCTTATCATTTTCGCAACAATATTCTCGTAGTCTGGACTTTTTTTGTTACCGAGGAAATTTGCGTTTACTGCTTTAAAACTTTCCCAAGCGTCCATTTTAATTTTCGTCATGTGGCTCACGAAATTAGTATCTCTTGTCAATATTCGAATCTGTGGTCCCTCAAAGACTCCTTCTTTCAATTTAGCGTCTGAAACATTAGGGAATTTAAGGGATATATACTTACAGCATCCAATGTTTTTTGCTGTAATGATTGGGTCGATCTCGATTGGTCGATAAAGCATGGCTTTCTCGTGAAATCCGATTGTTGGCCTAATATCATTGTTATGATTTTGAGATCACCACATTTTTGCCATTTGTGATTCGTGTAATTAACTTTTTCAAAAAGCATTTTAACATGGTAATATTTTTCTTTGATGAGCGTTGAGTGAGCTATAGGGATAGGAGCCTAAGTATTCGTGTTATGCAGTAAAACAGCCTTAATGCTGCGTTTTGACGAATCAATGAAAACTCGCAATTCTTCGTCTCTGTACACATTTTTCTTCAAGTGGTTCATTAGTCCGTTAACGTCAGTGCAGTACACTAAAGACCTCTATTCGTCTATAACGAAAAACTTTCTGAATTCTTTGTTCCTGTCGCGATAGAATGAAACTTTTGTCTTTGGCTGTAGAAGATTTCTTCTTTTTAGAAATAAAGCAGCAAATTCAGCGCCGTCTTTCGGTAATCCAAGACCTCTAATAAAATCATTCAGTTCCAGTTGCGACACTAATATTGGAACCTTCAATTTCATTTTATGCATGCCATATTCGTCATCTTTTTCGTCATTTTCATCGGAATCATCAGAACTATTTTTTGTTCGATCACTGGTTTCACTACCGTCTCCATGACGTTGACTTTCAACTTCCATTCTATCATCTTCTAAAGCGCTTAAATCAGTCTGGCGTGCATTTTTATTGATTTCAATTGCTCTTGTGACTGTGAACATATTAATGTACAAAATGTTATTTTTATTTTTGGCGTTGAACCCTTTGACGGAATTCATGCAAAAGTAGCAGTCCTACGCAATGACGGGTTTTTTCCATGTGGTTGGTGTAGAGTACTTTGCGGTACTTTTCGTTGTTTGATTTTTTTAGACGATACATCATAAGTCTGCAGGAATTGCAAATGACGTGATGAACCCATTTTGTTTTTTGGTGCAGCAATTTACGGTCAAAACACTTTTCGTAAAGACTTTTCACTTCCTCGTCGATTGATTTTCGCAAACTGCTCACTTCATATTTACTGCAAATGTAACAGAATGAATCTGAGCTATTCTTGCAGACATGCGATTGAGAAATGCTCGCGGTTTTTTTCCTTGTAGCATTAGACTCTACACCAACCAAGTGATCCATTGATGAAGAGCTACGGTTGCATGATGACGACGTCGGAGAACCCGCTTTCCCACCCTGACCAGACGCCGATACTGTGGTTTTTCCCTGCATCGTAATACACTTTTTACTTGAGTCTGCCATGACGGCATGAACGCCGTTTATCCAGGGACTCAGCCAATGTGGATCCGTTGCCCATCGTCACCACGTGAAGGTGCCCTGGTTACAGACACAGGCGAATAATGCTTGCAACAAGCGGTTACGAAACTCCAGACATTTACTGCTATTAATGTCAAAATATGAAAGTACGCAAGAACAGGGTTGCCAGCGTAATCGGTTAGGTTAGGTCAGGTTTTGTTAGGTTAGGATAGGTTAAACCTCTACGTAGGTTAAGCCGAAGCTGAATGAAACGGTACTGCAAACATAACTGTACAACACAATCAGTTTAATTGTGTTTCGTAAAGTTAGGTTAGGTTAGGCTAGGTTATATTTATTTCTAGGTTAGGCTCGAGTTGACCCATTCGATGTTGCACGTCATTTTTTGAGGTTATGGCTCAACCATGACGTGATGGGTGATTTTTGATACCGAATTTGAATTCAGCGCCTCAAAATCCATAGGAATACGTGTGTCTTG
>NC_046659.1:100638566-100693718 GCF_010883055.1 Belonocnema kinseyi | reverse complement strand
TATACCTAAATCTATCGCCTAGCAGTTAGGAGTGCGAAGCACTGCCCTCAACCGACAAGTTGAAACTCTGTGAAAAAGCCATCCTCATAAGCTGCAGTTCAGAAAAGTTAAAGAATCAAATTTGAAGCTCTCTTTTTCTAATTATTTATTATTATGCGAAGTTGTGTAAATGTAAAATACATGAATTGTTAACAGGAATAGCAATACAATAGTTTTTAAATAAATAATTTCAATCGATTACAATTTTTCTTCGCGCAATATTTCGTTTTTTTCCGTTGTAGCCTACTTTACAACTTTTTGCAATGGCAGGAAATGTAATTTTTCATAATCATTTAAAATTTTTGATGACAGAACTTAACAAATTTCACCGTGAACTTTGACAATTTTTCAATAAAATTTTTTTTTTATGTTTCGTGTAAGATTTGTTTATTAAGTGCTAAAAGTGAGATTTGGCGAAATAAAGTGCCGATTCTGGGCAAAGCATCGGTGGATGATCGGCAAATATAAATAGCCAATATAGGCTGCCAGCACTGGCTCAACATTGGGCCGATTTAATAAAACATGGTTTGCCGTGGTAAAAGTGACGCTTGGCCCAGTAATGTGCCGTCACTGGGCCAGACTTTGGCTGACCCTCGTAAAACATGGTTCCCCGTACTAAAAGTGAGACTTGGCGCAATAAAGTGCCGATACTGGTCCAAGCATCGGTAGAGGATCGGCAAATATAAATAGCCAATGTAGGCTGCCAGCATTGGCTCAACACTGGGCCGATTAAAATGCCGAAATTGATCCAATAACTTTAGCAGACCTTTGGCTGCCAAAATTGGACCAACACTGGGCCGTATATTTAGCTCTGGCAATTCACACTTAGGTTTCTTTGAAAATCCTTTTTTTTCTTAAATATTCATCATTTCAGTTGAAAAATTTTGCGTCAAAAGTTTAACTATTTTGTTGAAAATTGATCTATTTTTATGCAAAATTTAACTGCTGGGGCAAAAGTTGTATTACTCTGTTAAAATTTTTGTTTTTGGTTCTAAAATTAATGTTCTTTGAACTGAAAATGTAAGTTTTTCGTTTTTGAAGAAAATGGGACTCTCTTAGTTAAAAATTCGTTTGTTTTGGTAGAAAACTCATTTTCTTGGTCTGAAATTTCTTCTTTGTTGGTTGAAAATTGAACTGTCTTACATCAAATTCGTTGATATTTTTTCTCTTTCCTGATTGAAAATCTTGATTTGTTGAAGATTTGTTTCCGATTAGAAACTGCATACATTTTGTTCAAAATGAATATTTTTTCGAAGAAAACTAATCTTCTTGGTTAAAAATTCCTTTAAAAAATTTTAAAAAAAATTCATTTCATATGGTAGAAATATTATATTTTCTGTTGAAATATAAACGGTTACAGGTTTTGTTAAGAATTTACTTTTGTATGGAGAAAATTAAATTATTTTGTTAATCGTTTAACTATCTTGTTAAAAGTTTGACCATTAATTAAAAATTGAACTCTTTGCTTAAAAATGTATGTTTGTACACATACAATCCATTTAAAATTCATGCTTTCGAGCTTTCGTGCAGAAATTATCAGATGAGCTTAAGCCTGATTCTTGACTTTAAAATATATTGAATACGAAATGGTCGCCCCTTCGGTTACGTTAGAGTCACAACTTTTTTTATTGTAACAAAGTTATACGAAATGTACCTCACTTTATAGGACTACAGGGTTTTCAACCCTAAACAATTCACGTACAATCCGTTTTTTTTGGTTGAACGTTGAACTATTTGGTTGTAAATTGGACTGTTGTTTGGTCTAAAATTAATTTTTTCATTTGTGGATATTTCAACTATTTAGTTGAAAAATTATCTTGCTTAGTTGAAAATTCATATTTTCAGGTTTCACAGCTTTTGGCAGAAAATTCAATGATTTGTTTTAAAATTCAACTGTTTTTGGTTGAAGTTTAATCTTTTTTGTTTATATATTTAACCATTTTGTTCGAAAGTAATGTTTTTCTTTGTTGAAAATTTAACTGGATTACGTTTAAATGAGTATTTTTGGATTTAAAATGCGACTGTTGTGGAAGAAAAGTCATCTCTTTTTGGTTGAAATAAATAAATTTGAAATTTTTTAATTTTAATGTCAATTTGTATTTTTTATTCCGTTTCTAAAAGATTTTATGTTATAAATGTTAGAAGAAAAGAATGCTGGTCTTTGAATATCAATGGTCAGCGAGAATGAAAAATTGGTCAGCAAAAATTCAGGCAATTTTGACAATGAAGTTTTGCGTTCACTGTGATTTTAGTACTATCAATGTGATTAATTAAAACACAGTTAAGCTTTAGTATTGAATCAAATATGATTTTAAATTGTACTCAAAATGTTAGATAAAATATTTTGCAAAGGCCAGAAGGTTCGTAATTTTAATTAATTTCTTTATAAGCAAAATGGGTTAGGGAAAGATGGTTGATCTTTAAATGAGAGTATCGGATCAACATGACTTATCCATTCATCTAATGTAGTGTGTGTGGTCTGAAGATCGTCCTCGGAGGCACGATCGACAAAGTCACTTTGTAAAATGACTGGCTCATTGTCTCGATCAGTATAACGGGGAGGCCACCAGTAACGATCTTCGAATGTGAATTGCTTTGATCTCAAGACCATCTAATTCATAGTAATGACGTTAGATCTTTATAGATTGAACATTCCAAAGTGAGAAATGAAGTCTCCGAATACTTAAATTTATTGGTGGATTTTACAGTGGGAACTACAGAGCTGCAATTTTCTTCCTTGTCTATTCTCGCACCTGTCTAACCCATCAGTGCTTATGACCATCTCTGCCGTGTGTTCATGATACCGAGCTGCAGATGGTCTAGACATAAAATAAGCATAAAACGGAAATAGTTTCTGCAGAAATTCTTGAGCAAATGGAGACTTGATGAGTTGCATATAATGTGTTGCTTCTTGAAACTGCAAGAAATATAATTCATTTTTATTATTTTAGGCCTAATGTATAAAATATTTTTATTATAATTAATATAATTAATAATTTGATAATAATAAGCTAGAAATTATGAAACTATATTACTAAATGTCAATCTGAAAGATTGGAAGTAACGATGATTTTTTTACATATCTTATATTACTTGACAGATTCAAATCAGTGATTGGTAGTGCCTTTTCAACAATATCTAATTCTATTGTCTATAAAAAGTGTAGGATCTATCGAAACATTTGCGTTGATTAACCTTTCCTTGGAGCGATCGATGGCTCACAAATGCTGAGAGATCATGACAGGTCATTAGGCAGGCTGCTATTCATTAATGCGACTATTAACTCATTCCTGTCAGCCAGACGATAATAGATACCTTGTCAAAGTATAGTTCTGAGCTTCTACATAGTATTATGTATCGCATCGCACCAGGTCTTTATAAGGAAGAGTATCGATTTTGAAACAGATTGCGTGACCGGATGCTTTGTTTGCAAATTTGTAAAAACACTTTATCAGGTATACTAATCAGCGATTACATTACTTGATATTGAAGTCTAAAGATTACCAATCTAAAATGCGAGAATAATTGGACTCCATATTTTTTGGCCTAATCTTACTTGAAAACAAGGATCAAAATCAGGCCTCTTTCTTAACTAATTCTCTTTTCCCCCTTAAATTTTAGAAATCCCCTAAAACGTCTAAATTTGAGAATATAACCCTCTCGTCCCTGTTTTCACAGAGTTCTCATTCATTTTTTAAGAATCGGATGCATACATTGAAGATATTAGAAAAGAAGACACTTTGAAAGAGATTCTTCTTGATGATACCACTTTCAAATATTTCATACACTATATATTTGCTAAGTAGATTTAAATCACATCGTTGAAAGCAAGGATATCGCTAATGATTAAATCAAGAAACTGAAACCCGAAAGATAAATCAATTTTGTAGTTGCAAATAAAAAAAATCTTAACGAGCCAACATGCGATAATGGGAGGTTTATGTGCGAAAATAGGGGAATAAATTCTTTTGAATAAAATTAACGTTGGTATTTTAACCAAAGAGAAGAATTTTCATCCAAAAAGATGAACTTTTCACCAAAAAATACGAGTTTTCAACTAAAGACATGAGATATTAACTAAGTAATGATTTTTCAACCAAAAGAATTAATTTTTAGGAAAGTAAACAAAATCGTTAAATTCTCAACAAAAGAGATAAATTTTTAACCAGAAATATTTTGCAGTCATGAAAAAATAAGAATTTCAAGCAAGTTGTGGAATTCTCGGACCGAAAATTTGAATTTTTGAAAAAACAGTTAAACTTTCAGTCATATAGTTGATTTTTAACCATATACTGTAATTTTCTACTAAAAAGATTAATTTTCCACACAAAAATACGAATTTACAACCATAAAGATGACGTAACTAAAATGATAAGTCGCCAACCAAGAAAATTAATTTTCCACAATACAGTTAAATTTTTAACTGTAAAAGTTAATTTTAACCAAATAGTTGAATTTTCTACCAAAATAGTTGAATCTTCAACACAAAAAGAAGACTTTTTAATCAAATATGATATTTTAACCAAAGATAATGAATTTTCAACAAAATATATAAATTTTGAATAATATAATAAAATTTTTACCGCAAAAGATGAATTTTTAAACAAAAATGTAATAGCAGACTGTGAAGCCTGTGACAAATAAATAGTGATTTAGATTCAGTTTTAATACTTTAAAAATATGTGATAAAATATGTAAAGCGGCCTATCAGAGAGTAGTACATTAGTTGTGGTTGTAAAAAAAATTAAAAATCGAAAATAATATGCAAATTATAATATGAGCGTTTCTCAATTCTATTCTTTGTCTGTTTTTTAGTCGTCGATGTTCTCGATTTCTTTTCCTGGTGTATTTTTATCAGTAGAAAATGCTAAAGAGTATAATACGTACATCTTTCAATGCTATAGCTAAAAAAAAGATTCAATACAAAAGTGACTGGAAAACTTTCTAAAGAAAAGGCGCTCCTGTCAAAACGTACTTTGTTCAATACCTTAAATCATGATATACCCATGTGATATAAAAAGTTTTAATAAAAAATGTAATCTCCTTTTAAATCATTTTTGTTGAAAAATGTTCCTTTTCACGTAAAATTGACTACTGAACCGCTGTGATCCCTGCAAAAGGTATAAATTGTCATTTGAATACAAATACGTTTCAAAATTTGAAAATACGTATCTTGATTTAATCACTAAATTTATCAAAACTCAGGGATGATGTTAATTAAAAAAACATTGTGTGCTACATCGGAGAATTTAATGAGCAGCTGAATTTTGGTAGAATCAATTAAACATTTTTCTGATTGAAGAGAGGTAGGTTTCAAAGCTAAATTAATGCGGAAAATGAATCCAGAGTTCATTAACTGGCATTTCAGTATCTCATAATGGAACTAATAATTACCCTTTTTTGTTTCACGTACTTTGCCGGAAAATATTAACCATCAGCATGACTGTGTTCCTTTTTTTGTACGTAAAATCTGTAAGTAACATTATACTTACGAAGTCGCAAAAAGTGTTTATTTGATAAGGGGGGGGGGGGAATCCAGTGTAAGAGAGATATTGTTCTGCAAGATGTCGCAGAAGAAAGCAACATTCGCGAGAATCAGTGAAAGACGTTAACGGTTGCAGCAGCAGAAAGTGGCTGTAATTGTGACAATAATTCTCATGCGAGAACACGTGGTGCCGTGTGATTCCTTCTCTTAATCCCCTCGTTATCCAACTAAACGGAAATACCCTGTGCTCTTTCGCTTCTGCTCGAGCATGAGAAGAAATTACGTTTCACTTGCACGCATTATATGCACGAAAATTAGCGACAATCGTAATTTCAAATCCTCAACAGTGACGGATGATACTTCCATAGAAGCCCTGTAATTGAGAGAGTAAATACAACTGTTTTAGTTGTACGGTACGTGCTCTTCATCAACGATTCGAGTATAAAAACGTCAGTATGATATATTTTGTAATAAGGAGTAGTTGTACTGCTTTCTATTTCCTCTCGTTTCCCATGCAATCACAGAACTACGGAAGAATTACCTGTTATATTCTTTTCAATCGCAATGAAAAAATGCGTATTACTGGGAGAAAAAGGTACGGGCATTCATATAAAGAGTCTTTCTGTCTATTATTCCGTTATGAATGAGTAACTGAGGGAGCCTCATTATATGCTATTTTCGCTTACATTGAGAGATTTTTTTTTCGTTTTTGATTATGCCACGAAACACGAAAATTGTACAGTTTAAATTTGAAGCAGGAGAAGCTAAACGGTGCAAATTTCACTTTTTGACGAAACTAAGTTTTCTTAAAAAACTATATTAGAGTATTCCAGTTTTGTAATAATTCGACGGTTATTATTATTTAATTTTAAGAAGTAAAGGATCATAAAGGCGTAAGTACCCAATTTTGAAAATGCGTTTTATTCGCCGAAACTATTGTTTTTGACCTAAATCATGTCGATTATGGTGTAGAAAATTATGGCGTGTTTTCGTCTTTTTGCCATTCGATAGAGCTAAGTAATAGCTCAAAGCACGTTCTTGTTTTTATTTTTAATTAAAAAATAAAAAAGTTATGCATCTCTTTGTATATCGATATTTCTATTCTTCGTGACAAGCTGTACCGTTGACAAGGGTTTTTTTTGGAGGTGATTACTTCTTTCAAGATGTTCCTTTCTCGGTTTGATAGAGGTAAGTGATTGTAGCTCACAATTACTTTCGTGTTTTTTTAGACGTCTTTCTTAGATAAGGTCTTTCTCGCAGATGGTTGCTTTTTCAGAGCTCCTTTCGCGATTTAATTGAGCTAAGTAATAGTTTGAAAGTAATTTTTTTTTTAAATAAAGCATAACAAAGTGATGCAACTCATACTGAGTTATTATCAACGTTTTTTGAGGCGCACTGTTCAATAAAGCTAAGTAATGGATTAGAATTGATTTTTATTTTATTATTTTTATTTTTGAATTTCGTACCCTAAGGCCTAAACTAAAGTTACAAATTTTTTTAGTGTTTCCTGAAAAATTCGAGTTTTGGTACTATTCTCTAGGACTCGTCAAGTATATCACAATTGGAGAGAACAGTATCAAAGTTATAAAACTTTGTTCGAATCTTACAAATGTTCCTTTTTTCTATTGATTAGTTCTATTTGTTTATGAAATAAATGAATATATATTTTCCAGTTGTTTTTATTTGTGATTTACGTACTGTTTTAATTTACAATACGAAAGTAAGCTAACCGGTGCTCAGTTTTACAAATTAAAAAAAAGCTTTTTTATCAGTTTGAGAACATTTTTTGTAAATTTATGATTTTGGTTGCCATTTGGAGTCAGGGTCTAAATGAGGAGCAGTCTCAGAAAAGGTGCAAACCTAGCATATCGCCAAAAAGAGGATGTTTAAAAATCAGTTTAAGCATTAAAAATTAAAAACCAAATTTTTAATAATTATATCATAGGTGATGCGTTATTAGGCACGGGCCCGGGCCCACGGGCAGGTCGAATCGAATTTGCGAGTTGGCTCACAGACCCGCAAACAACCCGCCAAATTGGCATTCAGCGGGTGAAACCGCAAACCCCGGGTTTAACTCAGAAACACGAATTAAAACTGCAAAACTCGCAAATTCGCAATAAAGTTACAATCCATTCAAAAATCTGAAAAGCCTCGTAGATATAAGATTGGTTGATTTAAAACCCTTTTTACGGTTTGCGTAGCTTGAGGTTGAAACCCTTATGCTTATAGTTTCGGTCTGGTCTAGAGGCTACGCACTACGAAATCTGGAAATCTTGAAACTGTAAATGCGGCAAGCTGTTTTAAATTATAATAGAGATTTCCAAGATTTTTTTAAGATTGCGCGGAGTTTCGCGATTCTACAGACTCGGTTAAACTCGGCGGCTTTCGGATTCAGTCGGCTGTTTGTCCCGTCCATATAGCAGAGTATCTCGGAAGTCTCTACAAGTCTACACCACCTCACCTATGTCCACACTTGCCAACCGTTTCCAAGATTGCTGACAAATCCCAGATTGCTGACAGATTTCCAAAAGTTCCTCCAATAATTGTCTTAAGATTTCCCGCGCAGCAATCTAAGATTTCTTAGTGTGTAGCCTCTCGGATTCAGTCAGATATGCGTCAGTCCCTTCATTTTTTTCTGCTAAAGCCAAAAGATTGGTATTCAAAAAAGTACATGAGCGCCCGAGTTTAGAACACCAAAGGTCATAAATGTCGATTTAATATACGGACGTGTGTCAAAATTAGAATGCAAATTTTGACCTTGATAACACACATACCCACAGAGTAAGTCAAATAAGTTGAAGGTGGGTTTGTTGTGGACTTCCGAGTTGATTGCGGGTCTGCGGGTCAACTCGCAAACCCGGACTGCGCGGGTCGGTTTTTTCTAGCAGACCCTTAAGGTTATGTGGCGAGTGGGTCAAGTGACCATATTCTTACCTTACCCTCGCTTTTTTTATTTCCCAACTTATTTTCACACGAAGCGCCACATCGAGTTGAAAATTTAGGATAATAAATAAGAAGCACTAAGAAAGGTGGGCCTGCTTCTAAATATTAATAATGATGGAAAAAGAAAAAAAAATGACAACAAAAAACTTTTTTCATAATTATAAAAATTTAGGACCAGACCTACCATTCTTATTGCTTCTTGTTTAGTATCCCAAAATTTCAACACGATGCGGCCTTTTCATGTGATAATAAGTTGAAAAATAAAAAAAGTGTCGGTAAGGTGGGAATTTGGTCACGGGACCCACTCATCACATGGCCTTAACTGAAATATTAAAGAATTTTTCACTCACGGTAATAAAATCTGATTTAGCCACGATGAGAAAAGTCAGAGTTTACGAACTTTATGAGAATACAATTTTATTTATGAATATTGCTGCGATTTTTCAGAATTTTGTTTGAATTTTCTACTTTCTAGTTTGACTAAACATTTCCAAAATTTGATTTTATATTACTTACTCAATGGTTGTAAATTTTTATCTAGAAACGTCTTCTGCTTCTTCTGTAAAATTAGACAGATCGGACTTTGCCCCGTTTGGCTTTCCCCGCTTTGATCATATCACAAAGAAAATAGAATCTACTTGTTTCTGAATAAAAAAAAAAAACATGTGCACTTGATAGCAAACCAGCCTTCGCAAGTAAAATGACTGAGGGATCAGTAAATATTTATATTAAAATTCTAAAAGAAAAGTTCAAGGGTCATGTTGTTACTGCAGGAAATCATTTTTGAGGTTGCTGAATTCAAATCCAAATTAACTACTTTCTTCCGGCGTTCTACTAAAGTATTTAAATTTTCAAGAAATTAAAACCAAAAATATTTTAGTTCTTTGAGGTTTCAGGAAAAAGAAAAGTGAATAATTAAAAAATTTAGATTTTTAAATTCAAATCTAAAGTTTACAACTGAAACGACTTCAATTTTAAGTATTAAACTAAGAAATTTCAAATTTAAAGCTTTGAAGGTAACAATATGATTAAATTGAACAATCTATATGCCTAAGCATTCAAACTCGGGATTGTTGAAATGAAAACTTTAAAAATCTCAAAATTTCAAATTAAGGTATTAGTTAAAATTGAATAATATTAAATTGAAAATCTTCAGGAATGGTGAAAGTTATAAAATAGAAGTCTCTAAAGAATGTAACATTTTCAAATTGAAGCTTTTAAAATTGAACTGTTTCTAATTTGCGTACATATTTGAAAGTGCACAATTTGATGTAGAAATTCTTCAAGAATGTAATAATGAAAATATCCAATCTCATTCGTAAGAAAAATAATAATTTTTTTACTTTTCTCAAAATATTTAAACATAAATAACTTTTTTACATTTAATTACTGCATTTTGTAAGTGGACATCGTATGTAAAATTCGCATGAAAAATGTGAAGGAACCAAGATAACATTATTATTTTTCCTAAAAATGAGTTTGAAAATTTTTCATTTAATGATGTACAATGATGATAACGTAAAAGGAGATAATTATATATATACATCTTTGATACACGCATTCTCTAGTCAAAGAGAAAAAATCTCGAAAAACCTATAAAAAAGCAAAACTCAAATGGCAAACCTCTAAATCATATCCTATTCTGAATATTTTGCAGTTGAAAAATTTGTTGGCTGAAAAAGGTACAACTTAGGTTAGTGCGTGAGTTATCAGATTCGAAAATATTTTTTTTGCATTCTAAAATGAATCAACCTAACGTAGAAATGTAAATTAAGCTTTAAAACTTTAAGAATTTCAAACTGTGTATATAATTAAAAGAAAACTGGTTAAGCAACCTCCGCAAGATTTAGAATGGGCTTAAAGGCTTAAAAATCAAGCAAAGTGAAAGATGTTGGATTTACATTATTCAAAAAAAACTGTAAACAACTGAATTTTCAGAATTAGGAATCAAAAGCCTTTAATCTTGAACATTTTCAAGTTGTAGTTTAAAAATTTAAAGAATTTGAAACAAGCATGAAAATTGTAAGAAGCTTAAATCAAAGTTTAAATTAGAACTGCTCAAATATTTTACTCTGTGAAATATTAAAGATATGTTTAAAAAAAGAATAATTGCGAATTATGGCTCGAAATTAAACTATTAGGGAATTAATTTTTGCTTTAAAAAGTTTTCGTTGCAAAATTATTAGTGAGTTGTATTTGTGAAAAAATATAAACAATTTAAACTTAGCTATATAAAAGAAAAGTATTGAGTGGATGGCAATTTTTATTTTATTTCAGCACTCTAAAACACATCATTTATACTCATTGAATATATTTTTGCTGAACTTATAAATTAAAAGCCTTCCATAACAAAACGACAGAGGATCCGTAGAATTCTTTACCTCGCTAATGCAAGCGCTTCAAATGCCATCTGTTCTATCATTATATTCAAGAGGCTGTGAATCTGAAGTACTTATCAGCAATGTCTACACTATAATGGAAGTCATCTATCCCTATACAGAAGTACTGCAAATCAATATTTATCTATATAATTACCACGCTGACCTTTAATTTTTTTGTCTGGATAATATTAATTTTAATTCTATTTCATGATTCATACATCTAATAAGCGTAAAAACCTTCAAACTTTATAATTGAAATGTGAAATGAAAGTAATCAAACTTGAAGAATCGTCAAAGAGAATGAATCAGAAATAAGCGAACAAAAACATGATAAATCCATTCGACATGATTCATCAATAATTGGACAAATGCTGTATTTCAAAGACACCAGAGATAGAAGAAAAACTAAATAAAATTCTTATAGAAGAAACCGTCTAATCGGTTATTCAGTATTATCAAATTATTGAAACTATAAGCTTGGCATTATGCAGTTTTTAAAGTATTTTGAACACTTAAGTACAGAATAAACAAATTTTTATTTTAATAATTTTAAGGATACAATATGGATACAGCATATTCAAAGCATAATTTTATATGATAGAAATTTCTTTGTCAACCAAGGGTTAATAATCGTATTCTACGAATCCTATGGATGCTGAAACCATGTGCAATTCGTTTTTTTTTTTCTTAAAAAAAATGGAATTATCATGTTTTGTTCTCTCATTCCTCAAACAATAAAGACAAAAATTGCACTAGGCGCAACTGAACTTTGATTTCTCAGAGAAACTATTGAGGTGAGGCTTTATTATTATGAATCTATGTCAGGGTTGGGGTAATATAAGTAACTGAGAAGCAATATCTCCATTCTTCTGAAGTGAGAATACACCACACGGTGAAGGCATATTTATTCAACTTTCGCATTGTAACCAATCCCACTGAAAGTCGAGTGAATCGTAGAAAATAGTCCATTAAGATGAATACAAGGTTCACTTGCATCACATGTATTCCTGCCTACACTCGATAACTTTATGACTCATCCTCTTTTCAGTGAATTAAGCACAAACACCAGATATGCTTGCTTTTTTAATAATCTTCCTCGTGGCACTATGATCCTCGACTCACTGGACAAAGAACATTATAAAAGTAATGATTTACAGGAGTCTTTATTGTAAAATATATTATTCAGAATTTCCCAGGGTGGCCATGGATCAGCGAAAACCTGGAAATCAGGGATAACCCAGTGAATTTTATTCGCCAGGGAAAATTGGAAAATTTAGGGATATTTAAAAAATGCTTGCAAAAGTCAGGAAAATTCTATGGAGGTACTTTAAACACGTATCTGTTAAGGATAATAAAATTATTATATCGGTATACATATATTATAATTATTTCATCGGTTCTTTTTTAGAAATTTTTTTATCTTTTTCCAAATTGAAATAGGAACCTTTTTTCATGGTTGTCCAAATTTTAGTTCTAGATTTTATTATTTGGTTGAAAATTTAACAATTTTATAAAACTCATACTTTATGTTTGAAAATTCATTTTTTTGTTTAAAAATTCGGTTTCTCTTTTGTTGAAAATTCGTTTTTTCTTTAAGTCTTTTTGAATCTTGAAATGTCAATTTTATATTTTTGGTTAAAATCTTTGTTTTTAATTCTTTTTTTGTTGTAGAAAAATAATCTTAGTTTGAAATTTCTTCCTCTGTAGTTAAAAGTGTAACTGCTTAGTTAAAAATTAACTTTCTTGTTAAAAATTAATATTTTTGGATATAAAATGCACTATTTACATAAAATTCCTCTTAGAAAATTCATCACCTTGGTGATTGAAAATTAATTTTTTTTCACTGTAAATTGAACTTTCATTTCTAGTTGAAATTGTATCTTTTTTGTTGAAAATTAAACTACTTATTTAAAAATTCATGTATTTCTTTGGAAATTTGTCTCTTTAGTTTTAAAATTCTTCTCTTTTTCTAGACATCCCGCGCAGAAATTGCCCAACTTATTCCCGAGTTCCGATCTGGCCCCGATCGGATTTTCCACGTGTGGCCGCAAGGGGGCAAATGGTAAGGCTCGCGTCAGAATCACAGCAAATAAAGAAAATGTTTCCCAGCTTTTTAGAATTGTATGTTTTATTGCTAATATTGTGAGAATAGAGATTACCTTATACCAAATATACGGCTTTCCGGATGAGTAACATTATAGATCAAATGCTTTTTAGGTTTTCTCGAACGTAACCTCACTTTTTAAATCCACTCCACGTGCCTTATGTGCATCAGTCAAACAAAAATCATTCCAAAGTAATATTAAGAACATTCAAAAATATTAAAAATTAAAATTCATTTATGTTTGTGTAACAACTTTTAAAATTTTACTAATTATAGAAATAAAAAATTAAAGGGGCCATATTTGGGACAGATCTGGCCCTCATTTTGAATGCCGGAAGCCGGGAGGGTGTTTCGTTTACGATCTGGCGATAGACAGATTGTCCTATCGGGGCCACATTTTTCCCGATCGGGGTCCGACTGGCGCCCCACCAAAATTTCTGCACGGGATTTCATTTTTTTGGTGGAAATATTGATTATTACATTTGTTGTTGAAAATTTATCTTTGTAATTTGTAAATTAAACTGGTTCAAAATTAAACTATTTTGTTAAAAATTGAATTTTTTTGATGAAATTTCAACTCTTTGCTTTGAAAATTTAACTATTTGTTGAAACATTTAACTATTTTGTTGGAAATTTAATTATTTTGTTCAAAGGAAAGATTCTATGTATGTTAAAAATGTTACAAAAGATTAAACAGCCGAACTTGCAATATTTATGGTCAGAGAAAATGAAGTTTTCCGGCCACCCTGACTCTGGTGCAGAAAATTGATGCAGACTTGGAAGACAATATGAGAAAGAACATCGTGTTAGGACAGAAATAATGCTGCATTTAAAATGCTAAAAAAAGTTAATAACTTTCTACTTTTGCCATTAAATAAATCTTAAACAATTGTGCATGTATACTGATTGTGAGTTTCATGATTCACGGGTTAGGAAATATTCGTGAGAGCCGCGATATATGCCTTGATGTGTAGCTAATTATTAGTCACGATTTACGTTGAAAGACTATTATTTGTCTCCATTTATGTACAATTCGATAACACAAATCAATATATACTTAAAAGAACACGATGGAAATAATGACTAAATTGACGTATGTTTTTAAAATCTCCTCGCTGACTTATTTCTTTATCTGGTTTATCAGAAAGAAAAAGTGACTTCACTTATCTCTTTACAATAAACACACCTTAACTCAGAAATACTTTTTAGAATTGCATTTGTCAATATATGAATTAGTTTGAATAATAAACTTACTGTTGCTTTTAGTATTTCAGTTATACGTAGATATGTCCTTTATTATTTTATCAAAATTTTCCAGAGAAAAAGTTTTTTCTATTGGGTTCTAACAATAGCACCAAACATTTTTTTTCGACTTCATTTAAAGCGGATCTGGGAATATCAAGATGGCTCCGTGTGTAGAGATAAAAACACAACGTCAAACTCATATTTCGGAAGAACTAACGTGAAACACAATATTTTCGATAAACCGATGCCTCCATTAATTGGTAAACCAATATGAACCGGATACAATACACATTGTTACCTTTTGCATTGTTCAATGCACGGAGCGGAGTGATTGCTTTGTGATTTTGCGAAGAGCCGTTATCTATAGACTAGAGGCCATTCTACTCGAAGCCGGGCACAAAATGTAACGCCAGTGCAAACAATTTCTATTATCTA
This sequence comes from Belonocnema kinseyi, assembly GCF_010883055.1. NCBI lineage: Eukaryota > Metazoa > Arthropoda > Insecta > Hymenoptera > Cynipidae > Belonocnema > Belonocnema kinseyi. The sequence continues at coordinate 100,679,086 of NC_046659.1, read as the reverse complement.
CCAGAAAGGTGTTAAGTAATACTCGTTTTTATCATATTCCGATCCGCAAAATGACACCCAAAAAGACTTGGATCATGTCCCTCTATTATTCATTTTTAAATAGAATTATTACTCTTCAAATTACGGAAGGTGCTTTTACACATTAATATGCTGCAATATAATTTCTTGTTGCTTCGAACAACAGCTTTTTACAGTATTTCTTAAATTTGAGCAAATATTGCAATTTAACCATAAAGAAGATTTTTTTCTTGGCATTAGGGTCGATAATATTTATTTGTTTTCTTGTGTTATTAAAAAATGAAATCAAGTTTCATATCAATTATTTGAAGTTTCAACCCATATGCGTGCGGTTGAAATTCGCTCTAATATACATTTTTCAGGTAGAACTGATTCACATAACCTCACTGACGAGTTCAGTGAGTCAGATCTAATTTTTATTTTATTTAAAAAAATATTAACCAAACTCTCGCCTGCAGTCAAGTGTCGGGGGTTGCCTTCAAATGGCCTTGGACTGAATTCGGGGGGATAGAAACGTAAACAGTTGAGGCCGCCTGACTTGTTTCCTATTGGAATATACATATAATTTCGCAATCGCTCTCGCCATACTCCCCTGATAAACTGCGTGAGCCAGTAGTTCCAGGAAGGCCGAGAACGAGGTGACTGAAAGCGAGAGTTTGGTGTATTTAAAATACAAAATAATTGCAGAACACAAAAAAATAACATATTATTGAGTCTCATGCCAAATAAAAAAATATTCTTTACAGTTATAATACTTGGGTCCATTAAAAACTATATCTTTTAGAGAAACAGCGAAGATGTCCACTAATTATTGCAATTTATACTTAGTTATTTCTAGAAGTGTTTTCCCTGGATTTTTATTTCTAAATATCGACCGCTCCACTGCAGAGATCTGCAATTCTGATTCAGTCCGTATACAGATTCAACTCGCGTTTTGTTCGTGTAGAGCTATTAGTAATTTTTTCGATATGGAGTTTTTATGGTAGCATGAACCAATAGATGATTTTGCGCCATCTGGTAAAATATTATACAGTTCTTTGCAATATTAAAGAAGAATATAATTTAAAAAAAAGAAATTGGTTACTCCTTCAATTTTAAAGCTAGTATATAATGCTCCAACTCAAGTCGAGAAAATTATTTATTTATTTCTATTATTAATTATATTACTGATTATATTAAAATTGTTAAACCTTTATTTTTGCGTTTCTTATAAATACTTTAAGTTAACAAATAGATCATTTTATCCTATTTTTTTAGAAAAAAAATTATTTTCCGTTTCATATGCATCGAAATAGCTTATCAAACTTAATAGAATCCAAAAAAGTCTGGATTTTAGAAATTATTATAAGGGGCCAATCACAAAATATGCGATACATTTTGCAGGAATATGATCCCCGCCCCCTGTGTGAAGCTGTACTTAACATAATAAACGATTCTTTAAAAGACCCTCCTCCTTGAACGTATGCTAAAGTATCTGATGTGATTAACCAAACTTTTTATCAAAAATGAAAATAAACAAATATTTTGGAAATTGAACATTCTTCTACTTAAAAAAAGCGTTTAAATGAAATTACTAGTTTAGGCTAAACATTTATTTGTCTACAGAAAATTTTTTTGGCTCTGTGTCACATAAAGGTTAATCCATATGAAAATGAAGAAGTGGAGAATTGAATATTTAAGCTTCCACGTACAGCTGACATGCATAGGAATTTGTATTCGAATAATTGGACTTGTGTTGAATTAATTTGAAATTAATGACAGCGTAGTAACAATGATTTCGTAGTCTCCCATCGAAAATTTGACTTCTCTCCTCCCGTCCTGTCGACTGTTAATAACGGCGAAAGCAGTGTGCAGGCAATAGGAGTATAGGTCATTATCAACGATGACTGGCAACAGGGTTATCGTCGCCAGTGAGTTGGCCGCTCTTTGTGGGACGTCTACAATACAAACCTGTGTATGATCGTGCTGAAATCATTAACGTCGCTGGCGTAAGACTTTGATGAAATTTTGATCATCCGAGACTTAACGAGTGGTCCACCTTATACTGTTAACGCTTGGACCTCGAATTTTAAAACGGTAGCTGTCACTTTGATGACCTACCTTGCCTCTCAAATTACTCAAATCTGCAGTTACCTTTATTCTGTCTGCATTCTATTTTAGAAAGTTTCATCTCGACGCAATATATATGTGTGGCATATAAAATAATAGCATTCAGTCAAATGAAATATCGGTTCGACGCATCAAAAGTATTTAATATCTTCAAAAGATATAATTTATATTGCCACTAGCCATGTCATTCATTCATTCATGCTTTATTGATTCGATGAAACTTTCATGGGACCATTTGGAAATTCTGAATTCACTAGCGTATTACTTCGTTCACTTTACGCGTAATAACGCGTAATAATGACCGGTATAAAAAGTCACATTGGGATCCCGAGTAAAGTCCCGCTAAAGTACTGAGTGTGTGGCATATCAGTACTTAAGTGTTAACTTTTCGTACACATTATTTTAAGTGCAAATCAGAACAAAAGTATTAGCAAAGTTCCATTTTATTTTTTCCAACGTTCTTACAAGTGCTGATGAGACTTATGTCCCAGCAAAGTACTGCTAAATTAGGAATCGAGTATCACAAAAATTGTATGTACGTTTCACCAGGTCTTTTGTCCTGATTACGTTTTAAGACAAAGGTGCTAGAAAAGTTCCATTTTATTTTTATCCAGCATTTTTACAAGTTCTTATGGGATTTATGTGCCAAAACTCACAGTTAATCTTCGAATGATTAAAATAAATTTAAAAAAAAGTTTGTTCTCATTCTGTCATATGTGTTCCTTTATTTTTTACATAGAATTATATATCCGGATACTAAATCATTTTGGCACCTCAAGCTCGATGTCTCTATCTGATTTGAAATAGAATTTTTCTAATATGAATTGATAATGTAAATGAGAAATCATACTTTAACAAATAATTCAATTTTAATAAAAAATCATCCAATCTCTTTTTTACAAGTAAGAAGATTTATTTTTTTGGGGGCTTGAATTACATTTATTTATATGTATATTTAAAATCATTTGAGACGAAAATATACATCTTGTTTATATTATGAATCTTCCAAGCACTTACACAACTTGCGAAAAGTATGTGTGTACCAAACTTTGAAAGTTAATATATAGTCATATATTCACGTAAAAAAGAATATAAGCTATCTATCGATGTCAGTAGATTACTTCACTCGCTGTCAAAATATAACTAAAGTAAATACAGTGAAACTCTTCAATAGCACTCCCTTCTATAGCCCTTCCGAGAATTGATGACGCGCCGCATGTAGGTGTAACAGGTCCTACGCGGGTTGCGCGGGATCTGCGGCTGTCACTCAGGCGAGCAGTTAGTCGTGAACAAACAAAAGCGGATCTGGCTATAATGAGTTAGTTGCCACCCACCGTTAGCCCCGAAATCAGCTCTATAGAAGGGTTTCACTGTACTTGTAATTTTATTTAATACAGCTTCGCACCTTATGACATGGATATTCTGTTATTTTAAATTGATGAAAATGTTGCTTTGATAAATTGAGAAAACATGTGTCACAAATAGTTGTGTCGTCGAGGCTTGGCAGGCCCTTGCCCCCGCCAGGGTACTTTTATCGAACATCTGGCGGCGCCAGGCGGCTTTTTTGTCGCACGAAAAATTATTCTGGATAAGATTCAAAAGGCAATTGACACATTATTAAGAATTTAATTTTAAAACAGTATGGAACTCACTTAATGTCACTAATACGTTCTAAAATAATTATTTACGGCACGCTCGAGTAAAAATGCTTCGACTTGAGTTCGACTTGGTGATGTCTTGAGTTCGTCTCCAATACATCGATGTCTCAAAATTGAGTCGAGACATAGGCCTTCGTCTTACTTTTATGACCACGACAGGTAAAACGGCGTTTACTTGTCTCACGTCGAGCCTTGTCTTGGCTAAGACGACGTTTACTTGACTCAAGACGAGCCTTGTCTTGGATGAAATTATCGAACCTTTCTTGGGTTATAAATGAGATTAAAATTCATGACTGAAAAATTTGTAATTATTAAATTAGTTATTTTTATTTTAAAAATTCAGAATCGGTGGGTCTGAACGAGTATAACCCTTAAAAATTTTAACTTTCTAGAAGGATCTCCTAAGCCGTTAGAAATACGTTAAAACAAACAACATATTCGTTATCATCGTCAAACAAGTATAATACAAATAACAACCCGTAAATAAGTTAATTTAATATAAGTATTGTATAAAAATATACAAGATTGTTTAACCATTAACAAAGATTAGCTTTTATGACTGTTAGAATGATCCTTTTTGTTAGGGCAAGTATACGCTCGAAGTTATAAACCGCACGTTTTGGAGTCATAAAAATTCGATTCAAGAGATAAATTTATGTCTTCAAGACATAGAAACTTGTGTCCAAGGCATAAATTGAAGCCTGGCTCCATGTCAAAACTGAGACATGCTCAAGTCGACCTTTTCGACTTCAGCATGTCTTGATTGGGGGCATTTCAAGTCGAACTAAAGTCGAAGCACTTTTATTCGGGCGAGTACCATAAGCGGCACTTTTTCGGCCAAATGTGTCAGCTGCAGTACGAGACGAAGTCGAGGCGTAGCCAAGATGAAGAACGAGTTCTAAAATTTACATAAGGCAAAGTGCCACTGAGGGGTCGAGTGTCACACAATGTTTTTTATCACACAAGTCGATCAAAAGTACAAATAGTTTGCATAGATAGAGTCCTAATCTAAAAAGAAACCGAGAGGGAATTCAATCCAAACCAGTTCAATTCAATTCCCGAGACGAAGGGCTAGTACTGCAATTTACACGGGGCAAAGTGCCACTTAGGGCCCGAGGGTCACATACTATTTTTATCACACCATTCAGTACAAGCACAGTACGTCTGCATGTCATTGTTGGGGTCAATGCACTCATCGTACCATAAAGTACAGATACAAGTGTCCTTTAGCCAATTAGATCACAGTGTCACTTACTTTATAGTACGTTGTACCCTAAGTGAAAATTTTACGGCCTAGACTAAAAATTGCTATTTTAGATAACGTCCACAGTACCTAGCATCGCACTTCAGATGGCGGTATGATAAAAATTTCATAATCTCAATGAATAATTGATTATATCATGATTCGGAATTTTCTGACCATAGTGAATCATGTTTGTAGGATTTTAACAAGTCGTAAATTAATTCTGTTGTTCCAATTCATTTCGAACCGCGCAGATACTCTATGCTTAATTCATGGAATTAATTGTCACTTAAATATGCGGTTTTTTTAATGGCATAAGATGAGACGTATCTTACGGATTCGACAAAAAATGTGTTTGGCCATATTGCGGGTATTTGAATTTAAAAAAAATGAAAACGCAGAATATTAAAAAATGGTTCAAAGTTTTGATAAAGTATAATAAATTTTGTCATAATATAGGTATTAAACTTTTCCTTTCTGACACATATTTACAAAAAAAAGTGTACTCTAGTAGTATATAAATGTACATATTGAAAATATGTACATCTTACCACATAAAAATGTGACTATGTGATGTAAGAATAATAGAAATATCACTGAACCTTTTTAGTAACCTCGTATGAGATTAAAAACAAATCTTAATACTCCTCAATTTTTTAGGTGTATATAATTTTATAGTATACTAAATTTTATCGAAAGGATGCACAGAATTTTGAGGCAACAATATTACAATTATGTAGCTCATGACTTGGGCAGAGATTAGAGATTTTTTAAATTCACACATTTTTTGTATTTTTGAAACCTCGTATATCGATGTATTTCGATGGGCTGATTGCGAATATGGCTATAAAAGTACCCGCAAATGTCATTGTCAACCAAATATTGTTTTCACGGTTTTCAAGTTGTCATTTTGAAAATTACATTTGCGTATAATCTTATGGACGTATACTTAAAAAATAGTAGGAGCAAGTTCGAAGCCCCTCCTAAACCATTTGCAGTAGCCTATACCAGTAGAATCTGAACAGTGGGAAAAATAGAGTGGGTTCTAAACGCGAGTTTTATGATAAGCCTTTTCACCACTTCCTGTTTTTAAATTAAAAAATGTTTAAATGTGTTTTTGACATGACAGTAAAATTTTTTTCCACCGAAAGATTATCACTTTCAAGGAAATAAATTGATTTCACTGTTCATTGACTGGTTGCTTTGATTCGTCAAACTCTTGGCTTCAAAACCATCTAGTGAGTAGTTCTCTTAATTTCTTCGAAGATATATTTTTCGTGTTTTCATGAGAAGTGTCATTCGTTACGAGGTGAATTAATTTTTTGCTTTAGTTTACGATCATAAAAAACTGTAAATGCTTCCAATCAAACAACTTGTAAATAAATAAGCAAATTTGTTCCTGAAAGGCAGATAATGAGCATGAGATGTGACAGTTTTTAAGGTGATGTCTAAAACTTTTACCTACTGCAGATATTTTTGTTATATTTCCATCAATCGTATATCATCGAACTTAAAAGGAAGCCTCCAAAAGAATTCTATGGGATTCTCAGTCCATAAAGATGGTCACATTTACTTGAGTCACAATATTACCGAACCCCTAGTTTTTGCTGCGAAAAGTTATCTGAATGTGTAAATTTATTAAAGACCTTCCACAGAATTAAAAAAAAAATTATCTCTTAAATGAAAACTCAAAAATGCTTTAGAGAAATGTCTTTAGTAGAAATCCTCTATCCAACAAACTGAAGACTTAAACATAAAATTACGAGCTTAACAACAATCCATAATTAGGGGTGCCATAGTCATCTAAGTCAATTCAAGTCATTTTGTAGTTATTTTTTAAAAGACAAAGTCACTATGGTAATTTTTTTAAAGAAAAAGGCTACTTTCATCTGAGTCATTTTATCTAACAAAATTTATTTAATTCAGTTATGAAATCTATAGTAATCTATGTTAGGAAAATGCTATTCAACATCAAACTCCATACTCTTTTCTGTATTTCTTTCTTTTTCCCTTTTCTAATGCATTACTCTTTCTCTCCTTGTTTTTAAGGAACTTCCGCTTTTTTTGTTTTTTGTCTAAATACGAATTGTATAATTAGATTCCAATAAGAAAATTGAAACAGTTTTGGTTAAAAATCGATTCGTTTCGATTAAAAAGTCACCTTTAAATTTTTAGCTCGTAATTTGTCTTTTTTGATGAAAATTTAATTATTCCGTTAGAAATTTAACTATTTTATTACAAATTTAATTATTTTGTACAAAAGCCATATTTTTTGGTTGAAACTTTAATTGTTCCTTTTCGTATAAAAGTCATCCTTTTTGTTTACAAATTAATGATTTCGATTAAAAAACAACTTTGTTAAAAACTAATTTTTTAAATTCAAATTTATCATTTTAGTAGAAAATTTATCTTTGTTTAAAAATTGAACTATTTAGTTGAAGATTCTTCATTTAAAATTAACGGTTCTAACTGAAAAATTGAACTACAGTGAATCCTAGAGATAGGACCCCCTGATATAGTTCTTCTGAGAATTGACGCCGAGTCGCAAATAGGGGTAAAAGCGCGGGGTGCGTGGCGGTCGCCCAAGCTTGAACAAACAATAGCGTTTTCTACAAAATGGCACTCTATCTGACTAATTCCCCACCTCCTCCAGCCCTAAAACGGGCCCATTCTTAAAGGTTTACTGTATTTGTATGAGAATTCATGTATTTTGTGCAAAATTGTGTTTTTTAGTAAAAAAATTAATTTTCTTTGTTGAACATTTATTTGGTTGAAATCGATATATTTTTACTTAAAAGGTATGGATTTTAAGGTATCTCAAATTGAATGCAATATGTTACCCAGATTAATTCAATTGAAAAGAATTTATGCGCATTTTTAGTAATAATCGCCCTATTTACCCTGTTTTGAGAAGATTTTAGGATGTGAAATATGCAGCATTAAAATAAGAATTATTTTTATTTATAATTTTCTGGTTTTTTATTTGCTATTGTAGAAAAATGAAATATAAATATAGCAGTTAAGTATCTAAGGTTTATTTGATTTTGTAATCATATGAATTACAATTTGCGTGTAGATTACTCGTAAAGTTTATTCTAGTACTTGCAAACTTTAGTTTTAACCCCGAAGCTTCTGTACACAGTTGTCACTTTTAGTGACTTTTTAGCTTAAATTACTGACTTTCCACTTTTTTAAGTTCATTAGTCTGTGGCAGCCCTGCCTTCAGTATAAAAGAGTATACTTATTTTCTGATTACCTTTAAGTCCCTATAAAGTATTTAAGGCTGTTTTTCAAAAAGTTGGCCACTTTGCGGAGTGTAGTTTCTGAGAAAAATAGTTGTTCGAATTGACTGAAATTTTTTTTTATCTTGTATTACTATCTTTCAGGTAACGAAAAATAAGCGTGTCCGCGAAAAAAATGCATACATTAATATTAAAAAATTATAACGATGTTGGGAATGGCCTACATATTATGATCGTAGTGAAAGCGTGCAAACTAATTAGTTCTCAGTCAATTTACATTAAATTCAATACAAATTTAATAAAATACAATAGTGTACCACCTTGCCATTCACTTTCTGTTACTTTTCTGGAAATTATTAAGAAAAAAAATAGGATGTACTATGATTTATTCAAATAAACATCAAGTGATCTCAATAAAAACCTTTACCTTCCGTTGTTGGGTGAGTCAAAATAACTTTTTAAATCTCGTTAGCACTTTTGTTACACACTCGCGTCAGAAGGATTACTTTTCAATCACAATAACTTTTCCACTGCACCGTCGTGTATTTGAAGTCTCCACGCTCCGTCACTGACAGTGCGACTAACTTCAAAATCGCGACTGCCTTAATAAAAATGCTTCGACTTGAGTTCCACTTGGTTATGTTTCGAGTTTGTCTCCAAGCATCGATGTCTGGCTGCGTCTCAAAACTGAGTCGAGACGTAGGCTTACTTTTATGGCCACGACAGGTAAAACGACGTTTAATTGTCTTAAGTCGACCCTTGTCTTGGCTTAGACGACATTTACTTGACTCAAGACGAGCCTTGTCTTGGCTGAAATTATCGAACCTTTTTTGGCTCATAAATGAGATTAAAATTGAAGACTGAAAAATTTGTAATTATTAAATTAGTTATTTTTATTTTAAAAATTCAGAATCGGTGGGTCTGAACGAGTATAACCCTTAAAAATTTTCTTCAAAAAAATAAAATTTTTAACTTTCTAGAAGGATCTCCTAAGCCATTAGAAATACGTTAAAACAAACAGCATTTTCGGTATCATCGTCAAACAAGTATAATACAAATAACAACCCGTAAATAAGTTGATTTAATATATGTATTGTATAAAAATATACAAGATTGTTTAACCATTAACAAAGATTAGATTTTATGACTGTTAGAATGAACCTTTTTGTTAGGGCAGGTATACGCTCGAAGTTATAAACCGCACGTGTGGGGGTCATACAAATTCGACGCAAGAGATAAATTTATGTCTTCAAGACATAGAAACTTTTCTCCAAGACATAAATTGAAGTCTGGTTCCGTCTCAAAACTGAGACATGCTCAAATCGACCTTTTCGTCTTCAGCATGTCTTGATTGGGGGCAGTTCAAGTCGAACTCAAGTCGAAACATTTTTAGTCGGGTGGGACCGACAGGATATCTCGCGCACGAAAAATGTAATCATATTTCATGTTTGTGCGTATAAAAAATAACCTTATAAGTTTATTAAAAATCAATATCTGTACATTTTTAGTCGCCCAAATTGATTTAAAAATTTTTTTCTTATATGAAAACCAATTAAATATGGTTTTTTATTTTTAGCTACAATTAGAAACAATTAGGATTCATCAAAATGAGGGAGGTTTTTCTTCATATTGAGCTCCTATCATCAGAATTGTTTGCATTGTCAATCGCTTGTTTATTATTGATTGGAGAGCTTGGACATAAAATGGCCAACTTTTTGAGAATCACCCTTAACATGTCGCAACAGTTGCAACGAAACAGCTCTCTTAAACTGAATCAGTAAAATTGTCACTGTTTGAATCAGTACTTGGAATTATCACTGGTGAACCAGTGATTTTTCGAATTTGATAAGCTTAACCGGTAAGTGTATTAACTGAAACATTGTTGCTGAATATACCAGTGGCGCCAAATGATTGATGAAACCAGTGATAGAGCGTTCAACGCGGCCAAGACATGAACTTCGGGTCGTCTGGTCACGCCTGTCGCCGGTCGGGTTGCTGTATTTTTTTAGTGAAAACTAATTTTATTGTGGATCAGTGTTTGTTTTATGAATATTTGGGGCCTGGCTGTAATAAGCAGGGGATATAATATCTGGTCAGGGAAGCCCCTGACCAGTTGACTACTGGCTTTCAGTAACTAACGAACCTCACTGATTTAAACAGTTTCAACTAGTGAGATTTTACTGGTTTATTGCAAAGAGAGAGGTAAAGGAACTGTATTGAGATCCTTCGGTATAAAATAAGATATATTTTGTTTCACGAAACGTGAAATCGGACGATCCAGAGGAAGTCGTCTAATTAAATTGTTGCTTGGATTTTCACACCAGTGAATATTACAAACTTTCTTGTAAGGTGAACTGCACACGTAATGCACACCGTGTACGCTTAGATGGTTCTGCGCTTTAGTTAGTTTTGGAATAAGACCGAGGGGGGCGTAAAAGGGTGAAATTGAGAGAAGGAAAGGATGAGTGAATTATACTTCTCATCTCGAGTCAGGGACTCGCTGCTAAGGATTACCGATGAAGGAACAAGGAAATTAATTAATTTTCTCTTCGGTCTAATCGGTGAAAGGCGTGCAGAGGTTTACGTCCACGAGGCAATCTTCCGAAGAAATATCATCCTGTGTATCATCTCCGCGCGCACCTTCCCAGAGTTTAATCCTCCAGGGAAGAGGTGAGGTATCTCTCCCTCTTAGGTAGGTGAATAAATTAAAAATTCGCGCTTCCTCCAAAATATTCTCACATCTTTTACGCCACGAAAAGCTGGAGTGCACGAGTACTCGAATATGGTGACGTGTTTATTATCTAAAAAGCACTCTCCTTTGCCTCGCCTTCGTGTCTCGCCAAAAATGCGCTATTAGCACCAGGAAAGATACATATATTTCAGAAAGATACATTTTTAAACACTAACACTACTCGTAAACACATATTCCGTGAAATTCATTTATATTCCAATGTGAAGGTGCTAAATTTCAGATATCAATAATGGAAAGGCTTTTAACAAATCTTCGAATTTAGATTGCAGTTAAATTATAGATATACTTTTAAATAGAAATTATGCAAAATTAAGGACGCTGAAATTGAAAAAGAATCAAGTTTTTATACTCTCGAGCAGAAGACTAGAAGGAGCACTTTCCAAGTTTTACAGCCTTCACAATGCACCACTGAAGTAAAGCTTTATTAAAGGTATCAAGGAGCAGCAAAGTTTCTATTCAACAAAATTAAATTAAGATGTTATAGTGCCCAATAAATTTGCCCAGAATACTTGTCTTTGAAATAAAATTTATATGGTCAACCATGGCAAATAACCTAAGATAATTTAGCAATTACATTTCGCTAAAATTGTTAACAAAGTAAAAGCTCGATCTTCAACCCGCTTTGTATGATTTAGGAGGTATTTCAGAGAAATATTATTATCTCGTATTTTACATTTACTACTGCAATTAGAACTAACATTCTTTCTAAAGTTTGCGCATTTCGTTTGTAATAAAAATGAGTTTTACATAAAGGGCTCTGACAATTCATGAAACAAATGCATTCTATATTGAACCAATTATATTCAGAATAATATTTTGACTGTAATTTCCACTGAATCAATTCCGGATACATGAGAAAGTTTTGAAGTGTTTCAGAGTCTTTTTGAAAGATAGAATATTAAAATTTTTTCAATTTGAGTAGAAAATTTTTTTCTAGAATCAGACATGTTTTTCAATTATATCTGAAACTTTTTTAGAACGCGTAAAATAAACTTTATGCCTTTAAATAATTCTAAGGATATGTGGATTGTGGAATATACTAGAATGTTCTGGATCATTGAGAAATCTTCTAAAATATTAATCAATCAAGAAATTTTAGAAGATTCTAGATCCTTCCCAAAATTTAGGTTTTGAAATATATGATGTTGTTTTCGAATTTCCCATTATTGTAAAAGCTTTTCAAAGCTTTAAAAACATATTATAGAATATCACGTTGGATTTTCACTTATTGGTTTTCCATGCACTCATTCATTTTCTACCAAATTTTCTTAATTTTAATCAGTAAGGTCTAATTATAAGACCAAACTAGTCTCGAAACGAAACACTGAGTTTCATCCGGTAATTTATTTAATAAAACTTTTTAATGATCTACAAGTCGTCTGAGTATGCTTTTTTATATAAAAGACGGGTTTTTACGTTTTCCAGAAATAACTAACACATTTACAGATTGATAAAACAGATTCCTAGAAAAAATTTGAATGCTTAAAACCTGGCAAAATAATGCGTGTATTCCTGAAAAAAGGATCCTTCTTTCGATCTCTTTAGTAACCTAATGGAAAAGCACCCGATCGGCAATCGGAAGTTCTGTGGTTCGATTTATATAGAAATTCTATAGCAGAACGAAGCAGATCTTTTTTCACAAAAAGTTTAATTCAAAAATTTCTTGAATTCAGAGCTCCAACTAGTCTGGAAAGACGTTAAGAGTTTCTGCTATTCTCTGAAGATAATAAAGATTCCTTGAAAACAAAATTGAATAAGGAACAGCTGGCAAAATAAAACATCTAATTCTGAAAAAGTATTCTCGTTCCATCTCTCATCGGAAGTTTTGTGATTCGATTCCCAGCGGAGCGAAGAAGATCTTTTTTCAGACAAAATTTAATTTAAGAAAATTTTAAATTCATGGCTCCAACTAGCCTGAAAAGACGTTGAGAATTTTTTTATTCTCTGATGATAATACAGATTCGTTGAAAAAAATTTATAATATTATCTCTAATCGTTAAATACGAGTTAAAATCCTATAATGATCATCGAATTGTTAACAAAGTTTAAAATTTTAGTATACGTCATACTTTCTGTTTAAATTCTTTGAAATTTTTTAATATGTTCAATAAAATCAGTGTAAGAGAGTGAGAAAGTATATGATTTTTGAAGAAAACTCAATTTTGTCAAAATGTGGAATTAGCACTGTTTAATTTCCCATGCTTCAGTTTTTATAGTAAACTGGAATAGTCATCACGAAAACTTCATTTTTATATCAGGGTTTAAACTTTAAAGCACTTCAAAATTGAAATTTTACGATTTGTTTCACGACAAAGTTACAACTTATCCGTAACTTTATACCGAGACTAAGGGATTAATTAAGCTAATTATTGTTTACGCTTGGATGGAGATCGACCATATCATGAGGAACAGTAGTAGTTCTCGAGTATTCACACCTCGTTGCACAGTCATCAAGGTGTACTTCTGTATAGTATATGTAGTTACATATATATACATCTGTATACATCTATACATGCATATTGTATACATCTATTTGATGGCGCCATGGACACTCACACCTACGCATAAACGGTCACCTGTATTAGATAATTATGACAGTTCTTAGTGTTACTGCGATAACCGATCACTAGATATTTATCGGTAGGAAAATGCCAGCATTCTTTTAAGCCTCGTTTTGAGCAGCGTATGCAGAACTGCATTGTGACATGATTAATGACCTATTTTAAAGAGCAAATTGTTCCTATTTTATCAGTTTCAAACTGATAAACAGCTTAAACTAGTCAGCAATTATCTTTATTGTTTCACATTCGATTGACACTCGTGAAATCGAGGTCGATAATTGAGACTTTGTTTCCGAAAGGTGGCTAAATAAAGCACTGATCAGCTGAATGTTATAAATTCTGTTAATAAGTTCAGTCATTTTGCATTATTTAATTTAAAGGGGATCATCTCACTTTTAAACTCATTATTTGATCACGTTTGATTGAAGAACTGATATCCTGCAATTAGATCTATTTCAGATCAAAGGCCGATCAAAAACTAAATCATATTGCCAGGGGGTAGGGGTTAATACAGTATGTGTCACAAGATATTGGTAATATAAATGTGAGTAGCAAGGTTTTGCCTTCTTGTTTTTTCTACTTAAACTCTTTCTGAATTAACAGAATCTAATAAGAAAATCTGACTATTTTTCGTTCAAAGTTCAATCTCTTGAATTGAAACGTCTACTATTATATTTTTAGTTCAGAATCCATTTCTTTTAATTAAAAATCCTACTATTTGGGTAAAGATTGATCTTTATAATTAAATGTTCGTTCTTTTTTGTTTGAAAATTGATCATTTTTAATTAAAAATTCAACGATTAAGTTGAAAATTTATTATTATTATTATTACACCATTGAGCCATTTCCTTTTCGGGGTAGGCGTGACTCCCTCGGTATGGGAAAGGAGTAGTTTGTGGAAGGAATAGAGAATTTTCAGATTGATCCAGAATTATCGTGTTATTTAAGTAAATAACACGTTCGTTCTGCAACACTGCTCCGACGCAGGTTGCTGATCAATCGCTCTAGCAATCACCTCAGGCGAAGAAACTCACGAAGTCGTTATGTAAGGTTCCCCACCTGGGTCCATTAGTGGCCAAGGTCTTTTGTTGCAGGCGTCATTCACTCTGCTGACACTCTTTTTATTAACTATTTGTCGCCATACTTTCCTGTCCTGGCATCTTTTATGTCCATGCATTTTTTCATGCAGGTTCTCGTGTTTCTGTGACTTCTTATGTCTCTTCTATCTAGGGTCTCATTCACATATTCTAACCATTCTTTCCGCGGTCTACCTCTGGGCACGCTGCCATTTACTTTACCTTGATACGCTTGTTTCGTTAGTCGTTCATTCAGCATTCTCTCAACATGTCCGAACCATCTTAATCGATTTCCTTCCCATGTGTCTACTAGCGTCTCTTCTGCACCACATTCTTTTAGAATTATC
The DNA here is from genome assembly GCF_010883055.1 of Belonocnema kinseyi. Classification (NCBI taxonomy): domain Eukaryota; kingdom Metazoa; phylum Arthropoda; class Insecta; order Hymenoptera; family Cynipidae; genus Belonocnema; species Belonocnema kinseyi. The sequence continues at coordinate 100,664,080 of NC_046659.1, read as the reverse complement.
TCGTTACTTACTTTGTCAGTCAGGGTTTTTCATTTATGATTTTTTTTAATAAATTGGTCGACTTTTTCTGGATCGGTTTTAGTTCAAAATTTAACTATTCAATTTGAAACTAACTTTTTTGTTAAAAATTAATATTTTTAGGTTACAAATTTAACTTTTTTCTAGAGAATTCGCCGTCTTGGTTCAAAATTCACCTAATTGGTAAAAATTGTACATATTTTGTTGAAAATTCGTCCTTTTTGGTAGAAAATTAAACATTTAACCTTTTAATGCATTTTTTTCTTTATTGATTGCAAAATGCTTCCTGAATGAAAGTTCCAACTCTTCTGTTGCAAATTCGTCCAATTTATTTAAATTTAGCTTTAAAAAAATTAATCTTTTTAGTTGTAATATCACTTATTATATGTTTCTTGAGAATTAATCTTTTTTAATGAAAATTGAATAACTTGGTTGAGAAAATTGAATTTTGTTAGGTTGAAAATTTAACTATTCTGTTTAAAATTTGTCCCTTTTACTGCAAAGTTCAACTGTTCGTGTTTAAATGAAACTTTTTAATGAATGATTACTTACTTTATTCTTGAAAATGCAAATATTTGGTTGAGATTGCATTTTTTTAGGTAGTCAATTCAATTACGTATCCTTATTTTAGAAATTCAACTGCTGTGTTGAAAATCCATCTTTTTGGATTGGAAATAAATCTTTTTTTTTCATTAATTTTATAATTATATATTTTATTTTCATTTTCGATAATTTATTCTTCTATTGTTCCCCTAAGTTCGCAAAATATCACCCTATTTCCTCTGTTTTGGGAGGATTTAAGATGTGAGGTTTGCTAAAATATTATGTATTATAGAGTTCATATTTGTGTCGTCACCGTCAAGGATTCAATCCATGTATGATGATCTGTGCCGAAAATCCGGACGTGTGGTAAGTGTTTAAAATAGTGTGATTTAGTTTTTGAAAATTTCCTCAGAGAAGAAAAACTTGTTTGGCAAAATTGGGTTGATACTCAATGGATGAAAGGTTGGAAAGTCGAGAAACGAAGATTGGGCGAACAAAGTAAGATTTCAGTTTGGACATACGCAAACGCGGTGATGGGATACCAACAAGATTTTTTCAAGGGAGGACGTTGATCTTGTAGCGATCGGTGAACGCGAGCGATCCACTTGCGACTCACGGAACCTAAAGGAGGGATGCATTCCAGAGCTTCGAGATTTATTTGCCGAATAAATGTTGAGGAGATATTTTTAATGGCCGACAATAGTGGTCCGATAGTGATCTCAGAAATGTATTGTCGCTGGACGTCGTATATAATCCACCCGGAGGCATCGACGCAACCAACGAAACGGTGTGTTCCTGTCTCACTCTTTCCTTTCTCTTTCTGTTTCTCTTTCCCTTCCACCAAAACCTATCCCTTCTTTTTTCTTTTTACTTTTTCCCCTTTTTTCCCTCCTCTCGCCTTCGAGGTCCCATCATACTTCCCTCTATGGCTTGGTGTTCACTCTCAATGTTAGCGGTTATTTACTCGCGTATTTCGGGGGTTGGGAGGATCATCTAGTAACCCTTTGATATCGTCTCTTTATGCTTCAAGATTACAATAGTAATTTAATATTGGTCTCTTCCACAAATTTCCTTATTCATTAAGGGCATTTGATAGTTAGAAAATTATCAATTTTACCAGTTTTAGGTTCCCCCGGCTTCTTCCCTAGAATAATAAATATTTTGTCTTGAAAATTTGGGACATGATAACGAACATATTAACGGACGTCCCCGCACATTTTTTGTGGGTAATTAAAAAGAAATTAATTTGGCTAAATTTGATTAATTTGTGTGGCGCTTAGGAATTAGTATAGATTTTACCAGTCTTAGGTTCCCCCGGTTTTTTCCCTAGAATAATGAATATTTTTCCCTAAAAATTTGGGACATGATAGCGAACATGCTAACGGACGTCTCGGCATACCTTTTTTGTAGGTAATTAAAAAAAATCTATTTTCCTAAATTTGACGTGTGTGTGTATTTTGAGGTTATGTGTGTTGCAATTCACTTCCATAATTGGAGCCGGAGAAACTGTATCCGATTGACCATACGACGAAGTATATCATGCCCTTCAGGCCATGTGACGATTGGGTCACGTGACCTGATTCCTACCTTACCGGCACTTTTTTTATTTTCTAACTTATTTTCACACAAAGCGCTACATCGATTTGAACATTCGGGATAATAAATAAGAGGCACTCGGCGCTTCGTGTAAAAATAAGTTAGAAAATAAGAAAAGACAAAAGTGTCGACAAGGTCGTAATCTGGTCACGTGACCCACTCGTCACGTGGCCTTAAGCACAATCTTGAAGGAACGATCGATCATTTATTGCGCGTTGAATCTTTTTCTAGTAATATTTGAGAATTTTAGTTCAATATTCTAAAGTTTCTTTTCTGATATTCGTTAAAGTCAAAGTAATTCTGTTTTGGAGTGACAATGTGTTCTATTTTGTGGGTGTTGCCTTCTTCTTTTCAATGAAGGTCAACCGTAGAAAGTTAGTAGTATGTCATAAAAGTCTTAAAACTACATGCATCTTTATTATTTAGTGATCTTTTTCTTTTTTTTTGTAAGGACCAAAACTAAAAAGTCTCTGTAAATATCTTTTTCAGGGGTTCATTTTCGTTTAGGGTTTAGTTAAGACAGTAGTAAAGCTTCGCATCTTTTGAATTAAATATCTTCATGTTCTGAGATTCTTCTCTTTTTATCCAGAATAGGCATATCAGAATGTTTTAATAATAACAGGCATGAGGATAATGTATAACGGCAAAAATGGCATTTAATTTATGCATAACTTGTCTTTTCTTGTAAATATCTCAGGGTTTTATTTTTTTATGCATGGGCGGTGAGCTAGAAGAAAAAAACAAACTAATTTTTTATTTCCATGTCTGGAAAAATATCTGATCAAAGAATAGTGGGGCAAAATGGCTTTTAATTTACAGTGCTTTCTCATTTAGGGGGATGATTTTTTACTTGCGGTTATGACAGTTAGAAAGGCTCGGATCAGTTGCATAAAGGATATACATGCTTGAGAAATTCTCTCTTCAAAAGAGTGTTAAAAAATGATGTAGGATTTCGAACTGTAATCTGATACAATTTGAGGGTTCGAATTTCCGGCTTGAAGGGTGAACTTTTCAGAGGAGTAGGAAAAGATCGAATATTTTGAAAAATTCATAATTATTCCTCTTGTCATTTCATCCTTCATAAAAAATTATAAAGTCCAGTAGGATTTCTAGATATTTTGTTGAATATTTTTGAAGAGTTGATTATTTTTATTAAAGAAAGATGCAATGTTTTTCGAATGAAGTGTCTATTTGATGCAATGGTGATTAGGAAAGACAGGAAGTGTTGATTCTTTGTAAAACCAAAGTAAAGAATTTTTCAAGTCACATTTGGTTATTTTTCAAGCTCACATATCTAAGCTATATTTAAGCTCACATATTTAAGCTATATTTCAGATTTATTTAAGCTCACATATTTGATGTAATTTCCCAAGCTGAACACGCGTGTGGACGAAGAAATCTGCAAATAAATCAAACCTAATTAAAAATATGTAGAATTATAAGAATTTTAAGTTCTGCATTTTCAATAGATGATTTATTCCTTCTAGCGGTTATATCGCTCGCGAGAAATGTCAGCTTTCGAATTGAGGTCGATCGGGAAATTACAAAAAACGGAACAATCGAATACGACCGAGCTGGTTCAAGATTCCTAATCTAAAATTCTCAGCACTAAGTCGCATGATTTTTGGAAGCCTATTATCGACATCTAGAAAATGGTAAGAGAGAAACACTTTTTTCATACAAATTCGTATTGAACGTGGGGAAATACTTAAAATAGATCAGTTTACAAAAAATCGAAAGGACTCTACCCTTAGTGCAGTTTTACCTATTCTTTTCCTTCTTTTCTATCGTAGGATAAGAACGCAAAAAATAAAAGATAAAATCAATTATTTCAAAGAGACTCCTATAACGAAATTAGCGGGTGAAGAAAGTACGGAGGTTAATATAAAATAACAGCCTTTCTCATCAGGTAAAAACTATTGAGATTATTAAAATCAGAATTAGAGTGCCATTAGCTATTACCGCTATTTTCTGGCGAGGTTCAGTGCAAATTTTAACGAGTATATGGCGTTGGACGATCCTTTGTACGCTTGCACCTTCCGTATATATCTCGCCGCAGAAATCGCCTTACTATTACAGGTAACGAGATTGGCAAGAATGTTGTTATAGCCGACGGAATCTATGCACAGATACGTTTCCCGACTATTCATTCAGTACGTACTTATGTACGGTACCAACATACGGTACATCGGTACCAACTCGCCACGCCACGTACTGCAGCCCATAACGTTAGTTTTGTTATTGATGAACCAAGCTCGAGCCTCGTCCTACTAGAAGGATATAGTTTTACGATTCCTACGTACAACGGCATCTTCTTAACCATATTATTATTATTAACGTGAGAAAACCATGCAGGTCCTTCCTCCTCTTCAATGAATTCAGTCTCAATTAAAATGCTAGAGTAATGAGAGCTATATTTCACTATATAAATTCTGTGGTATATTACTTTCCATCAGCAATATTATTTACGTCCCGAATCCTAACGGATAACTGTAGAAAAGTCATTAAATTTCATGGACTTTATTCGACATCTAACTTCTTCATTATACATTTTGATGGGTCTATAGCAGTTTGGATACGTTTCCTTTTTACACGAAATAGGACATAAAATATTAGTAGGCAAGTGTACATTTTCGGAAACAGCAAACAGAGTTTTGATGAAGTTGAAAATATTTCCACGCATTTGCTACCGGTATTACAGCAAATTCGCACGTATTAAGGCAGCAGACCCTCCATTTTGCGATGCACCGTGAGTCACGAGTTAAAATTCAGTCGTACCCCATCATAAAGGAAACGTCTAGTTCATAAATTGCCCCCTGCTCCTCGGTTACATCCCAATTTTGAGGGTGCCAGCAGGAAACTACCACCCTCGACAAAACTTACTGAATTCATTATGGGACGAACAAAAGATCGCAGAGAGAGCCTAAGGCGGCTATACTTTTCCGCTTTACTGTGGTTCTGGCGGAAGATATCTGTCTGTACCTTTTGAAACTAATTTCAATTTTTTCGAATCCCCCTTTTTTGCCGACATTTACAAGGAACTTTTAATGTGCTTATGAAATATGCTGTTCGGAAACGCAATTTTTCATAATAATGGCCTTTATATCGTTTCTTTATTTAAAAATAATATGATTATCATAACTATTATTTGTGAATATGCGCATTATTAAACGGGTTTATCCACCATGTCTTATAAATAATTTTTTAAAGTTATAAAATAAATTTGAATCTTAAAATCAATCGATAATTTTTCTTGCAAAGTCAATATAATAATCACCATAAATGTGAATTAATTAAATGAACATATGGAACGCGCTAAGATGACACATCTTTTCTAAAATAATATTTTTGTCACGTCCCCATGCTTTGTTCGAATGCCTACAAAATTTATGGCCAAATTTGAGCGAAATCGCTTAATATTAGGCCAAAGAACATGAACTTCTCTGTTGATTCAACATGGGGAAAAAACATTTTTTCCTCATGTGTGATTTAAACGTGAAAATGTGTCATTAAAGTAACTTGTAATACATGTCACTGATAAAAATTCTTTAGAGAATAAGAATCGGCTGTAATTTTTAACATTTTAAAATTTGACAACCCTCTTATTAGTCCCCAAACAATCCCCGAAAAATGCTAAATGAGAGTTTACGTAATAGCAAGGTAAATGTTGAAATTAAAAAAATAATCATACGTGAATAAATTTTTTATTTCTACTCATTCGTTAAATATTTTTGTACTGCATATATAATTATGATTTATTTAAATAATTAAAAGAAGGATGTATTGAATCGAAGTGATGTTGTTTGAATAATTGAAAAATGACTTTAACCCGTAGTTAACAAAAATTATTTTATCAACTGTCAATTATTTAAACGGTAAAAAATGTTCTTAAACGCAGAGGAACATTATTATTAAACAAAAAGGTACATCAGAATATACAAATTTGTTTTGAAATTCCTAAAGATATAATAACATTGTTTACATTTATTATAAGACTCATGTAAACTGCATTGTATACCTATTCTGGGATTTCTGCCTAAACTCAATTATTTAAACAATTAAAAATTATTCGAAACATGCTTCACGGCAACGTTTACTATTGTTTATAAAGAAGAAGAATATTAAATTGAAATCAAAGTTGACTGAAGTACTTTCAACATTTTTTCACATCTGATTTTTTTATTTGAATTATAAAGTACAACTTAGTAGTCTTAGCAGTATCTAAAAATAATTTCTGAAGTATAAATATTAAAATAAAGAAGAATAGGGCGGTATTTTTACTCGTTAATGTCTTACACTAACGTATGAACTTTAAAAATAGGGTATACAAGTTTAGAAACAACTTACTGTTCTATAAGCAATTCATAAATTATCTAAATATAGTCACTACAGGTTCTACCCCTGTTTACGAACCTTATATCCCAAAAGTTTATTATATAACACAGCCAGGTCAAATCAATAAATATATTGCACTTATAATCACTATCACCAAAGGCATCTAAAATGCAAAAATAATAGATCCGATTATGATTTGGAACGCCTCCATTAATCAGTATCTAAAGAGGAGAAAGTAGATCTCCAACACCTCTCTTTACAGCACATACGAGTCAGTTAACTCTAGGAAAACTGGTTCAAGTACAATATCGCATAATGTCTAGCGCAACTAGTCACGGCCATAATCTCGTAATCGGTGAAAGTAAAAAATCGAGAGTAGAAGCATAGTCGACCAAGACCTTCGTTTTGTAAGACCTGCTCCATCCTTGCTCAGCGTCTCCAAGTTATTGCCATTGACTCAGCCACACTTTAACGATCGTGAGAGCACTACTACATGCCACGGCCTTGAGGCGACAACGCGTTAATTATAATGAAATAATGAGTGGTATGAGAGCTTACAAATGCTCCCGAGTGAAAACAGGCTCTTAGGAAGAAGTTATGTTATCCACGAATCGAAGACTTTATGTCTTCATTGAGCCCTTGCTCAGGCAGATTCGATTCAATGCTTTTCACTGAAAATGTCAATGGGGCTTGATGAGTATTGAGCAGGGTCCTTTTTTGGAAATCGATTGCTCCTGATTGCGTGATTTATTTGAATTTCAAAAATGAGAGAACTGCAACTTTATGTCAAATCGTTTCGTATTTACTCATTCAATCGGAGTTGATTGAAATGTGATGGAAAAATTTCGAATTTCATTTAATTTTTTAAAATTTATACGGCTGTTATCTTGGATCTCAAAACGATTTCGAATGCTTCGCATACACACATAATGATTGAAGATGAATTTGGTTTTTTGGGGAAATTTTTAGAGAGTTTTTGCTGAGAAATGTAGAAATAAAACTTGTTTGAAAATTTAAACCCCCGCCATCTTGGATTTTTTCTCAATTTTGTATTTTCGGGTTCACCAATAATTTTTAGATTATTTACCAAATTCCTCTGCAATACTTAGTAGATTGCCCAATAAATATTTGAATGTTTTAAACATTGTCTTCTAAATTTACTTATTTTATTTATAAAATACTACTATCTATTTTTTGTTCTTCAACAAAAACTGTTCAGAGGTTCTACTCGGCGCATAGGTCCGCAAATGAATTTTCTCGGTTTTCGATTCAAAAGATATATAAATTTAGGGCAAGAAATTCTTTATAGTATAAAATCTTTTTAAAAATTTGACTGTTTGGCATGTCGGATTTTTTCTAAATATGTCATTTTCAAGTCCAAAACTCACTTTAGAATTACTTACCAAAGATGCTTACAATATTTAATAATACTTTTTTTTAACTGGAGAGAATTTATTTATGATGCAAATTTCTCTGGTGGCCGATATTGATTTTAAAGATAATTGAAAAAACTGTTGACTTTTTTCGATTCTACCTGATTTCTCGTATATCCAAATGGGACACTTAGCACCGGATATTGTTTGTGTGGCCCTGATCAGAAAAACTGAAAAGTGCTACGTCAGGCACGTAATTCATTAAAAAGATCCCATTCTTAGCCCTTTTCTGAATTTTTTATTTAAGAGACTCAAACGTAAATCACATAATACGTGAAATATATGATATATCTTTAGTTTTCTAGAAATTTAACTTTAGAATGTCTACAGAAAGATTGCAAAACGTTTATTATATTAATTTTATTTAAACTTTTAGATACATTTGAAATCTGCACTACTTTTGCAATATGTTTTTAAAAAATTGACGTAATCACTTTATCCTGGCTTGTTTTATAGATTAATTATTTGAGAGATATATTATTTAGAAGAATTTTTTTTACTTTTATATAATTAACATTGAAAGAACTGAAATAACTTTAACTTAATAATCATCGATAAACAGACGCGATATTTGCTTCAGCATAGATACCAAAATATAGAGGCTATTCTATTTCCTTCCTGGCGTAAATTTGGTATATCTATATTTATATTAAAATTCCCATTTCTATACGTTGATTTGGGACAAATTGCAAAAATCCGTCTTTAAATTGATGGGGAAAACCCGAGAATTTCCAATTCCTTGATCACAAGGCACCCTGTTTTTACTATAGACTCAATCATTTCTTTAAATAAAAATATAGAAACTCTCCCGAGCCCCGTTTAAAGTGGGTCTCAAAATAGAAATTTCTGCACGAGCTCATGCCACAGCCTTAAGAAGACATCGCCTTAATTATAATGAGATAATGAGTGGTATGAGGGCTGACAAATGCTCTCGAATGTATCGCAAAGGAGTGAGAAACAGGCTGTTAGAAAGAGCTATACTATCGACAAATCGACGACTTTACGTCTTCATCGAGCCCACAGGTTGGACAGGTTAGATTCGATCTACCAGGCAGGACTACCGATCGTGTTATGGCTTATTCGATTCCAGTTCGGAGAAGTCCTCACCCAGGACATCTTTGAGTCAGCAGAAGGACTCTTCCGTTGAGTGTCAATGTTCACTTAACATTTTTCGCAAAAAGAGATGCCATTGGTGCATAAATCAATCGTTCATGGGCTTATATGCGAGCCAGAGAAAATTAAGGTGGGCTGGACTTTTAATGGCGGCTTGGTTTGCGTGTTAAACAGCAGTTATCTTGCCGATCGGTGAATTTTACGTTTGCCCTTACCTTAACCCAACTGGTCGCGTGCTCCGTGGATTCAGATCTTCATTGGCCGACTCTTGCTTCCTCGGTCCGGGCGGAGCTTCGATCCTGTAAACTACTTACGTGTATGGTGTACCTACACCCAGCGACAGACTTCCTTGCCCTACTCCAGGACTCGCCAGGCAGCCGCTCACCCTTATGTTGCTTTACCTTGCTTTGCACTTTGCAGTTGGGCTCAACACAGGTACAAGGCGCGACAGCACAAAAGACGAAAGGTGCAACGCTTCGCGCCACACCGTACCTAATTGAACTCGGCGAAAAATACACTTGCGAAAATACTCCTTTCTCTTTGCCAGCTGTATCAGCAATGGTGTCCAATTACCAAATGCAAAGTTGCCTAAACTGGATCTCGTTCTGGAATCTAGAAATAAAATGAGTCGTTCTCTGCAGAAATAATTTGAGTCGGAAAAATACAAACAATCACGTGAAGAGAGTTATAAGTTGTTTTTACGGAGAACACATATCACAGACTATTATTATTAAATTTTATGGAGAAAATTAATTATTTGGCACGTTCGTAACACAGGAAAGTTTTGAATAGCTAAATTATTGTTTTATTGTTAGTAAATAGGGCTATAGAAGTTTCATTGGGGCCGTAGACTGCACTGAAGTCACCAATAAAATCAGAGGGAACTCTATTATGAAGGTGGTCAGAATTATTAAAGATAAATTAAAAAAAAATTATATTTAACATTTGCTTTAATTGTTAAAGATTATTATTACATGCTATAAATTGTTTATAATAATTTCTAATATAATTTGTGTATTCATCAAATCTATCTTCGTTATTCATGATAAAAAGCGAGACCGTTTAACTAATTTGTTTAAAGTAAAAAAAAATTGTATTCTTGAAATGGCCAATATTGTGACATGACTCAAGCCGAACTTTGAATTTTACCGTGAGCGCCCACTTAGAAAATTTATTAAAAATCTAAAAGTTTAGAAAAAATACAAAAACCATGGAAACATGCATTTTAGAGGTCTGAGGAACTGGAAACCTGTTCTCTTCACAAACAATTAAAATCGGCTTAAGTTGTTCTCGCAGACAATGGCTTAGGTGTAGCACTTTGAAACTTAAAGAGAAAAATTAAGACCTCATTTTAAACATATTTTTTGCAACTATTGAAATTAGATAATGACTTTAAGATGAAAATTTCCATTTTTCTTTTTTTCTTATCTAAAAGTATGAAAAATGATATGAGAAATTTTGTGGAGGATTACCTTAAATTATTGTTCACCAGATTTATTTCGAGTATGAAAATCAGCATCTTTCACTTTTCAGCCTTGATGGCGCCAGATTTTTGCCTTGCAGAATATAAACTACAAGAAGTATAGTTATTATATGCACGCGCATGGAATGCATGATGTACGATACATTTCAGATACTGCAGTTTAACCCTAGGTCAAGCAGTTAAAATACGAGATTTTTGTGCTTCATTGTATTGAAAGTAAATAGAAGGATTGTACAGGTATGTTTTAAAATTTTATTACTATAAGTAATTTCTAAATAAGGACGATTAACATTTTATATAATTACGTAAAAGTTAAAAAAATATTGATAGTTCAATAGTATTTATATATTCCTTATGGCAAACGTTACTTTGGAAAGTCTTGCAATATTATTAGAAAATAAAAATTGAAAACATACTGTGCAAACCACCAAAATATGCTTGAAGCTGGGAAAGCTAAACGCTGCAAAGTCCAACCATCCTAATATTATAAGAGTAGCAAAAAACCTTTCGGGAGGAAAAATGTACAACGGATAGATCGATGAGTCAGTTTAGTGGACATTTTGTGACAAAATATATGATGTTATATGCCCATGTAATTATCTAATGGAAATGGCGAATGGACTGAGCATCGTCTAACTTTCCCTCGTATTTAATATAAAAATAGTAGGTAAGTCGTTAAAACATTATATGAAAAACATATTTTTATTTACTTCTATAACAAATAACACTATTGAACCGAAAGAGGAACATTTTTAGTATTATTACAATTTTTTTAAGTTTGATAATATTATCTTCAATTGTTAAATACTCGTCAAAATCTTATGGTGACCATCGACGTTATAAAGAAAATTGAATATTTTCATATAAAAACCCAGGCTATCGAAATGTTGTAAACAGTTGGCTACTACAATATGAAGCATGTCCGGAAAGTATCTGACCTTTTTGTGTACCAGCAGTAAAAGTGAATTCCGGTCAATAGCAATAATGTTTCTCCATCAAAGTATTCCCTTGTGGAAGCCCCAATTTTCTTCCAGTGATTCTCCCACTTTCCGAAGTCTCCTTAAAGTTTCCATTCAGAATAGCTAACACAGCTGCTTTGTCGCGTTCTGTTCTATTTCATCTACATTCTGAAATCGTTTACGTTTTAGAGGATATCGCAATTTGAGAAACAGCCAGAAATCAAGGGCAGCCCGGTCAGGTCTCTATGAGGGCTGTTCAAGTTGTTGAAAACCGTGTTTCAACAGAAATTATTGAATAAACTGCGATGAAGCTGCGATCAACCTACTCCTCAGGCTTATGCCCAAATCTTGGTCTAAAATTTCCGAAACAGTAGTGTTTGGAATTTCCAGGTCTTCCGCCATCTCTCTTACTGTTAAACGATGATTTCCATTGACTAAAACTTTTACTCGTTCCGTATCTTGATATATCTTAGACGGTGCAGGCCTGCTAGAGCAAACGAAAAAAATACAGTGAAACCCTTCAATAGCCCTCCCTTCTATAGCCCTTCCGAGAATTGACGTCGTGCCGCAGGAAGGCGTAACAGGAGTTGCGTGGGGTGCGCGGGGTCTGCAGTTGTCACCCAGGAATGAACAAACAAAAGCGGAGGGAGCTATAAGGAGTTTGTTCCCACCCACCATCAGCCCAAAAATCGGCGCTATAGAAGAGTTTTACTGTAATTGCAATCTTTATACGGATTTCAGGACAAAGAATAACTATAATAAAAATGACCCGAGGTAAGTAATATTTATTCTGAAGTCTCGGGTATTCTTCTGTAATGACCCATGTTGTGACAGTGATTTTCAATTTTTTCCTCGGGTAACTTTACATCTTAAGCTTGCAATTAGTAACATGTCACATGTGTACGTTCAGAACAGGTTCACTAAAGACAAAACCACCGAGTGGTTTCTTTTGCGGTTTGATTAAAAACGTATGAAATTTTGCACGGACTAGTAAATTTGCTGACGGCGGCTAACACTTGTGGCCGCTCGGTGCGCTAGTGACTACCATTGGCGCCGTCGTCTGCTATTCGCATTATATCAGTTCTTGATAAAGCAGTGTTGAGAAGTTAGTGTAAAGGACTATTCTCGAAATTTCAGGAATGTATGTGGCATTTGGGTGTGAAAATAAAGGAGGAGGTCGCTTTTCAAATAAAAAAGAAAATTAAGGAGGAAAAAATAGATAATGCTTTGTACCTGCTTACAATGACAGTTACTCCTAACTAACGGTAATATTGATTGTTTACCCGTGCGAACAGGTAATAGAAGAAAGTTTACTTCCTACTAAGGGTACACGGAGAAAAATGGATGTTTAAATGTAAATGATCAAAGGGTAAGATTGTTCCACCTAAGATGCAGATATTCATGGCAAATATCTACTATATTTGTGAGATGTTAGGCTTAAAAATATTTTTATGTTAAACTGAAACACATTTAGATGTTAAAATCGTCCGAACGCATGCGCGTTACGCATTGGAATTTCACGTCTATATATGGCGGCTATATATTTTCTATGTTAAAATTATGGAATATTACAATTTTGGAACATTTGAAAAGGATACAAATTAGCTATCCTTAAATAAAATTGAATAACTAATTTTGTCTGTCTACACGGCGTAAGTATGATCTTAAGTTTAATTTGAAGTTTGACTCGAACACATTTGACAAAATTTTTATAAATTAAAAATAAGTTTTGAGTGTAAGTAACCTATAATAGATAGAATTTTAAATGTCGATTACAGATAATTCTTTCTCTACTTACTTACCCATTTTTTATTTTGAATTAAAAATATTAAACATAACCCTAAATTGACAATGTATCATTTGATCGACATTTCATACCCTTTATCTGTTTTTCGTTCATGTACGAAAATTAAAGTTTAATTTTAAATTCATAAATAAGACATAACCATACATGTAATACCTCGGATATTTCAGTTGAATATTTTGGATGTTTGTGAGTTACATCTCTCTTTTTAATATCTACAGATGCTAACTTTGAACATCTAGATTGCTGTCCTATAGTTAAACATAAAACATGTTAATCCTAAACATCCACATGGTACGCTTAAACATCCAGTTTTCTTCGTGTAATATTTAATTTTCACCCATGCCAGCAGGTGAAGATACAAAATAACCTGCTGCAAAATTTAATCGAGGGTCACTTTCCACTCATGTTTTCTGTCTACAGATTCACCGTTCCATGTCACGGTAAATACTTGTTTTCAATAATAACAGAACTGGTATGTAACAAATGAAAACTACCCTTTATTTAACGTTTTGATACACTTTTCTAGCTCAATTTTGTACCTGGGCATTTTATACTTGAGTATAGTTCATTCAATTATAGTTTGTATCCTTAAAAATATTTGAATAGACTTAAATTTTCAATTTCAAGCTAAAAAAGTAAAAACTTTAACTTCTTCACTAAAATGAGTTAAAAGCCCGAGACAATATGATTTTTTTATGAGAAGTCAATTTTGTACCAAAAATGTGAGTTAGCGCCGTTTATTTTTCTGGCTGATGTAATGAGTGATTTTATTTGATATCAAAAAGTGGTTTTCAGTGCCAGCAGTCCTATGGAGATATGATATAAGTTACTGCAGGACCCACAGACAACACTGGCAAGTAATCGAATTTTAAAAAAGCTTTAGAAATTTTGGAAAAGTCAGAGAATCTTTGAAAAAGTGAGTGGAATATTTTTACGGGTATGTTTTTCAATGTAATTCATTACGATGACCAATGAGTTCAATTAACATAAGTCAACAATAATTTTTACTTTATTTTCATGAAGTTCGAACTTTGTAAGCTCAAAAGATTCAATGTTGGGTCAGTATTGAAGGGGAGGTTAAAAAGCGTCAAAGAAGGGTCTTGAGTTATAAAAATGTAGGCTCTAAAGATTCAAAGTAGCTTCAAAGAATTGTTACAGCCTGAAAGTAGGCTCTAATGTTTCATTCTCTAAGAGTTAAAAGTTTGAAGCAGGGGCTATAATTTTAAATAGCGTCAAAGCAGGTTCCAATAAAGAGCTGGGTATAATTTTCGACTCGGGCAACACTTTAATGAAAGTAAGAAAAAAGAAAAAGCTGCTGAATTACCGAAAGTAAATATTATTTTTAATTTAAACTGGACAAAAAATAATAAGTTACTATAATTGCGCGCAAAGCATGCTAATCATTTTGCTAGTTTATAATCTTGCTGAACTACCATTACCAGAATTATTTTAAAACTCATCTCACAAAAGAGCGTCTTTTCTAATGTCACCATTCTTACATATTTATTTGGAAATTTTTACAGGTCAATTTAGATAACTTTTTTATTTCAATAAGAGCATAGATGATATGATAGATAGAGCATAGATCTGATGCCATACAATCAGAGTTAGGGTTCTAGCACGCTTCGGAAACGCCAAAGGTTATCAAAGTGCTTTTTTGATTTAAATATAATTTTTTGATAAAAGGCAGAGGGTCTCTTTTATGTAATCTATAATTTCTTGAAAAAAGAGACTGCTCTTTTCACTATTTTAAAGTTAAATTATGGGAAATTGAGATAAATGGTTTCTAAAGGAAACCAGAGTATGGATTGAAACAGTTCTAAAAGAGTTTTTTTGTCACTTCACCTTGCCTCACTTCAAATATTGTACAAGTTAATGACGTAGATCTCACTTTATAATTTTGAATAAATAATATTGCACTGGAAAACTTTTAATAAAGAAATTAAAATGATAAATTTTGGTAATTCTTGAAAGGAAGATAGTGCACATAAAATGTAACAGTTTTTAAGGTAATGTTGAAAATCTAAAGTTTTCAACTGCGCATGTACCAAAAAGCGCGGGACTATTTAACATTATATAATATACGCATGTAGTATTGCGTCAATATACATTTTATTTTAAGTTTATTTCTGACATTCAATTTTTTGAAGAATAAAAAGAGTTTGTTAATATTTATCTGTGTGATTTTTCATAGTATTTATTGTTTCCAAATTAATAATAATAATTAATTATTTGAAATAATTGTTAATCATTATTATTTTCACTTGAGATGCAACATTACTGAACCCTTAGTTTTTTCTGCGTTATTTTTTGTTTTAAGAAAATTTTATATTTCTAATATGGAAATATACATTTAGGTTGTATTTTTCTATCCAAATTTATAATCTTATTGATTTTCCATCTTAGATCCTCCAGTAGAAGATAAAATTACATTCCATATACTCACTCAACATGAATGAATTAAATTTGACCTACTGCTACTAAAACTTAACTAATTCGTTGTCCAATTTAATAATTTATGAAATTTTACTGTATGTATGAAAATCAATGCTCAAATTGAATGGAAAATGTAAAAGAATTTTCACCAAAAGGCTTACATATTAAGCAATAGTAAGGAATTTTAAAATATCAAATAATTTTAAAACTATTACACATGATTAAAATTTTATTTCATAGATTGGGTCTCTTGGAACTAGGAAGGATTTTGTAAAGATACATCATAGATTTTTAATAGGATTTTGAAGAATCCATATGAATCTATCGCGGAATCAAATATGTCAATTGAAAGATCTGAAATTCTAAATCTAATTTCTATATAGAATATCTATAAATATACCGTGTGGTTTTTGCACCTGTTTTTCAACGTAAGTGGACGAAGGGTGTTAAACGTCAATTAGATTACCTGAGTTAAAAATAATTTTCTAACATTAAAATTTCAACTATCTCTTTCCGTATAAATTGCCAACTTGAATCAATGAACTAAACCATAAATCTATTTATAAACAAACTTTCGATCTCAAAGAAACTGTTTAACATGAGACAGCATTTTATGTAGAACATAATGAAACTCTATTAGTTCCAGTTATGAATCACTTTCGCTATATGAGATCCATTGACAAGATTCATGCTCCAGAGCAAAGAACCTCTAGGAACAAGAAACAGATTAATCGTATCGTTATCAAATACTTACATGTAATATGAGAGTGACGAGTTGCAAAAGTGACATATCGATGAAATACATCGCATAGTCTGATCGTTTCGTAGTTTTATTTTTTCTACAGATTTAATGTAGACTGCAGTATCGTGATCTTCATTATGACTGTCAGCATTTTCAACTAGAGCGAACTCATCGGTAATGGGCACGATATGCATCTTGTAAAATGCGTTATCAGTTTTTAATTAAAAGCAGCTGACAAGTAAATGAATAGAAGTAGCGAGAAATATTTCTAATCACTATCTAATTATAGTGCAAAAGTTGTTAGTGGAGTTATAATCTAAACAGGAAACAAGGGGCTCTTCAGAATCGTAGTATATTACATGTAATGCGGGTAAAAAGGGTTTCGTAAACGTAAATGATAAAATCTCTTGCGAAATAACTTTCGAGTTTCTCAAAAATTAATCTGAATCGATATTCGAGTACAACTTGTAGATGCAAGGTATAATAATATATACCCTTATTACATATGAACTTTTTAGAGTATATGTCTGTTAAATTAGAGTAAAGCCCTAACGACCGCGAAGAATATAAGCACGTAATTATAAGTAAAATGATACTTGGAAATTTTCTGCGATTCGATTTTCTAATCTATTCTTATCATAGTGATGAGGATGTACATAAGTACTTTTTATTAGTTAAGAAATCGTATTGTCTATAGTGTGAGCTTAATTCAATCATAGAGATTCTTAAGGGAATGTCCATTAATTACGTCAGAATTATTTTTGAAATTTAGACCCTTTTCCCTCATTGTAAAGATTTATAAGATTTCTATGAACCGCCCCCCCCCCGTCTCCTGTTTACGCACGCTTTTTTATTTTTAACTTAATATATCAAATATCTTTACTGTAAACGAGAATTAAAATGATTTCAAAGGGATTACAAAAGATTTGCAAAATTTCCAATGATTTGAAAGGATTTTAATATATTCCAAGGGATCGTAAGGTATTTCAAAAGGCTAAAAACTATGTCACAGAGTTATACATTTTTTATAGAATTTAATGAGATTTCCGAAGCTTTTTAGGGATTTCATGAAACCTTAAGGGATTATAAAAGATTTCAGGTTTTACTAAAGTTTTAGGGCAATTCAAACGATTCTAAGGATGAAGGATCATTCACAATCTACGTAAAGCGTTTTTCTTTTTTCCATATCGCTGTATCACTGTTGACTTCACGGAAATTATATTCTCATCTTTATTTAAACTAAAGAAAAATGCGTTACGTAGTTTGTGCTTGATCCCTTACGAGAGTTTTCGCAAATTTCAAATGATTTTAAAAGAGTTCAAGAGTTTGAAGAAATTGCCTAATACAAATTTAGAGAAAATTTTAATTGTTTACAGGATTTTACAACGTTTTAAAGGACTGTTGTAACTTTTAAAAGATTTTGAGAAATTACAAGAGGTTCCGAAAGATTCCCTTGGATTTTAAAGAATTCAATTAATTTTGTTTCGATTTAAAAGATCTTTTGGTAAATCGTAATATTTCGAAGCAGTTCAAGGATTTTAACCGTTTTTAGAATTTTAAGGGATTCTATTTTAATCGCAAGATTTATATTAAATCCACTTGTGCTCGAGAAAATTGGATTTTTATAATTTTTTAAGTTATGCTAACAAAATCATATTTAAACACACTACAGAGTAATTGATATTAGGGTGTCCAAAAAATGCTTTTCGAACTACGTAGGTGAAATTCCGAATTAAAAAAAAATCGAACTCATGTTCTAGGATTGCATCGAAACGATACTAATAAATTTAATTTCCAAACCACTCTAACCCTCCAGTAGCGCCCCAAATATGACCCAAAAATTAAAAAAAACTACATTTTGACGTATTATTGTTACTTTTTGATCATTTTCCTCGTCTTTTTCAAACAAATAATTACTAAAGATCAATTTTAATATTGACCATGACTCTTACAAAATTTTCAATTGTTTAAACAAATGCAAATTATTAACACAACAAAAATCCAATAATTATGATGTAGCTACAATCTTTTTTTGGCAAATTTAGTTTTCACTGCATGGTGATTGTTGAAATGATTCTACTTTTAAAATGGAACGCGTTTTGGAAACATAGAACTTTTTAAAGCAAAATTTATATACGAGAAATTAGGGGAAAAATTCTTTGAACTAATCATTTTTAAATGAAATGTTTTTTGACATTATTCTTATTACTGCAAAAATGTATTTAAGTACAAAATTTATTTAAATTATATTTGCCTTCTATACAACAATCTACAGCTGTATAAGGTTCCTTACGATTTATAATAATACTTTTAGTACAAACATATTATACGAAAAATAACAATAAGGAACAAAATGATAAAAAAATTTAATTTAATTAGATATACGTCACTGAAAAATAATTTGTCAAGAACTTTGCACAATAAAAAAATGTTTTCGTTAAATAAAAAATTTGTGAAAAAATTTTTTTTCGACTACATTGGTATTGTTTTCCCATCAATTGTACTTTGTTAAAATAAAACAATGTTTTAAGATTAATGCAAGATTTATCAATAGTTCTAAATAAAATTAAATAAAATTTAAATTTAAAACTAATACATTTTTAATTTGTATTAGTTCACAACTAAGATATTAATAAAAAAATAATGCTTCCAATTGTAAAACAGCGTACCTACAAGATATTGTGTACTTTTCACAGATTTAACAAACCTAACTGACGAGGGCCACCATTGTGTGCCGAAACGTTTGAAACAACTTAATTAGTTTCAGTTCGACTGACCCTAAAGCCAACAACTTACATCAGCAATTTCTACAAAATTCATTTAAACAATTATTTATTTCCAAGTAATGTAAAAAAAGATGATCGTATTTTTTGATTAAAATGTAATTGTTTGTGAATCTTTAGAGTAGTAAACTTTTCTAAAAACATTGTGTAATTATTTAAATAATAAATTATTGTTCATTTTCAGAATTTCTCAAAATTGAGCCAGAGTTGTCCATTTTTTAAAAATTAGTTTCCTATGCTACGTTTTGTTGAATAATTACATAATTTTGAGACATTTCTTTTAATGTTTAATAAATTTCTATTTCCTTAAATAATCGTTATTTGCAGTTTTTTTTGATAACTAACAAAATGAAATAAAATAGAACATATACAATAACATTTCTGAATATATAGTGTATAGAAAGAATAAATTTACCACTTTTTAATTGTTTATACAAATATAATTTGTTTAAATAATTACTTTTTTAAAAATGCTTTAAAAATCGTAATTATTAGTATGTCTATTTTATTTCAGATTTTTAGTTATGGAAATATAACTACTTGAGCATATAAAAATTTGTTAAACATCAAAAGAAATGTATCAGAATTATGTAATTACTCAATTAATCGTAGCACAGTATACAAATTTAAAAAAAGTGAACATCTCTGGCTCAATTTTTATAAATTTTGAAAATACGCAATAATTAATTGTTTAAATAATTACATAATGTTTTTAGAAGAATTTACTATTCTAAACAATGACAAAATATTACATTTCAATCAAAAAATACAATTATTTTTTACATTTTATTCCAATTAATATTCGTCTTGCCCTCTAGAGTGAAAAAAATTTTCAATGCATTTTTGGACCACACTAAAATATATTATATAAACTTTACAAAAAACACCTCTTTCTATCATTGCTTGTGGTAATCATGATAATTCAGGAACGGCTTATCTGAAATCAACAAACCAAGAAGATTTAATTAGACTATTCTTAGAGGCAGCTTGCGACTGAAGGGCTTAGAAAAAATTTTTTTATTTCAAAAAAATGGCAACGGTTTTTAGGCCAAAATGGAAGCTTAGAAATTGAACTTTTTGGAAAAATTATCGCTATTTTTTTAAATCAAAATTTAGCGAAACTCTTTATTCACGAGATCTGTATTTCCCCTAATTTTAAAGATTTTCTCATTAGTATATTTATTCTATTATTTGAAACATGTACTAATCGATGCTCTGCAGTATATTAAAAAAAATTGTGTTAACATGGCTGAAAAAATCATGAAAATCCCTCAATTTCCTCGGGTACAAGTTGATGTAACCCCATAATCATATAACCCCATAGAGTTCAGATCCCCCGCCCCTATTCTACTGAGTAAGTATTTGTAAAATTATCCGCACCCCCTCAGTTACGATAAAATCATAACGTAAGTTACGAGTAATTATGTAATTATGTTCTTAATTCAGTTAGCTCTCTACTGACAGGCAAGCTTCGCAGCTCTAGTTTTAGAAGTCGTTAAAACTCTAGTATTATCTCGAAACGTTTACGCGCATCTATATCTGTTAAAATGCAAATCCCATTAGATCTGAGATAGGGAAGTTGGGATGGGGCGATGACAGACACACGAAACACACAAATTACAGGCAATATACGCGCGCAAACACCGCGGATTCATGCAAGAGACCAATTAGCTAACGACGAAAGTTTCGAGACGCCGTCTCTCTGAACTAATCAAGATCTCGCGGGCCAGATAATCACTGATGATACTATGCTATACCGACATCGCGTTGTTTGAAGTCGTCAGGCCACGAACCATTGCGAAAATCCGTGCTCCTCGCAAATTATTTCTTCATCATTTTGGGAGAAACATTGATAAGGGACCATCCATAAATTACGTAACAGCTTTCGGGGAAAGGTGGTTCGGAAAAATGTTACAATTTGTTTCATGGACGGCGAGTGGAGTGGGGTAAGTCGATACTGTTACGCATTATTGGAACAAATCAACTTCAAAGGTTTCAAAGGTTGTATTTAAAATGACACTGGAACTTGGAAATATGACGGGTCTCGACGATTCCTTGCAATGACCTTGGCGCGTGACTATCCGCGCGCTGCCCCTTTGTCCCTACGCTGCTGGTGTTCACGCATAGTTGAGCAAGCCCCTTTCGACATCGAGGGGCTCCACTCTCAGCCCGGAACTTCTGTGGGAGCAATTCTCGAAACGATTTAAACTCGGAAACCTTAATTCCAAGTTCCAGTGTATAGACAAATCTTTTTAGTTGAAAAGTATACGTGGGTGTCCGTATTGAAAGTGCCCTTAAGGCCGATATGGAATGACGTATACGGACAAATACCTGGATGAATATCTGGCATTTGAAGTCCAAAAAGAACGCTCTCAGTTGAAAAATGAGTCAGCGTAAAATTTTTGAAGTTGCAACTTCGAAAAATCTTTTTTTGAGAAAAACTCATCTAAACTTCGCGAGTACCATAAGCCTACTTTTGCTAAAAATTTGCCTGTTTGAAAAGAAAATTCTTTTTCGATTGGAAATTCATCTATCTTTGTAGAAAATTAACTTTCTTCTTTAAAAATTCAACTATTTTGTTCAAAATGCAACTGATTTTGGTTGAATTTTGTTGTTGTTGAAAATTTGGCTATTTAGTGGAATATTCATCTATTTTGTTGAGAGTCATTTTTTAGGTCGAAAATTCAACTGTTTTGTTAAAAAACAATTTTTATAGAAAAATCATCTCTTTTGGTAGAAATGTTATCTTTGTTGAATTCCAATCTTTTGAACTACTTTATAAAAATTCATTTTTGTTTGTTTGTTAAAGTTGATTAATATTAGTTAAAAATTCATCTCTTTAGAGATAAATTTAACTATTTTTATAAAAATGAGTGGTTGAAACTTCATCTATTTGGTTGAAAATTCAACTAATTGGTTCAAAATTTACTTTTTTTTAAAGCTTATATTTCCTGGTTTAAAATTCAACAGTTTTGTAGAAAATTCCTCTTCGTCACTTAAAATTTAATTTTTAAAGTTTACCATTCTATTTTATTAACATTTTAATTTTTTTTTGTAAATGCAATATATTTCTCTGCTTTGAGATAATTTTCGGCAGTGAAGGCTGTTTTAAGATAAACCTTAGTAATTCTAATAAAATATTTTAATAAAGTTATAAACAATTTAATATCAGTATAATTAAATTAGTATTTGGATTTTGTCCATCATGCGGTTGAAAAGTATAGAAAAAACAAAACTTTTTCACAATTTTTGAAAATTATAATTGAACAGTTTTTTATTTCATCGGACGTTGCACAATTTAATAATATTTATACATAGTAATTAGCACTGTTAACTAAAAAACCGTGGATAAAAATTGTTTAATGACCTTTAGAAACATAAAAAGTATTTAATAATTGGAAATATTTACTAGTAATTTAAAAAATTGTTAAAACTTGGGTTTCTCAGCATACTTATGTATCTTTAAAAAAGTAGGTCAAATAGGGCTGTTTTTAGAACGCAGAATAAATGAATCTTAAGAGATAAGGTTGAATTTTAAAAACGAAACACAACCTTATGAATAAGGCTACAAGGTGCTATAATGGTTATGCTTTAGTTGCTGTTACAACATAATTTTCGTTAATTATTTTTCAATAAATTTATTTTTGCAATTTAAAGACTGTTGAATTCACTTTATTTGAGTGAGTTCAATTTTACATTGTAAAATTTGAGTTTTGCTCTTTTTACTTAGTTTTTTTTGTTGAAAATGAGTCTTTTTTCAAGTACGTTAGTCTGTGGCAGCCCTGTGTGTGGTGATTCAGCAAATATTGGTAATTTATCAAAAATATAGGAAATAACTAAAAAGACAAAATATGAATGATTTTGCCCAACGTTTCTGATAAAAAAGTAATAGTGTATCTGTTATATTTACTTTTTATTCGAATATTAAAATGTTTTATTCTGTTGAAAAACGGGAAATTTGTTTCTAAAATTTAAGATCTTTTAATTTTATGTTGACTTCATTCAAAAAAAGCAAATTCTGTGATCAGACAGACTGATTTCATATGGATTTGATAATTATTTATTTTTAGGAATAGTACCGAAACTTTACCAAAAAAAATGGAAAGGGCCTACGACACTTAAAGGTGTTATCGTTTAAATTTAAAGTGGAACTGTCTTTTTTTGAGTTGGCGGCATCTGAGACTCTTTAATAATTTATAAAGTAATAACGAAATGGAATCGTGGCTGGAAACGTGTTAGTTGAAGAATGGAAGTATTCTATTATTTAAATTCATTAACCAAATTGCTTCAGCTTTGTTATAAGGCAGCGAGGAAAGTCAAGGAAAAAGGCGAATTTTTTGCGTGACGACGTTTGTATAGACAGTACATTTTTGGTATCATCTAATTAACCGATTAAATGAAACGATTGTTTGAGGAAGCCTAATGAGAGAAAAAATCATTCTTCTAATCTACATTCCTAGTAGTTCAAGAGACGCAGTACTTTCGAGAGTCTGACTGAAGTATTTAAATTTGTTTAATGATAGAGATAAATATAAAATATTTTTAAACAAATTATGCTTATTCTTCTATAATTATGAAAAATGACGAGGTGGCCATCTTACAGTAGGCAATCAATAACAAAAAGTGTAAATATACGTAAAAAATAAATTATAATTATAAAAATAATATTATAAATTTTAAATTATAATTTAAAAAAATTATAATTCAAAGTTGAAGCAACAATATAAAAGATTCTTTGCATGGAGGTAAGTCGTATGAAGTACAATAATAATAATTTTTATTGAAAATTAAAGAAGATATGTTACATTTGTTGAAAGCTTGTGAATTCACTAGTAACTATTTTTAATAGCTGTAAAGCCTAAGGAGAAAAAGCGAAATTTATCATTAACAACATTTTTAAAACAAAAACTTGTTGGCTTTATTATGACACAAAAGGACCCTTTTTTACTTCAAAAAGTGATTAGTGTCTTTTTTATGTATAATATCACGTAGCACCTTTTTATTAATGGATATTTTTGATTTTCAAACCTTTTTTATTTGCATTCAATTAACTGAATTATTTTACGTAGGTTAGTATTTCAATTAAAAATTTGAATTCATTATTTAATCGTTTTATTCAACGGTTCATGATCTAAATAATTAATAAAAGCGCTTATTCTATGATTTTAGCTACTTATCTCATTTAAAATTGGTTGGAAATCCTGATTTGGATTAGTTTATTTGAATGAGCGGTCATTGTGATGACGACCGTTATACGGAGCCCACAAAAAGTGAGGAACGCATAGATGCTTTATTATTTTTTTTTAAATTTAGATTTCAACTACAATATTGCATGTTGATAAGACTCGAGTTTTTTATTTTATAATGTTATCGATAGTCATTTCTACTTAAGCTTTCGAAAGAGGTGGAAAATGATTTCAGATGTCAAGTGTTTGAAGATTTTGCGGATTCGCTCTACCATAACCTTGCTCTTTCACAAACTTTAACTGTTTAACAATTTAAATGTCAATAAATATTAACAAAGAATACCCATTTAAAAAAGGTAAGTTAAGGCACGATTTTTTCAATAATATTGTTTAACCAATGGCCGGCAAGAATTTTTTAAGAATAAATAAAAAATTATTTAAGCCAACATGGATTTATTTCTTGCAAAGATAAAATCAGTACAACGTAATGTACTGTACCTGTTCGAATTTTGTTACTGTTATTGATAGGACAGAGAAATATTTATAAAAGAGGAAAAAATGTCTTTAATTCAATTTTGTCTCCTTTTTCTGCTTCGAGATTCGAATCCGCTAAACCGCGGCTATTTGGTTATTGTACTGGAAGACAAACCAGGCACGTTACCGTTTGAGCCACGTTGTCTATCACACTAACTTTCTGCCTAAAACTTTAGAGTCGTCAACTCCAGCAACTTTCATATTACTGTATTACTGAAATCATAAATTTAGAATAAATGCGTAATTTATAAACAATAAAAAACTTACTGTGGGTAACCTTGGTAGTAAAAATAATGGAAGAGTGTTAATTATAAAATATCTAGAATCTTAATCCTGAATATCAAGGTATTATACCAGGTGTATACATATGAAACCGGTATTTTTTCAAGAAAAAAACACATTTATTTCAAGAGAATGATAACAAATATTTTATTCAAAGTATGTGCCCTTGCTGGCTACACATTTTGTCCACCTCTCAGGCAATTTATGGATACCTTTCCAAAAAAAGTCTTCGTTTTTTGAAGCAAACCAGTCATCGAGCCATTT